>NC_134362.1:127582804-127888637 GCF_048569485.1 Anomaloglossus baeobatrachus
GACAGTAGCAATTATACACTTACCGAGGTTCTCCAGTGGAAATATAGTATTCACCTATCCTAAGGCCACTGTCACACATTTTGTATTTGGTCAGTATTTTATCACAGTATTTGTAAGCTAAAGTCAGTAGTGGATGGACAATGTGTGGCACCCCAGTGGTCCAGATGTCACAGTATCATTGCCCTCCTCACAGGGGGTGATGCCATGCCTGGAAGCAAGGGAGGGTCTCCCATGCTAGGCACACCAGCAGTCAACACTTCCTACTCCAGACCAGAAGGGGGAGCTCACAAACCCAGTAATGGGGAGCTTCCCTAAGCATTCTGGCCTGGAGGAGGAGTTAGGCACACACACACACACACACAGAAAGTTAAATTGATCCGAACAAGTCAGGAGAAGAGTGAAGTTGGTCTCTGGGAAAAGATTAGGGTCTAACCACAGATTATGATACTTTATGACATATGACTGTGTAATCACTTCAGCACATTTCACATGGTGGTGGTCTAGGTTATGTGATAGTGACAGGGGCAAATAGGGCTAGACGTCGAAGAACGGGGGCACCCAAAACATTAAGGTGAATTAAACCTCCGTTGTCAGAAGGCATCAGTTTTAGGGAGCATCAGGCCTGAACATTCTGAACATCGTAATATTTAATTAATTTGCCTGACAGTGCCTAAACAGAAGCGACACTATTGCACTGCCCTATCCAGAACCTCACCTATTTTTATGCACTGCACAACATTGGTCTGTGACTTCACAATTGGGTATGGCCCTAGTGTTCATATTTATTAATGACTATTTTAACTGGAAATAATAAATGTTATGTTTTAGAGGTTTTTCTTTGGTTTAATATAGTTAACCCTCTTGGACTGTATGATTTATGGTTTTTATTATAGGATGATAATAGGAAGGTTACTCCTTACTATGTAGCAATGTACTTTAAAGTCCCCTTTACACACTGAGACTTTCTAGCGATCCCACCAGTGATCTCGACCTGGCTGGGATCGCTGGAAAGTCTCTAACAGTCGCTGGTGAGCTGTCAAATAGGCAGATCTGGCCAACAATGCAGCAGCGATACGGACCTGCAGAACCGACCTCGCTGGAAAGGGAACGCTAGTACGCTTATGGGCTGGGTTGCTAACGATGTCGTTGTAACGGTGTCAAACACACCAATACATGCTGCGCAGTGGGAAACAAAGGACCAAAGAATAGTCCTGAACGACTTGTAGTGATCAGCGACCTCTCAGTGGGGGCCAGTCGCTGATGTGTGTCACACACTGCAATGTCGCTGGGGAGGTCGCTATTACGTCACAAAACCGGTGAAGTTACAGCGATATCGCTAGCGATGTTGCAGTGTGTAAAGGGGCCTTAAGGAACCTTGGACCATAAAAGGATCATGAGGCGGTAACTCCCGTTGTGAATTGATAAATATGCAGCGCCTGTGTATGTGTTGCAAACACCTGATAAGAAAAAATAATGGGAAGATTACACCCAGTCTAATTAGATAGGAATAATCCTGTATGTTGAAAACGTCTCCTCATAGGTTTGTGAGAAAAGGCTTTACTCACAAACCTATGACCAGGCGTTTCAACATACATGATTATTCCTATCTAATTAGACTGGTTGCAATCTTCCATTATTAAGGCTCCAGGTCCAAGAACTGACTAAAAACATGGCTGCCCTAACAAAAACTGTGTAGTCATTATAGGCAGCCCTGCAGCCAGCAAACATCGGGCTAATCAATTAAGAAATAACGTCTGGAACACCAATTCTGAGTCTGAACTGGGTGCAAAAACCTAAAAAAAATCTACACTATATGGAGAGAAGGTATGCACACCAGTGACGTAAGGGGAATATATGAAAAGCAGAAACTGCTGTGTGAATACTGACATGAAAAATCCAATAGCTATATGTAAGAATGAAAATATGAAAATGGAATCTGCATTACTGCCATGAACATATGAATAAAGAGAAATTTAGCTATTGAATTGATCAATGCAACAGAGCCCCAACACTACGCCAAAGTATTTCTCTACGTTGGGGTCCCTAGCTAGTGTGAGTCCTCTCTCCCTCTCTTTTGGGGGCGGAGGTTTTTACCCTGCGATATCATTCACTGATACATAATGCATTCATCGGTATCCACACACACCTCCCTTACCTGTCATCCACTTGTGACTGGTTGAGCGGTCACTGTGGTAACGCGCTGTTGATGCTTTTCGTCACCACACAGTGATGAATGGGGGGTGAGACTTCCGGCTCCATGCCTCTCACGTGATGTCACCCGCCCTGTTATGTTCAATGCCGGGCTGGATCGCATGGTTGCCGGGGTAATGCGTCCCAGACACCGTGCATAGCTCCCTGGCTTGACTAGAGGGCGGGACATCCGGGCACTATGGGACACTCCCTGGCCCTCTAGCTCATAATAAACACTCAGTCCTTTCAAGCATTCTGCTCTTTATTACTAGCGGTGCAGTTCACTACTGAGGCTACCACTTCTGATGGCAATCCTTGTGAATAGTATATGCTATTTTTTCCTTGTTATTTCCTATATGTGATCATGTTGTATCTTACGTCCTTTGGCACCCGCCCACCTTTTTATTAACACCCTATTAGCTGACAAATGGGCGTTACTGCCTGTTGCATCACACATTCTTCCACACCTGATGGTCATGGCATTTAATGGAGTGACTATTTATACTCACTGGGTCTAAATCGCCATTAGGGTCTTCCTCCTTGAGAAAGCAACAGTACCTCAGCGAAACGCGCGTCGGTGGTGATCCCTATCCATTGGGTATGTGTGCATAGGTGTTTTCATGGCTCAGGACTTCTATTTTTTCTATCTTAATCTCTCTAAAATTTGGGGTAATGCCTTTTAACCCTTTATAGTGTACTACTACACTTGTGATGTTAGTATGGATATGCGCAATTGCACTTTATCTATTTCAACTACACTGTGACGCATCTAGGCTTTTTTCCCCCCTGCCTCCTGTGGTACCCCTTGGGTCAGGTAGACTGATATTTACTCTGTACAGTATATTTTTGTCATGATCTTACATCCATCCTTTGTCTACCTATAGCGTGGTTCATACTCCCCTCGGTACTAAGTGGTTGATGATAGCAGCCCCATCGAACCATACAATGGAGTCTGACTCATGTTATTACTATTATTGTTTTTTCTATACTGTTTTACATTGTTCTGCCTATTTGAGCAAAACTACCTCTCCCATGGCTATCTGAGAGTGATTTTTTTGATCAAAGTTACCTCTCCCACGGCTATTGGAGATTGATTTATCTGATCAAAGTTACCTCTCCCACGGCTATTTGAGATTGATTTATCTGATCAAGGTTACCTCTCTCACGGCTATCTGAGATTGATCTGTTTGATTAAATTCGCCTCTCCCACGGCTATCTGAGATTGATAGGAAATTTTGATATTACAATATTGATTTTACACCATGTACCTCCCTTGATGTATTGATTTTTCGGTAGTATTTTAACCTTGTGCTGTCTTTGCATGTGATCTCTATCAATAAAGTTTTTGTATTGCATATATACTCATTTCTTCTCCTTCCTTGAATTAATTTGAGTAGTGGAGACGCGTTGCCAGTATATTTATGCTGGCAGCGTGTCCACCCTATGGCTTGTTTATTGGGAATTGTATTCATAATATGTTTTTCTGTGTTTTTCACAGAGTTTTCTCAATTGAGTATGGATTTCCGTGCCCGTGACCGGGCGTGGCACCCACATTTTAACGATGTATCGAATGATTACTACAACAGCACGACCAGTGATGTTGATCCTTTTAATCATGAAGCTACCATTTTAAAATATAAAGAACTTCTTAAAAAAAGGTTGAAAATATGCTGGAACCGTGCCCTTCTAACCCGATACCTTGAAGGGGACATGATCCCTCGTGGGCTGCGTGTCCAGATATTCCCCTCCTTCCCGGTGGAGGACACCTCCTTCCGGGAGAAGTGGGAGTCTCTGGCTCACGCCTGCTCTAGGGGGTTCCTGTCCCTACTCAGGGATCATAATAGTGCCTCCCTAACTATGATGGAAACGGAATTGAAGGAATTGGAGGAATCTATCAGCTGAGCGGATTACTAGGATGGACACAGAGATTTAACAAGACCTCTCCAAACTGGAAAAGGAGATCAGTGGTCTAAAATTAAAAAAATATAATAGGGACCAGTTGGATTATACCAACATGATGGTGTATAGATGGCAATCCAGGTCGTCACGTCCGGGCTACCGAACCAAAACCCTGTCTCGTGGTCAATCAGTATCTATGTCTTCATTGGTCTCTGTTGGTGGTTCATCCTCCGGGGCGTCTAGTGGAGTGTGCGAGTTCGAACAAAGTGTGGGGGCTTGTGTTAAGTCTATTCGAAATAAGCAAGCACAAGCCAAATATAATGACAAAAAAGACAAAAACAAACTACAGGTGATTAACTTCTCCCAACATACCCTCTCTGACGCTTAGTTGGACGTGCTGTCCAGAGGCTTAACGTTCTCACCAACTAACCCTTTTGACTTTTTCAGCACTAAAGGATATGCATCTATTGGCACGCAAGATAGTCCTGAAAAAACTTCATCATAAACGAGATAGTTGTGGATTGGATAGCCCGGCTGAGAGGGAGGTGCTACAGTCCCTTGAGGACCTTTTGCTTGAACAGGCCAGTGTCTCTACAGGTGTGTTTCCAAAATCGCTACTGCCCAGATCTACTAGATTTCCCCCCTTATCCCTTTGCCCTGCTGTTGAGGTCTTCACCAAATTGATGGTGGACGAGTTTAAACAAATTACGGTCAAGCGACAGCATGACAATTTAACTCACAAACAAAGAACTGCTCTTTTTGAACTGAGCAATTATAATAACATTGTTACAAAACCAGCAGACAAGGGGGGTAATATAGAGATCTGGGCAGTGGATAATTACGAGAAAGAGGCATTGCGGCAGCTCCGTGATAAGCTCACCTACACGAGGCTGCCCAGCGGTTGTCTTCTGATCTTATGGTGATCCTGGAGGCGGCGTGTGAGAGCGGCATTATTGATAAAAAAATTATGGAGGGGCTCTCTACTAAATATCCAAAGGTGCCAACATTCTATCTATTGCCTAAGATCCATAAAGATGCCCTCAGTCCCCGGGACGCCCCATTGTGTATGGCATGGAGGGCTTGTGTAACCCAATTTTTAAATTTATCGATTACCATTTAAAACCCTTGGTGGATACCTTCCCCTCCTATGTCCGTGACATGACGGACGTCCTCGGGAGGATTGATGGCATCTTTATGGATCAGGATATGTTGATTGTAACAGCTGATGTGGAGAGCCTCTATACATGCATATCACATTCTGATGGTCTGAGGGCGGTCCACCTTTTCCTCGAGATGGGTGGTCGTGATGGCGAATTGAACCTATTCATCTTTGAGCTGCTCCACTTTGCCCTTACGCATAACTTTTTTATTTTTAAAGATCTAGTCTATCTGCAGCGGTGTGGCACTGCCATGGGGGCGGCCTGTGCCCCTTCGTATGCCAACCTCTTCCTCGGCATGTGGGAGAGGTTGGTATTTGGCTATGGGGGCATTAGTGCCAGCTCCCATCTGCAGTGCTGGCTCAGATATATTGATGATGTATTATTTTGGTGGAGCAGCTTGATGCATTTATAGGTCAATTGAATACCAACGATCTTAATATAAAGCTGACATATAAGCATAGCAGCAGGAGCATTGACTTCTTGGATATTAATATTTAGGTGGATCCTTGATCATTTATACAAACTAGCATGTATCGGAAATCCACCTCTGTCAATGCCCTGCTGCATGCATCTTCAGCTCATACTCCCGCCACTATACGTGCCATCCCGACCGGCCAATTTTTGAGGATCAGGCGGATCTGCTCCTCGGAGCAGTCATTTGAGAAACACGCTGCCGAGCTCAGACACCGTTTTCAGGATCGTGGTTATAGCAACTGCTTTATTAAGAAGGTATATTTACGCGCTAAAAGAACTCCACGCACACAATTGCTTCAATATAATCGTAAACAACAACAAACACATGCTGATTCTCCTATTCATTTTATAGGAACCTTTAACAATCAATGGCAGATGATGTGGAGCATCCTTGACAGACACTGGCCTGTTCTACGCACCGACCCAATACTGGTAGATATACTCCCTCCTGGCCCCTTCATGATGGCCCGTCATGCTAAAAATCTCCGTGAGATCCTGGTAAGGAGTCATTATATACCTCCTCCCTCCAATCCGTTTAGTACACGCGGCCCGACACAGGGATGTTTTCCCTGTGGACGTTGTGTCGCGTGTCCCAACATCCTCCATGCCACGACTTTTTCATCATCGGATGGCAAACGGATAATGAATATACGAATTTCCAACATCATATTACATGTGCAACTACGCACGTGATTTATTATGCTACTTGTCCATGCTCCCTGGTATATGTTGGTCTTACATTGCGAGAATTGTGAGTACGTACCAGGGAGCATATACGAGATATCCGTGCTGCCTCCGATGTTATGGATATCACTCTACTTAAAACATTAACACGGCATTTCAGGAGGTTTCACGGATGTGACCCTTCTGGCCTTAAGGTACGGGGTATTGACGTTGTTCGTGGAGGCTCTAGGGGTGGTGACCTTAAGAAACGTTTAGCCCAAGTTGAGGCTCGTTGGATCACCACCCTTGGGACCCTCACACCGGGAGGGCTTAATGAAAACATCAGTTTCATGTCCTTCTTATAGGGCCATTTGTCATCTTTTCCAGCGTATTTTTCCTCCCCCCCTTTTTTGTCACTCAGCCTCTCTTTTTATCAAGTTGTTTTTAATGTTGTTTTTAATTTTCTATCGTTCATCAACCTTGTAATCTTGGCGATATTTCTCCCAGTATTTTTTGTCACGTCTATTCATTGCTCTCCTTTTTACGTTTTCTTATTAGAACTGTTTTTGATGCCACTCTATGTGCCATCTATTCCCCGGACATCTTACATGTGATCCTGGTTTTTTGGCTATCGTACACACCTGTGCTGACATCACCGGATTCGACTTCATGTTACTTTATTGGAGATTTTCGTTTTCTCATTATATTTTTTGATATATATGTATTCGCTGTTAATGCATGATTTGTACTTGGCATAAGTCATGATCATCACACTCTGTGACTCACAATGTTGCCATGATTATATGGGACTTAAATGATTAACCAGTAGTTTACTCTTTTTTCTTATCTATTTATACTAATCCTTATATGTCCTCTTTTTGGTCCACCTTGAAATATTTCCTGGCTTTACATCGGATTGCTTCCTGACAAGCTTGAATTGTCAGGGATGTGTCCTTTAACCCCTTAAGGACGAAGCCAGTTTTGTACTTAATGCCCAGGCCATTTTTTGCAATTTTGACCAGTGTCACTTTATAAGGTTATAACTCTGGAACGCTTCAATGGATCCCGGTGATTCTGAGATTGTTTTTTCGTGACATATTGGGCTTCATGTTAGACATAAATTTAGGATGATATCTTTTTATTTTATTTGTGAAAAAATCTGAAATTTGACAAAAAAATTAAAAATTTTGCAATTTTCAAACTTTTAATTTTTATGCCCATAAACCAGAGAGTTATGTCACACAAAATAGTTAATAAATAACATTTCCCACTTGTCTACTTTAGATCAGCGCAATTTTTGAAACAAAATTTTTTGGGGTTAGGAAGTTAGAAGAAATAAAGAAAAAAGTTCAGCTCACCGAGTTGCTGTTCACCACTGTCTATGTGGACCTAGCGCAGGGAAAGCTTGGCAGCCAAATATACGATACAGGAAAGAAGTCCAGCGTAGTCCTCAGGATGTAGGCTTTAAAATCATCAATATTTATTTGTAGAATCCAATAAAAGCCATATAGTATAAAGCGGTCAGAAAAAAATACAGGGGATATAGATATGGAGACCCCACAGAACTACGCGTTTCGACACATAGTCTTACTCATGTTCAAGTGAGGAAAGAATGTCGGTTTCCTAAATGGTGTGGCACACACCCTCCATAATTGCATACACATGTGAGTTACCTACATGGGTTCCATATACATAGTAAATGGTTGCAATGCGGTTTTATAAATAAAATCAAGGAAAAGTGAAGTGAAAGGAAAGGTAATGGTGGTTTAAAATATTTATAAAATCATATGTTACTAAACATGTATATCTTTATATTCTATACGTGCATTAGTTATATATTCTGTATCAATACTTTATATGACATATTTATAAATTTAAGAATGCAATCACAATATCCATAATATAGTCATTAGTGTAGAAACACTTTGTAAAGTCCAATAAATGCACGTTTAATCTGATCCTGATTCCCTTATTATATATCTATATATCGATATATGATTATCTGTGGTGGAGGATTATTTTTATATCTTATCTATATATAAAATTTGTTATCAGCAAACAATATTTTGTCTAAATAGGTGGTTATCCTATTTCATTAATAATATGCACTTTAATTTTAGTCTATCCTTTTATAGAGTTATTTTATATTTTATATGGAGAAAAATTTGCAATATCACATTTAACCATGAGTTTGGGTACATATTATTATAAATTCAAATCAAGATCTATCTCATGAGCTGCACTAAAAAATATTTTTTATATCAGACAATATAAGTTTAATTATCTATCCCCTATTTTGATTAAAACTAGTATGGTCATGTCATAATTTCACCAAATGTTCATGCGTTTTATCATAAACTGCACTATAAGGTTTATATGTGACAATACAAGTTTAATAATCTTTCCCCTATTTTAATTAAAACTAATGTGGTCATGTCAAAAATTTCACCATGTATTCATCAATTTATTTGGGGAGGGGATCCTGGAAGTGTAGTATAAAAAATGTCACTTTGGTTCACATAGTGCTAATATTAGTTATGTTGCAGATCACTGTGTAGATCTACAAATCTACATGGATCTCAAAGGGTAGATTTTATTTTCATTTAGCAATAGGTTTTAATCGCATAAGCATCTAAAAATGCAGCCTTCCATCCACCTGAATGGGGTAGTTATCCAACCAGGTGAATTAAAAGCTCTATCACTTGCAAAAGAGAAATGCTATAAGGGATGTCCACAGCTTCATAAATTAATAGTGCAGGATGAGATCCTGGCGATTGTTCATACCAAACGGTATTCTAGTCTCTAGGGTGTGGATCCAGTATATTTCTCTATTAAGGAGTTTCCTCCTATAGTCTCCTCCCCGAGTAGGTTTATATACTTTATCTATACCTAAAAATTTAAAGCTGTGGACATCACCTCCATGCACTGTCTGAAAGTATCTGGACGCAGCTGAGACAGAAACAGCCTGGAGATTAGTCGCATCTGAAAGATGCCGTCTTATTCTAGTTTTAAGAGGTCCTGTTGTACATCCTGTGTACTGGAGATGACAAGTTGTGCATATGATAAGGTAGACAACATGATCTGTATTGCAATTAATAAATTCCTTAATATTAAACTCTTTGAGGTTTTTGTTTGATTGAAAGGTATGACTTTTTAGTGTATGATTACAGGCTTTGCATTTAGTGGCTCCACACCTGAAAAATCCCCTTAAATCTAACCAGCAACCACTATTATGTTTCTTATTTTTAGTACTGGTAAAACAGCTGGGAGATAGGAGATTACCAAGTGTAGGTGCTTTTCTCGCTATATATCCTATTTCTCCTTGTATTATATTTTTTAATTTTGGATCCTCATTCAAGATAGGTAGATTTTTTTTATAATATTAATAATCTGTGGGAAATGATTACTATAGTTTGTTACAAAGCTAATATCATTGTGATGGTTCTTTGTATTTTTGTTTTTAAATAATAAATCCTTCCTGTCCATTTTTCTCACTATATTTTTTGCTCTATTCAAAATCCAGCTATGATATCCCCTGTTAGCCAATCGGGTACAGACATTATTTTCTTCAACCAAGTAGTCCTTATGTTCAGTGCAATTTCTCTTAGTACGAATCAGTTCTCCAACTGGTATATTAATTTTAGTATGAAATGTATGTCAAGAATTAGCCGTTAAAATAGAATTATAAGAAGTCGGTTTTCTGTATGGAGTTACGACCAAATGGTTAGTACTATCCACTGATAAAGTTATATCCAAGAAATTTATACTAGTGTCATGAGTTTCTGTTGTAAATTTTAAATTAAATTCATTTGAATTAAGGTAGTTAGAAAAATCAGTGATTGCATGCGGTTCACCAACCCAAATCAGCAGCATGTCATCCAGGTATCTGCCATACCATAGGATGCTGCCACTGAATGGGTTGGTGTCACTGTAGAGAAACTCTTCCTCCCACCTCGCCATGACTATATTAGCCAGCGAGGGGGAGAAACGAGCTCCCATACTAACGCCTCTGCATTGTAAATAATATTGGTTGTCAAATGAGAAATAATTATGCTGTAAGAGAAACTGCACTGCTATCAAAATAAAATCTTTAAGTTCTGTTTCATATTTGCTGAATCTGTCCAGATGTTGAGACAACGATCTTATTGCTACATTGTGTGGGATTGAGGGATATAATGAGACCACATCGCATGAGAGCCACCGGTAATGTTGTTTCCATTGAAAATGATCTAATGCCTTTACTATTTCTTTTGTATCTTTAATAAATCCTGGTATGTTATAAACAAGGGGCTGTAAGAACTGATCTACCCAGTCTCCTAGTTTTTCCCCCAGAGACCCAATGCCAGAGACAATGGGTCTGAGGGGGGGGGAATATTTTTATGAATTTTTGGTAACGATTGGTAAATTGGTACCACTGGAAATGGTACGAATAAATTGTCTTTTGTTCTCTCATCGATGGCTCCCATGCAGACTCCCTCCTCTAAAATCCTCAAAATAAGGTTGTTAAAATGGTCAGTAGGATTATTATGTAACTCCACATATGTGTCCCTATCTTGAAGATCAAGTAAATTCAATTTTTTTATACAAACCACTGTCCAGCAGAACAATTGCCCCCCCTTTATCTGCTTGTCGAATGACAAGTTCTGTATTATGCAACAATTCAGACAGTGCGGTTCTTTCTCCCTGTGTCAAATTATCTCGATGTGGGGCAATCGTCCTGCTGAGTTCAGTGAGATCATGTACAATTAACTCTTGGAAATGATCTAATATACTGGGTCTGGAGTGTACTGGATAATAACTTTGGTTGGATAATGTTATCTTAGACCTGATATCATTAGAATTTAAATCCTGATTACATTCAGATTGAAGCAAACGAAGTTCCATAGTAGCCTTTTGTTCACAAAAAAAGTGGAAAGTCACTCTCCGTATATGAGGTAACAGATGGTGGAATATCTTGTAAAGAATTCTCCGTATCTTGGAAAAAATGTCGTTTCAATGTTATATTCCTTGCAATTTTATTCAAATCCAAAATGGTATTAAAAACATCAAAGTTGGTATTAGGGCAAAATCCCAGGCCTTTGCTCAATAATGTGATTGGTTTTCTGAAAGAATATATGGCGACAGGTTCCAAACTGGTAAATTTAGCGACTCTGATTGTAGTTTCGGGCTCCTTTGATGTTTTCTGCCTGCCCGTCTTTGTCGTTTTTTGACGGTCCATTTTTATAATGGTTATAGTTCTTGTTTTTATTGTTATTTTTATAAGATTTCGATCTGGTAATAACAAAAGGGGCATCTTTTGAAGAGGCAGAAGTGTCCATAGTATCCTCTGATGTAGAGGCATATGAGGTGGTAAGATCATGTTCCACTTGGTCAAAAGCCACTCTATTAAAACTGGAATAGCGTTTATTTCTCCTTATGATGGAACGAGGTCTATTATTATAGGTATAAATCTCGTTCTTAGAATAATCTTCACTGTCTTGTGTAAATTTGTTCTTTTTAATGTCCATTATGTTGCTTTCCAGTTTGTTCAGTTTGGCTTGAATTTTTTCATATGCCAATTTAAATTCTTCTGGATGGTTCATAGAGATCAGTGAATCTTTGATATTGGTAATATTACTCTTAATTTTTACCAATTCTATCTCCTCTTGCTTGATAATTAATTGCATCAATTTTAGCGAGCATTCACTCAATATGTCATTCCAAGCAATGGTGAATTCTTCAATATATTTAGAAGTGGGGAATTTTTTGATTCGAAGGCCCCTGGGTATCATTTGTTTTTCAATGTAACTTTTAAGTGATGTGGAGTCCCACCATGTTTTTAATTCTTTTATCATATTACGTTCCATATCAATCAGATGTTCTTGGAATCTATCTTTCTCTATAGAAGGTATTTGTGCAAATCCATTAAATATTTGAGCCACTTTAGTCAATCTAGACGTATAATCCTCCATATTAAACATGAGATTCGGATCAGATACCGACATGTTAAGGGGGGGAAAAAAAAAAAAAGAGAAACTGTATCCTGGTCAAAAAATATATATAATCGGATGATTATCCACTCGGGAGCATGAAGCCTGAATTGCCCAGAAATAAAGAAAAAAGTTCAGCTCAACTGGCAGCCAAATATACGATACAGGAAAGAAGTCCAGCGCAGTCCTCAGGATGTAGACTTTAAAATCATCAATATTTATTTGTAGAATCCAATAAAAGCCATATAGTATAAAGCAGTCAGCAAAAAATACAGGGGATACAGATATGGAGACCCCACAGAACTACGCGTTTCGACACATAGTCTTACTCGTGTTCAAGTGAGGAAAGAATGTCGGTTTCCTAAATGGTGTGGCACACACCCTCCGTAATTGCATACACATGTGAGTTACCTACATGGGTTCCATATACATAGTAAATGGTTGCAATGCGGTTTTATAAATAAAATCAAGGAAAAGTGAAGTGAAAGGAAAGGTAATGGTGGTTTAAAATAATTATAAAATCATATGTTACTAAACATGTATATCTTTATATTCTATACGTGCATTAGTTATATATTCTGTATCAATACTTTATATGACATATTTATAAATTTAAGAATGCAATCACAATATCCATAATATAGTCATTAGTGTAGAAACACTTTGTAAAGTCCAATAAATGCACGTTTAATCTGATCCTGATTCCCTTATTATATATATATATATATATATATATATATATATATATATATATATATATGATTATCTGTGGTGGAGGATTATTTTTATATCTTATCTATATATAAAATTTGTTATCAGCAAACAATATTTTGTCTAAATAGGTGGTTATCCTATTTCATTAATAATATGCACTTTAATTTTAGTCTATCCTTTTATAGAGTTATTTTATATTTTATATGGAGAAAAATTTGCAATATCCCATTTAACCATGAGTTTGGGTACATATTATTATAAATTCAAATCAAGATCTATCTCATGAGCTGCACTAAAAAATATTTTTTATATCAGACAATATAAGCTGACCGCTTTATACTATATGGCTTTTATTGGATTCTACAAATAAATATTGATGATTTTAAAGTCTACATCCTGAGGACTGCGCTGGACTTCTTTCCTGTATCGTATATTTGGCTGCCAAGCTTTCCCTGCGCTAGGTCCACATAGACAGCAGTGAACAGCAACTGGGTGAGCTGAACTTTTTTCTTTATTTCTGGGCAATTCAGTCTTCGTGCTCCCATCCGATTATATATATTTTTTGACCAGGATACAGTTTCTCTCTTTTTATTTTTTTCCCCTTAACATGTCGGTATCTGATTCGAATCTCATGTTTAATATGGAGGATTATACGTCTAGATTGACTAAAGTGGCTCAAATATTTAATGGATTTGCATAAATACCTTCTATAGAGAAAGATACATTCCAAGAACATCTGATTGATATGGAACGTTATTACGTTATTACGATAAAAGAATTAAAAACATGGTGGGACTCCACATCACTTAAAAGTTACATTGAAAAACGAATGATACACAGGGGCTTTCAAATCAAAAAATTCCCCACTTCTAAATATAGTGAAGAATTCACCATTGCTTGGAATGACATATTGAGTGAATGCTCGCTAAAATTGATGCAATTAATTATCAAGCAAGAGGAGATAGAATTGGTAAAAATTAAGAGTAATATTACCAATATCAAAATTCTCTGATCTCTATGAACCATCCAGAAGAATTTAAATTGGCATATGAAAAAATTCAAGCCAAACTGAACAAACTGGAAAGCAACATAATGGACATTAAAAAGAACAAATTTACACGAGACAGTGAAGATTATTCTAAGAACGAGATTTATACCTATAATAATAGACCTCGTTCCATCATAAGGAGAAATAAACGCTATTCCAGTTTTAATAGAGTGGCTTTTGATCAAGTGGAACATGATCTCACCACTTCATATGCCTCTACATCAGAGGATACTATGGACACCTCTGCGTCTTCAAATGATGCCCCTTTTGTTAATACCAGATCGAAATCTTATAAAAATAAAAACAAGAACTTTAACCATTATAAAAATGGACCGTCAAAAAACGACAAAGACGGGCAGGCAGAAAACATCAAAGGAGCCCGAAACTACAATCAGAGTCGCTAAATTTACCAGTTTGGAACCTGTCGCCATATATTCTTTCAGAAAACCACATCTCATTATTGAGCAAAGGCCTGGGATTTTGCCCTAATACCAACTTTGATGTTTTTAATACCATTTTGGATTTGAATAAATTTGCAAGGAATATAACATTGAAACAACATTTTTTCCAAGATACGGAGAATTCTTTACAAGATATTCCACCATTTGTTACCTCATATACGGAGAGTGACTTTCCACTTTTTTGTGAACAAAAGGCTACTATGGAACTTCGTTTGCTTCAATCTGAATGTAATCAGGATTTAAATTCTAATGATATCAGGTCTAAGATAACATTATCCAACCAAAGTTATTATCCAGTACACTCCAGACCCAGTATATTAGATAATTTCCAAGAGTTAATTTTACATGATCTCACTGAACTTAGCAGGACGATTGCCCCACATCCAGATAATTTGTCTCAGGGAGAAAGAACCGCACTGTCTGAATTGTTACATAATACAGAACTTGTCATTCGACAAGCAGATAAAGGGGAGGCAATTGTCCTGCTGGACAGTGGTTTGTATAAAAAATTGAATTTACTTGATCTTCAAGATAGGGAGACATATATCGAGTTACATAATAATCCTACTGACCATTATAACAACCTTATTTTGAGGATTTTAGAGGAGGGAGTCTGCATGGGAGCCATCGATGAGAGAACAAAAGACAATTTATTCGTACCATTTCCAGTGGTACCAATTTACCAATCATTACCAAAAATTCATAAAAATATTCCCCCCCCCTCTCAGACCCATTGTCTCTGGCATTGGGTCTCTGAGGGAAAAACTAGGAGACTGGGTAGATCAGTTCTTACAGCCCCTTGTTTATAACATACCAGGATTTATTAAAGATACAAAAGAAATAGTAAAGGCATTAGATCATTTTCAATGGAAACAACATTACCGGTGGCTCTCATGCGATGTGGTCTCATTATATCCCTGAATCCCACATAATGTAGCAATAAGATCGTTGTCTCAACATCTGGACAGATTCAGCAATTATGAAACAGAACTTAAAGATTTTATTTTGATAGCAGTGCAGTTTCTCTTACAGCATAATTATTTCTCATTTGACAACCAATATTATTTACAACGCAGAGGCGTTAGTATGGGAGCTCGTTTTTCCCCCTCGCTGGCTAATATAGTCATGGCGAGGTGGGAGGAAGAGTTTCTCTACAGTGACACTAACCCATTCAGTGGCAGCATCCTATGGTATGGCAGATACCTGGATGACATGCTGCTGATTTGGGTTGGTGAACCGCATTCAATCACTGATTTTTCTAACTACCTTAATTCAAATGAATTTAATTTAAAATTTACAACAGAAACTCATGACACTAGTATAAATTTCTTGGATATAACTTTATCAGTGGATAGTACTAACCATTTGGTCGTAACTCCATACAGAAAACCGACTGCTTGTAATTCTATTTTAACGGCTAATTCTTGCCATACATTTCATACTAAAATTAATATACCAGTTGGAGAACTGATTCGTACTAAGAGAAATTGCACTGAACATAAGGACTACTTGGTTGAAGAAAATAATGTCTGTACCCGATTGGCTAACAGGGGATATCATAGCTGGATTTTAAATAGAGCAAACAATATAGTGAGAAAAATGGACAGGAAGGATTTATTATTTAAAAACAAAAATACAAAGAACCATCACAATGATATTAGTTTTGTAACAAACTATAGTAATCATTTCCCACAGATTATTAATATTATAAAAAAATATCTACCTATCTTGAATGAGGATCCAAAATTAAAAAATATAATACATGGAAGAATAGGATATATAGCGAGAAAAGCACCTACACTTGGTAATCTCCTATCTCCCATCTCCCACCTGTTTTACCAGTACTAAAAATAATAAACATAATAGTGGTTGCTGGTTAGATTTAAGGGTTTTCAGGTGTGGAGCCACTAAATGCAAAACCTGTAATCATACACTAAAAAGTCATACCTTTCAATCAAACAAAAACCTCAAAGAGTTTAATATTAAGGAATTTATTGATTTCAATACAGATCATGTTGTCTACCTTATCATATGCATTACTTGTCATCTCCAGTACACAGGATGTACAACAGGACCTCTTAAAACTAGAATAAGACGGCATCTTTCAGATGCGACTAATCTCCAGGCTGTTTCTGTCTCAGCTGCGTCCAGATACTTTCAGACAGTGCATGGAGGTGATGTCCACAGCTTTAAATTTTTAGGTATAGATAAAGTATATAAACCTACTCGGGGAGGAGACTATAGGAGGAAACTTAATAGAGAAATATACTGGATCCACACCCTAGAGACTAGAATACCGTTTGGTATGAACAATCGCCAGGATCTCATCCTGCACTATTAATTTATGAAGCTGTGGACATCCCTTATAGCGCTTCTCTTTTGCAAGTGATAGAGCTTTTAATTCACCTGGTTGGATAACTACCCCATTCAGGTGGATGGAAGGCTGCATTTTTAGATGCTTATGCGATTAAAACCTATTGCTAAATGAAAATAAAATCTACCCTTTGAGATCCATGTAGATTTGTAGATCTACACAGTGATCTGCAACATAACTAATATTAGCACTATGTGAACCAAAGTGACATTTTTTATACTACACTTCCAGGATCCCCTCCCCAAATAAATTGATGAATACATGGTGAAATTTTTGACATGACCACATTAGTTTTAATTAAAATAGGGGAAAGATTATTAAACTTGTATTGTCACATATAAACCTTATAGTGCAGTTTATGATAAAACGCATGAACATTTGGTGAAATTATGACATGACCATACTAGTTTTAATCAAAATAGGGGATAGATAATTAAACTTATATTGTCTGATATAAAAAATATTTTTTAGTGCAGCTCATGAGATAGATCTTGATTTGAATTTATAATAATATGTACCCAAACTCATGGTTAAATGTGATATTGCAAATTTTTCTCCATATAAAATATAAAATAACTCTATAAAAGGATAGACTAAAATTAAAGTGCATATTATTAATGAAATAGGATAACCACCTATTGAGACAAAATATTGTTTGCTGATAACAAATTTTATATATAGATAAGATATAAAAATAATCCTCCACCACAGATAATCATATATCGATATATATGTATATATATATATACAAAATAAGGGAATCAGGATCAGATTAAACGTGCATTTATTGGACTTTACAAAGTGTTTCTACACTAATGACTATATTATGGATATTGTAATTGCATTCTTAAATTTATAAATATGTCATATAAAGTATTGATACAGAATATATAACTAATGCACGTATAGAATATAAAGATATACATGTTTAGTAACATATGATTTTATAATTATTTTAAACCACCATTACCTTTCCTTTCACTTCACTTTTCCTTGATTTTATTTATAAAACCGCATTGCAACCATTTACTATGTATATGGAACCCATGTAGGTAACTCACATGTGTATGCAATTACGGAGGGTGTGTGCCACACCATTTAGGAAACCGACATTCTTTCCTCACTTGAACATGAGTAAGACTATGTATCGAAACGCGTAGTTCTGTGGGGTCTCCATATCTGTATCCCCTGTATTTTTTGCTGACAGCTTTATACTATATGGCTTTTATTGGATTCTACAAATAAATATTGATGATTTTAAAATCTACATCCTGAGGACTGCGCTGGACTTTTTTCCTGTATAGGAAGTTAGAAGGGTTCAAAGTTCATCAGAAATTTCCCATTTTTTCAACAAAATTTACAAAACCATTTTATTAGGGACCACATCCAATTTGAAGTGTCTTTGAGAGGCCTGGTGACAGAAAATACCCAAACGTGACACCATTCTAAAACCTGCACCCCTCAAGGTACTCAAAACCACATTCAAGAAGTTTATTAACCCTTCAGGTGCTTCACAGGAACTAAAGTAATGTGGAATGAAAAAAAATAAAAATTAACATTTTACCTAAAAATGTTACTTTAGCACTAATTTTCTTACTTTTTCAAGAGGTAACACCTAAAATTGGACCTCACACTTTGTTACCCACTTTCTTATGAGCGCGCTGATACCCCACATGTGGTCAGAAACCTTTGTTTGGGTAAATAGGAGGGCTTGGAACGAAAGGAGCAATATTTGAATTTTGGAAAGCAAAGTTAGCTGAAACAGATTGAGGGCACCATGTTGCATTTACAGATCCCCTAAGGTACCTAAACAGCAGGAACCCCCCTCAAGTGACCCCATTTTGGAAACTAGACCCCATAAGGCTTCTATCAAGTGGTATACTGAGAATTTTGGACCCACAGGTACTTCACAGATTTTGATAACGTTACGTTGTCATATTGAAAATTGTCATTTTTTTCTCAAAAATGTTGCTTTAGCATTAATTCTCTCACTATTTCAAGAGGTAATTCCAAAAATTTGACCTAAATGTTTGTTACCCACTTTTTTATGAGCGTGGTGATACCTCACATGTGGTCTGAAACCTTTGTATGGACAAATGGGAGGGTTTGGAACGAAAGGAACAATATTTGAATTTTGGAAAGGAAATTTGGCTGAAAAAGATTGCGGGCACCATGTCGCATTTGGAGCACCCCTAAGGTACATAAACAACAAAAAAACACCACAAGTGACCCCATATTGGAAACTAGGCCTCTCAAGGAATTTATCTAGATGTTTGGTGAGTACCCTGAACCCCAAGGTGCTTCACAGAAGTTTATAACGTTGAGCCATGAAAATAAAAAAATAAAATTTTACCACAAAATTGTTACTTCAACCAGGTAGCTTTTTTTTCCACAAGGGTAACAGGAAAAAAATCACCATGAAATTTATTGTACAATTTCTCCTGAGTTTGGTGATATCTTATATGTGGTGGAAATCAACTGTTTGGGCACACGGCAGGTCTTGGAAGGGAAGGAGTGCAATTTGACTGCAAAATTGGCTGGAATCAATAGCGGACACCATGTTGCATTAGGAGAGCCCCTGAGGTGCCAAAGCAGTAGAGGTCCCCCACAAGTGACCCCATTCTGTAAAATAGACTCCTCAAGGAATTTATCTAGATGTTTGGTGAGTACCCTGAACCCCCAGGTGCTTCACAGAAGTTTATAATGTTGAGCTGTGAAAATAAAAAAAATACATTTTTACCACAAAATTGTTACTTCAACCACATAGCTTTTTTTTTTTAAAAGAGTAAAAGGAAAAAAAGCAGCATAAAATTTATTGTGCAATTTCTCCTGAGTATGCTGATACCTTATGTGTGGTGGAAATCAACTGTTTGGGTGCACAGCAGGGCTCGGAAGGGAAAAAGTGCCATTTGACTGAACATTTGGCTGGAATAATTAGTGGACGCTATGTCGCATTTGGAAAGCCCCTAAGGTGCCTAAACAGTGGAGGTCCCCCACAAGTGACCCCATTCTGGAAACAAGACACCTCAAGGCTTTTATCTAGGTGTATATTGAGCATTTTGAATACACGAATACTTCACAGAATTTGATAAGCTTAGGTTGCCATATTGAAAATTTTCATTTATTTCACAAAAATGTTTCTTTAGCATCACATTTCTCACTTTTTCAAGAGGCAACAACAAAACGTGGACCCCACAGGTTGTTATCCAATTTCTTGTGAGCACAGGGATACCCCATATGTGGCCAAAAACTCTGTTTGGATAAATGGGAGGGCTTGGAATGGAAGGAGCACCATTTGAATTTTGGAAAAGTTGAAATAAATTGCGCGCACTATGTCACATTAGCAGGGTGTTACGGTTGCTGTGGCTCTGGAGACTATGTCCGGATTTCTTGCTACTGCACATGTGCAAGCGCTGGAGACTAAGTCCTATCTTGGAGCCATTGCACATGTGCGGGTGACATCATCGCTGACATGAGGTCACATGTCTCTGACACCTTCTATGCCGATTGGTCGCTGGTCATGTGCTTGTGACGCTTTGCTCGGTGATAGGCCAGCGTGACGTCATTGCTGTCATTCTGGCAGCGGATTGGCTCTGGTGTCCTCCATCTTGGATGAGGCACAGAGTCTATATAAGACCCTGACGCACGCCGCCCAGCGCTCAGTCCTCTTGGTTCATGCATGAGGGTAGACGCCTGTGCATGTCCCTCTAGGCATCTCTCTGTCTATGTTAGGTGAGCGCTACCGGCAGGGTAGCGTTCTTATACCTTACAGCTTCGGCTGCAGTCCGTATCCTTACCTCTTAGTAGAGCGGACATAGGCAGGTGCCTGAGGCACATGGTCCGGCTGGGCCTTGTGATTCTACTCGTAGGTGGACGTTGCCGCTAGGGTAACGTTCCTTATACTGCGTCTGGCAGTTGTTCGTATCCTCGCACACTAGGGGAGCGAACAGAGGTAGGAGCTTTGTGCGGCTTATGCAGCTGTCCGTCTCTTTTGCACCACTAGAAGAGCGGACCTAGGCAGGTGCCATATCTAGTGGTTCGTGTCCTCGCACACTAGTGGAGCGAACGCAGGTAGGAGCTTTGTGCGGCTTACACTGCTGTCCGTCTCTTTTGCACCACTAAGAGAGCGGACCTAGGCAGGTGCCATATCTAGTGGTTCGTGTCCTCGCACACTAGTGGAGCGAACGCAGGTAGGAGCTTTGTGCGGCTTACGCTGCTGTCCGTCTCCTGGCACCACTAGAGGAACGGACCTAGGTAGGTGCCATTTCACACTCACTGCTTTTGTCTCTGTGATCTTTAACAGAGACCATTCCACACGCCCTCCAAGTAAGGGAGGAATTGCTTTATTTTCTAATTATATTCCTCTGTGAGTTTAACAGAGGTATTGCACTCTGCACTTGTGCTATTATTTTTTACAGTGGTACACTTATATACCCCTTATCCTCTGCCATAGTCTGCAGCAGAGTCTTTGCACGGTGGACCCTGACTGTCTGACATTCCTTTAGGTTATCAGACAGCCCCCCGTAACATTAGGACTGAGCCAAGGGTCTGGCAGTTATGGCAGAATATCAGCAGTTACACCGTTACATACAAGTACTTGAGTCGCGGCTCAAGAGTGTAGAGGATAAACCTCAGACCATGGTGACATCTGCACATGATCCTCGACTTGCTCTGCCAAACAAATATTCTGGCGATGCCAGATCATGTCGAGGTTTCATTAGTCAGTGTCAGATACACCTAGAGGTCAACTCTTCTCGCTTCTCTACGGAGAGGTCCAGAGTAGGCTTTATCATCTCCTTACTTCAGGACAAAGCCTTAGAATGGGCGACTCCCTTATAGGAGCGCTCTGATGTGGTTACTCTGAGACATCAAGACTTTCTTGATGCTCTTAAAGCGGTATTCATGGGTCTGCAGGTTACCCATGATGCGGCCCTGAGACTCTTAGATCTATCTCAGGGTTCGTTATCCACTAGTTCTTATGCCATTGCTTTTAGAACTCTGGTGGCAGAACTAGATTGGCCAGAGAAGGTGTTGATTCCTATCTTCTGGAGAGGGTTGGCAGGCTATGTCAAGGATGCCCTTGCTCCTCGTGAGGTCCCTGCTTCTCTGGAGGACTTGATCACAGTAGCAACGAGGATCGACGTACGCCATAGGGAACGTAGACTCGAGGTCTCTTCCTCACGCCCTAAGCATCAGGCTATTCCAGTTGTTGAGGGTCCACTACCATCTTCCTCAGCATCTGAAACATCTCCCACTCCTATGGAGTTAGGTCATACGTCCTTCAGACTACGCAAGTCTGGTCCTCCTATATGTTACGTATGTCTTCAGGCTGGGCACTATGCCAACAAGTGTTCTAGTCGTCAGGGAAACTCCCAGGCCTAGTAACCATTAGAGGGGGGTTACTAGAGACGTCTTCTGCACCCTCTAAGAGAAGTATCCCAGGTCAGCTCTCACTCTCTGAGAATACATGGCCTATTATGGCTTTTGTGGATTCTGGAGCTGACGGGACTTTTGTGTCCTCAGGATTTGTAAAGAGACACAATATTCCCTCTATCATGTTAGAGGCGCCTATTCCTGTCCGTGTTGTTAATGGGACTATGTTGTCTGACTCCATTACATTGAGGACAGTTCCCTTGCGCCTTTCCCTGCCTCAGGGTCACATAGAGGAGATTTCTTTTCTTGTTTTGCCTGAGGGTATAGACAACGTCCTTCTGGGTCTCCCATGGCTTCGGACTCATGCTCCTCACATTGACTGGGAGTCCGACAGCATTATTAGTTGGGGTTCGAAAATGTCAGTCCCGATGTCTTCCCTTACCACCTAAGGTCATTGCGGTTGCATCAACTGATCTCTCTCCCATACCTACACCCTATTTGGATTTCGCTGACGTGTTCTCCAAACAGGGTGCTGAGCTTCTTCCACCCCATAGGCCGTATGACTGTGCCATAGACCTTATCCCAGGTTCGGTTCCACCTAAGGGCAGGGTTTACCCCCTGTCGATACCTGAGTCAGAGGCCATGTCGACCTATATAAGAGAGAGTTTAGAGAAGGGGTTCATTCGTAAGTCTGTCTCTCCCACGGGAGCTGGGTTTTTCTTTGTTCGGAAAAAAGAGGGTGATTTGCGTCCCTGCATAGATTACAGGGGTCTCAACGCAATCACAATAAAGAACAAATACCTGTTACCTTTAATTTCGGAGCTCTTTGACAGACTGAGGGGAGCTCAGGTTTTTACGAAGTTGGATCTGCGGGGTGCGTATAACTTGGTACGAATTTGAGAGGGTGATGACCACTTTTAACACCCGAGACGGTCACTATGAATACCTCGTCATGCCTTTTGGTTTATGTAATGCACCTGCAGTATTTCAGGACTTTGTAAACGATGTGTTCAGGGATTTACTGTTATCCTCCGTCGTGGTGCATCTGGACGACATCCTGATTTTTTCTCCTGATCTGGAGACTAATCGTCAGGATGTCGTTCGTGTCCTTTCCCGTTTAAGGTAGCACTCTTTGTTTGCTAAACTCGAAAAATGTGTATTCGAGCAGTCATCCTTGCCTTTTTTGGGCTACATTATCTCACAAGAGGGTCTGGCTATGGATCCTGCGAAGCTCTCTGCTGTCCTGGAATGGTCCGAACCTCATTCCTTGAAGGCGGTGCATTGCTTCTTAGGATTCATAAATTATTACAGGCAGTTCATACCCCATTTCTCTACTTTGGTGGCCCCTTTGGTGGCCTTGACTAAGAAAGGTGCTAATCCAAAAGTCTGGTCTGCTGAGACATCCCAGGCTTTTGAGGCAGTAAAAAGACACTTTTCAACTGCTCCCGTTCTTCAAAGACCCGATGAGAATAAGCCCTTCCTCTTGGAGGTTGATGCCTCTTCAGTGGGTGCTGGTGCAGTCTTGTATCAAAAGAACGGTGCAGGTAGAAAAAGGCCGTGTTTCTTCTTTGCTAAAACCTTTTCACCGGCAGAGAGAAACTATACCATTGGGGATAGGGAATTGCTCGCCCTGAGATTAGCCTTGGAGGAGTGGTGTCACTTGCTGGAAGGAGCGAAAAATCCTTTCCAGGTCTATACAGACCATAAGAATCTGACGTACTTACAAACCGCTCAGCGTCTGAATCCTCGCCAAGCCCGCTGGTCCTTGTTTTTCTCCCGCTTTCACTTCTCCATCAACTATCTGTCTGGGAGTAAGAATAACAAGGCAGACGCTCTGTCTTGCTCTATGGTTTCTACCCAGGAAGAGATTGACGAACCTCGTCTTATCCTTCCCTCCAGGGTTTTTCATACGCTCTCCCCTGTGACGTTAGACCAAATCCCACCGGGCAAGACCTTTGTGCCGCCTGATCGACAGAATGATATACTGTCGTGGGCCCACACCTCAAAGGTGGGTGGGCATTTTGGTATTAGGCGGACACGAGAGTTACTGGAGAGGTGGTATTGGTGGCCACACTTAGCCAGCCACGTCAAGAGATATGTCGGTTCCTGCTACTCGTGTACTCGCAACCATCCATTACGGCAGAGACCGGCTGGGCTCTTGCATCCTTTACCAGTGCCAGATAGACCATGGGAGGTGGTAAGCATGGACTTTGTGGGTGATCTTCCGTGTTCACAGGGACATAGATTTGTGTGGGTCATTACGGACCATTTTTCCCGGATGGTTCCTCTCGTACCGTTATTGAGAATCCCGTCTTCCAGGGTACTAGCCAAACTATTCCTCAAGCATGTGTTTAGGCTTCACGGGATGCCAGATCATATAATTTGTGATAGAGGCCCGCAATTTGCTTCCCGTTTCTGGCGAGATCTTTGTAGCCTTCTGCAAATTGAGTTGAATCTCTCTTCGGCATACCATCCGGAGACCAATGGTTTGGTTGAGCGTACCAATCAATCCATGATTATATACCTTCGACACTTTGTTGCTGAGAACCACGATAACTGGTCCTCCCTCCTACCCTGGGCAGAATTTGCCCTTAACAATTTGGTGGCTGAGGCCCCTGGGCAGACACCATTCGTACTCAATAATGGGCAACACCCTAGGGTACCGGTACCGTTTCCCACTGCTGCACCTTCTCCTCTTGTGGCCGACTGGGCAACTAATGCCAGAGAGGTTTGGGATCGGACTCAAGAGTCGATCCAAGCAGCTAAGGACCGTATGAAGATGGTGTCCGATCGGTTTTGTCGCCCGGCTCCTGTCTTTTCTCCAGGGGATTTTGTGTGGCTCTCTGCAAAACACGTGAAACTTAGAGTGAGCTCTGTCAAATTTGCTCCTCGCTTCCTGGGTCCTTATGAGGTTCTTCGACAGGTAAATCCTGTAGTCTACCAATTGAAGTTACCCGTCCATCTTAGGATCCATGACAAATTCCATGTTTCACTGCTAAAGCCGGCTATTTTACCTCACGCTCGTGAAGTGCACTCTCCTGCCTCTGATTCCTCTCGCTCTAGCTATGAGGTACGAGCCATAGTTGGTTCTAAGATGGTTAGAGGGCGCAGGTTCTTCTTGATAGATTGGGAGGGCTATGGCCCGGAACATCGCTCTTGGGAGCCTGAGGAGGCTGTCCATGCTCCCGACTTAGTTGCCGATGACCTGCGTCGCCGGGAGGGGGGCCCTTGAGGGGGAGGTACTGTTACGGTTGCTGTGGCTCTGGAGACTATGTCCGGATTTCTTGCTACTGCACATGTGCAAGCGCTGGAGACTAAGTCCTATCTTGGAGCCATTGCACATGTGCGGGTGACATCATCGCTGACACGAGGTCACATGTCTCTGACACCTTCTAAGCTGATTGGCCACTGGTCATGTGCTTGTGACACGTGGTCACATGTCTCTGACACCTTCTATGCCAATTGGTCGCTGGTCATGTGCTTGTGACGCTTTGCTCGGTGATAGGCCAGCGTGACGTCATTGCTGTCATTCTGGCAGCGGATTGGCTCTGGTGTCCTCCATCTTGGATGAGGCACAGAGTCTATATAAGACCCTGACGCATGCCGCCCGGCGCTCAGTCCTCTTGGTTCATGCATGAGGGTAGACGCCCTGTGCACATCCCTCTAGGCATCTCTCTGTCTATGTTAGGTGAGCGCTACCAGCAGGGTAGCGTTCTTATACTTTACAGCTTCGGCTGCAGTCCGTATCCTTACCTCTTAGGGGATCGGACATAGGCAGGTGCCTGAGGCACATGGTCCGGCTGGGCCTTGTGATTCTACTCATAGGTGGACGTTGCTGCTAGGGTAACGTTCCTTATACTGCGTCTGGCAGTTGTTCGTATCCTCGCACACTAGGGGAACGAACAGAGGTAGGAGCTTTGTGCGGCTTATGCTGCTGTCCGTCTCTTTTGCACCACTATAAGAACGGACCTAGGCAGGTGCCATATCTAGTGGTTCTTGTCATCGCACACTAGTGGAGCGAACGCAGGTAGGAGCTTTGTGCGGCTTACTCTGCTGTCCATCTCTTTTGCACCACTAGAAGAGCGGACCTAGGCAGGTGCCATATCTAGTGGTTCGTGTCCTCGCACACTAGTGGAGCGAACGCAGGTAGGAGCTTTGTGCGGCTTACGCTGCTGTCCGTCTCCTGGCACCACTAGAGGAACGGACCTAGGTAGGTGCCATTTCACACTCACTGCTTTTGTCTCTGTGATCTTTTTTTTTTTTTATAATTCTTTATTTAACCGAAAAACATGGGAATACATCAATCCAGAACAGTAGCATAACAATTTACCACCATTGTACATTGTCACCCATCAGGCTAACTGTAACAACTGATAACTACCACACTTTGACTCCTCCATGTTTACCCGGGAATTTTCAAGTATAGAGATTCTGTAGAGAATTAAGGAGAGAAAGAGAAAGAAGCAAGAGAGCAGAAGAAAGTAGACCATAGATGAATAGGAGGGAGCACACAAAAAGGGGGGGAAGGGGGGGTAAAGAGCAGAACATAAGGGAACAAACAGCCACTAGGCAGAGATCCATCATCTCAGAACACCACTGTCTAACGGCAGAAGAAGACCCCCTCAGTCAGGGGGGATCCAGGTACCGTATTCCTTGGAGAATTTAAACTCGATCCAGGGAAACCAAGTCCTGTGAAAAGCCTCCTGTCTGTCGGGGAGAGACGCCGTCAGGTCCTCCATATGCAGCAATTCATTCACCCTGTTCGCCCACATTGATAGTGTCGGCGGAGTGGGGGATCTCCATCTCAGGGGGATGCACGTCCTGGCGGCTATCACCAGGCAGCTTAATAGAGACCCCTTATAAGCATGGACAGAGGAGTCGGGCAGTTGAAGCAATTAGAGCTCCGGGCCCAGGGTCTTCGCGTGTCCAACCACATGCCCGATCACCCCCCGCACCCCCTCCCAAAACCGCTGCAACTCCGGGCATGCCCAGAATATGTGCAGGAAGTCACCTTCCCCAGTCCCACATCTACAACAACTGGAGTCTACACCTGGGAACATCCTGTGGAGTTTCGTCGGGAGCCTATACCATCGAGAGATACATTTATAGTTGGCCTCTTGGAGTTTGGAGCTAACTGATGTTTTGTGGGCGAGTAACAGCACTTTATTTCTTTGCGAGGTCGAGAGGGTGAGGCCCAGGTCTGACTCCCAATGCAAGAGAAACCCCGACGGGGACAGGTCTGTAGAGTTGCTTAGCATGGAGTGTGAAATGGCCAGGGAGTGTCGGAGAGACCCCCTTTCCATACACAGCTTCTCAAAGTCGGTGAGGGGTCTGTCAAACTGACTATGGACCGGTAGAGTAACGAGAAAGTGTCGCAGTTGTAAGGAACGCCACGGGCCCAGGGGTCCAGGGACCCGGAAGCTCCGAAGTTCCTCTATTGTTGGCCAATGCCCCCGACTCCGATGTGTTGAGCGCGGAATCTATTCCGCGAGATCCAGAGGCGAAACATCGGGTCAGAGAGACCCGGCGAAAAATTCGGAGCGCCAATGATCGGAGAAAGGGGAGAGGGCAAGGGCAGTAGGGCTCTCCGGACCACCTCCTGGGAACAACAAGATAGCGTAGCACCAATCGTAGGATGGGATTTGAGTTCTGTGCCCACAGGGGGAAGCGCCCAGGGAAGCCCCGCCAATGGCATGTCAGTAAAGCTCTGCTCCACCTGAACCCAAGCCTTGGCTTTAGAATGGCGACACCAGTCCACCACCCTGGCCATGTGTGTGGCAATGTAATACGTCTTGAGGTCCGGGAGACCCAGCCCCCCCCCGAGCCCCAGGTCTACACAACAACGACCGTGCCAGTCTCACCGGCTTGTTTGCCCATAGGAACTTCGTTTGTAGAGAGGAAACTTCTCTAAAGAATGGCCTGGGGATCCCTATGGGTAGGGTCTGAAGGAGGTACAAGAGTCTCGGAAAAATGTTCATCTTAAAAATCGCGGCCCGCCCGAACCACGTGAAAGTGCATTTTGACCAGGTTTTACAGTCTTCTTTAATTTTTTGGAGCAGAGGGGTAAAGTTCAACTGGAAAAGGGAGCTCACGTCGGCCGACAATTTAAGTCCCAAGTATCGCAGGTACTGAGGAGCCCACTGAATATCAGAGGCTCCCTGCAGCTGCGAAACTACCTCCGCGGGGAGGTTAACACCCAGAGCCTCCGATTTAGACAAGTTGACCTTGAAGTTGGAGAGGAGGGAGTAACGATTAAATTCCTGCATTAGCACTGGGAGTGATTCGGCTGGGTCAGCGATAAAAAATAATAGATCATCCGCAAAGGCTGCTATCTTATGAGTCGCTCCCCCGATCTCCGGTCCCTTAATGCTAGTGTTCATCCGAATGTGTCGCAGTAGGGGCTCTAATGTGAGTATGAATACCATTGGGGAAAGCAGACAACCCTGCCGGGTGCCATTGGTAATCGGAATACTCTCTGAAAGCACTCCATTAACCCGAACACGAGCCGACGGTGCACTATATAGAGAACCTATCCAACTTAGCATGTTTCCCCCCAGCCGTAGGAAAGCAAGGACACCGTCCAGGATCGTCCAGCTGACCCGGTCGAACGCCTTCTCGGCGTCTGACGACAACAACATGAGAGATCCACCATCAGACCTGGCCCTATGAATCAGGTTTATGGCCCTCGTGGTGTTATCCCTAGCCTCCCTGCCCAGCATGAACCCGGCCTGGTCAGAATGGACTATACCCCCTAGCAGTGGGGACAGTCGCTCGGCCAGAATCTTAGCAAACAACTTTATGTCCACATTGAGCAGGGAGATCGGGCGATAGTTGGCACAAGTGGAGGGATCCCTCCCCTCTTTAGGAATAACCACAATGGTAGCAGCAAGGGCATCTCTTGGTAAAGGTGGGGATGGACACGATGGGATGTTGTTGAAGGCTGCTAGAAAATGGGGGGTCAATATAGGACCCAGCTTTTTGTAATAGGCCACCGGGAGCCCATCCGGCCCCGGTGCCTTACCCGAAGGGGAATTCTTAAGGGCCGCAGCTAGCTCCGCCTCAGAAATCGGTGCCTCCAGTGCCTTTATATCTTCCGGTTTAAGCCTTGGGAGTCCTGAGGATCTTAAATAATCCTGGATTCTTTCCCTGGCTGTCTCCCTATCGTCCTCTGTCAAGTTGTTGTCAATCGAATACAGGGCTGAGTAAAAGTCCCTAAATGCAGCAGCAATGTCAGCCGGAAGTGAGGCTCTCTCCCCAGATTGTTTCCGTATATGTGGTATAAACCCCTTCAACCTTTGAATCCGCAACGCCCTTGCTATAGTCCTGCTATTTTTGTTTCCGAATTCATAAAAATGCCTTCGGCATCTTGCTAATGAGGCTTTAGCTTTGTTGGAAAGTAGCGATTTCAACTTTTCTCTTTTCTGAAAGAGAAGGGTTTTGGTCTCATCAGCTAGTCGGTCTTTGTGAATCCTCTCCAACGCATGTATGTCTGCCAATAGCGACTCGATTTCCGCGTTTCTCTCCCGTTTCAACCGAGCGCCATGTTTAACAAACAGACCTCTCACTACACATTTATGTGCTTCCCATGTTACCGCGGGTGTGGCGTCTCCCCGGGCGCAGAGGTTGAAGTACTCCTCCACCGCCTCCCGTATTTCCTGCATGGTCCCACGATCCCCCAGCAAAGAAGTATTCAATGTCCATTGGCCTTGTTTAACCAATGGGCGCACTAGGGAGACATCTAGAATTATTAAAGCGTGGTCAGAAAACAAGATCTCATCTATTTCAGTACCCACCAGGCAGTGGAGATCCCTGTGTTTGAGAAAGAAGTGGTCCAACCTTGAGTACGTATTATGGACAGCGGAGTAGAAGGAATAGTCCCTATCTGTCTGGTGTTGCACCCTCCACGCATCGACTAGCTGGTATTCGTGTAACCCCCGTTTGACCCGACTATGAGCGGCTCTAGACATAGTGGCGGCACCCTTTGAAGTATCTATCTCTGGGTCCATAACAAAATTAAAATCCCCTCCCACTATCAACGTGCTCTCTGAGAACTCGTCCAGGATGCTCAGGTATTTTAGCAGGGCCGAGCATTACCCCGTGTTGGGAAGGTAAAGGGCCGCAAAGGTGAAGACCTGGGACTGGACACGACCTATTATCATGATCAATCTCCCCTCCTTGTCCGTGTGGGTCCCCATCAACTCCCATGGCAGAGAGCTCGCAACCAGAATGCTTGTCCCCCTGGATCATGGGTCAGGTGATGGCGAATGGTAGACCGTCGAGTATCTCCGGTCAGACAGCTTATATGGTTTATCTAAGCAATAGTGGGTTTCTTGTAAGAAGATTACCTGAAGTCGCCTTTTCCACAACAGGTTCAGGAGGATTGAGCGCTTCTCTGGGCTGTGAAGGCCCTTGACGTTCAGGGACCCCACTCTAAGATCAGGTTTGGACATCTGCTTCGCGGCTTCAACAGGGACCTATGGGGAAATGACAAGGACAAGACGCACAAACACACCACGGGGAAAGGTATTAAGGGGGCGAGAAAAAAGGGGGAGATGTAGAAGTAGAGGGAGGGTGAAAAAGGAGAAAAAGGAAAAGAAAGAAAAATTAGGCAAAAAAAGGAGAAAAAGGAAGAAAACGGAAACCAAGAAAAGACGCTCTCAAAGAGCTTTCAGGCCTATGGGCCCGCCCTAGGCCTACTAGGGCAGTCTCAACGAAGACGGTAGTGAACACACGTATGAAGCCCACCCGCCCCCCCACCCCGCTATATACTGGCTATCACCCCTGTAAACTCACAGAAGGCAATGCTTATTATGAATTTCAACAGCTTCTCCTCCGCCGCCACCTTCAGACCATATGTATGGCCCACCTCCACCCCCCCCCACACTGGAACAGAAACCCCAGAAAATGCAAAGGGTACGCAATACACCAAAACAGTAATCCAAGAATGGAGCCTTGTAAACTTCTCAGCCACTGCCACCGCTTGGCACGAAACCTGGAACCTTTCCCCTCTTCTGCATCTGGGGGCTCGTGGACTCCCAGGATAACCAGTCTGGAATGGGGAGATCGGGCAAATCCAGGAATTTGTATAGGGCCAGCAGGTCCGCAGGATGCTTCAATAGGAAGACAGACGACCCTTTCCGGACAATAAGGTGGAACGGATGGCCCCAGCGATACGAGGCGTTCACCTCCTTGATTTTAACCAGGAGTGGTTGAAGCTGACGCCTCATGTAAAGTGTGCGGCTAGAGACATCAGAGAAAAGCTTAATAACTGCACCGTCCATCTTTACAGGCCCAAACTCCCAGGCCCTCCTCAGGATCTGCTCCTTGTCCGTGAAGAAGTGTAAACGGCAGAGAACGTCTCTTGGTGCGGACGAGCCGGCTCCCTGGGTGGCCCTGGCAACTCTGTGTACTCTGTCGCATAGAAACGTGGCATCCAGTGGTCTATTAGTGACAGTATTAAATATTTCTTGCACCTTGGTACAGAGCATCTCAGTGGGCCAGTCCTCTGGGATACCTTTTACTCTTATGTTGTTGCGGCGTCCTCTGTTCTCTTGATCGTCCAGCAACAGTGTCATATACTTTAAGCGGTTATTGTAGGCCACACATTCTTTCTCCAGCCGTGTGACTCTGCTTTCCATAGAATCTTGAGCCTGTTCAGTGCCTGTGACCCTGTTGTCCAAGGCCCCTATCTCCTCCCTCACCGCAGTGATGGCCTGTTGATGAGATTGCTCTATTCTGCAGACCAGTCCATCTAGGTCACTTTTACTTGGAAGGGCTAAGATTAACTCCCTCAGTGCCTGTATATCTGGTGTATTATGAGCAGGGCTCGCACATGTGGGGGAGGGAGCCGGGCTGCCCAGGGGAGGCCCCCCCACAGGGAGGAAGATAGCTGGAATGTCTCTGCCTGGGGATTTCTCTGGTGAGTGCAGGGAGCAGCTCTCATGCACTGGGCTTGTGCTGGCCAGGTGCTGCGGGCCTGTCAGGGCCCCCATGATCTGGGCCTCCCCCCCACTCCTCCGTTTCTCCTCACCTTCCTCCTCGCGGTGTGTGGCGCCCCTGACCTGGTCAGGCACCACTGAGTACTGCACCCATGCTGGGGACAGTACAATACAGGTAATCCAGAAGGCTGACCGAGGTGTGACTACACAGGCGCATAGTGATCAGGTCTCACACATGTACCTTTGAGAGGACCCCTGGGGATCCCAGGAGGGGGCAAGCCTTCACCTCCACTGGAATAGTGGAGGGGGTAGAGCCTCCATCTCCAATCAAGGGGTGTGGTAAGAGAGCCTGGTTGCTAGGTGGCGTAGGCAGGCACAAAAGGGAAAAGAGAAGGAGGAGTAAACAGTCTGAAGCAGAGTGTGGAGGAGTGAGGAGCATGGAAGTGGAGCTCAGACAGGAGCAGCGGTGAAGGTCCCAGATGTGAGCCGGTTCAGAGCAGAGTCCAGGGAGCTCCGAGGAGAGCTGACCCCTTCCCCTGGGCTGCTGTAGTCTGACAGCGTCCGCGCAGTGGCTACCGACGGGGGAGAACGGTCACCTAGGAGGGCTACCCGAAACCTAGCTTCAGCCAGAGAGAGGGCAACGGAGTGGGAAGTAAGGAGACTGCTAGGGAGAACCAGGCCCAAACGGGCGGCAGATCCCGGAGCGGAGATAGATCCATCTTTCTTTTGCTAAACCTGCCGGTGTGGGGCCCTCAAAGCCCACACCACAACAACTAAAAGCCGCAGCCACGTAGCCACAGTTAGGGCCCATAGGTCACAGGAGGCAAGCAGCTGGAGTGGCCTGGTCCAGGCGACAAGCACACGGCAAACGAAGGGGAGAGAGGCTGCAGCATCTTCCCTGGGTGACCCCCATAGGGACTAAAAGTCGGGGTTACCCCAAACCAACAAGGGCTAAGGAAGGCGAGTTAGTAGTCACCCTCACAAGTCAGCCTGAAGGACACCTGGTTCCCACCTGGTTCATCCCAGCTATGCCCGGGTCACTCACCCTGCCATCAACTGTGAGTAAAAACCCTGAAAGACATCCTGCTTGTGTGGAGTCATTCTGCGCCTTGTAGTTCTACACATCTACACAGGGCCCTGGGGCTTGCCTCACTCTCAGGAGGCTACTACATCCGACTGCACCCACCATCAGCCCCAGGCAGCCCTTAACCTGCAGTGGCGGTCCCCACTGACCGCAAATCTGAGAGTGGCGTCACGACTACAGAGAAGATCTCCTACCTGTGATCCAGATCCAGCAGCGTGGAGTCCCTGAAGGTAATGCAGCTGCACGACACCTGTGGGGCTTCACATCTGGCGTCACGAACAGGATAAGGACTAGACCTGTTCAGACAGGTGACCATGTGCCTGGGCGGTCCGCTTGAAAAATTGGAAGCGCCGCCATATTGCCACCATGAAAAGCGCGCTGAAAAACAACAGCAGCCCGCGCTGGGAGAAGTTACCGCCCACGAAGAGGTGTGGCTACCCAGAGATCCCCTGCAGAGTTCTGACCTCGCTGGTGAAGGGAGCGGGAGCGTCCAGAGACGGCGGGGAGGAAAGGAAGCCGCAAGACTGCTGCTGGAGAGAGAAGAAATGGAGTCCAGACGCGGATACCCAGAACCAGGCTCTGCTGCCTGGTGGTGCCGGGAGCTTGCTATCTTCTGCGACCAGCTGGAGGCCAGGATGATGCGACAGCTCAGTGAGGGACGCACGGAGCTTCTGGAGATGGCTGCGGCGGTGCGGACCTACGAGGAGGGAGCCGCGCGACGCATGCCAGACCGAGCGGCGACGACTCAGACCCCGATGGTGCCACCGATGGGTGAGTCCAGTGGTGCCCCGACCCCTGCTGCTACGACCGCGGTCCCAGAAGAGGCGCCCGGCGCGGCGACGCCGAGCGAGGCCGCAGCCACGCTAGGTGCGGCCCGCCAAATCCAGGCCGCCGCAGCGATGCCCCGCCTGGCCCGCAAAGGTCCGACTGCCACGGCGATACTCATCCGTGCCGCAGGAGTGACGCTGACCCAGGCTGCCACCCTGCTGAGCCCAGTCCGCCAAGACCCCACCGCAGCAGCGACGCTCGTCCGCGCCGCAAGTGAGATGCTGAACCAGGCCGCAGCCACGCCAGGTGCGGCCCGTCAAGCCCCGATCACTGCAGCGACGCCCAGCTCCACCTGCACGGATCCCAGCGAGGCTGCGACGCCAATTCAGACCGCGGCTGCCATGCCCAGCCCGGCCCGCCAAGACCAGGCCGCCGCCATGACAGGCGCGGCCCGCCAAGAAAAGACTACATCACCGTTTATCCCGGCCTGCAGGGCCAGAGCAGACAACGCTCCCCAGTCTAAGGAAGTCCCTACTAGGAAATCCCTGGTAGGTGAGGACCCCGCATACTGGCAGCTGAAGGCTGACCTGGAGGCCAAGTTCCCACAGGAGATGGTGGACCGGTACATGCTCCCTCCGCACACCCCCAAGGCAACCCCTGCAGCGACCACGCCGAAGAGTCCACCGTCTGGGGCAGCTGAGGAACACTCATCCCCAGCGCTGCCACAAGCAGAGTGCAGCGAAGAACTAAGGGGGAGAGGAGGGCAAGAAGCTGAAGAGTTCCCCCTGGAGCCAGCAGCAGTGCTAGTCCCAGAGCCGGAGATGCTGCCATATTCCCGCTGGGATGAGGACGAAGACCTGACACCTCCTGCTGAAGAAGATCTGCCCAACCGCCCCACCTGGGAGCTTGTAAGCTGTACTTCGCAGAATCCAGCCCGCAAGACACGGCGCCGAGGCGGTAGTACAAAGTATCCTCCAACACCACAGTCTCCTGAGCAGAAAGACGAAATCACCGCCAGAGACCTAGAGGATAAACGGGTCCTGAGAAGAGTCAAACCCCAGATCAGAGGACCCCTGCGTCGAGGAATTGTCGAAGATTTCAGCCTCAAATCAGGATACGGCTTTATAGTATCACCTGGTGTGAAGGGAGGGATTTTCGTCAATAGAAGGGATGTGAGAGCCCATTTGCCCAGAGGACACCCTGGAAGAAATTTGAAGATAGGAGACTTAGTGGAGTTCACTATGCATCGGGGAGAAAGAGGCTGGTATGCCCTAGATGTTGCACCATGCCCTAGAAGTCCTTGCAGAAGCCCTGCAGTCACAACAGAAGATGAAGACAGAGACACCGAAGAAGAGGAAAGAAAGGATCAAGAAACAGACGATAAAAGCACAGGAAGCAACAGGTGCCGCAGCCCTACAGGCCCAAGCCCTGGTAAGGAGGAATCTGCATAAAGAAAGAAGTACACCAAGTTACTGTTTGACCAGTTGAAAAGTTTGCAACGTTTTACAAGTTCAAGTTCAAGAAATGTGCCCACATAAACTTGTGTGAGAAAACCATAAACCTTAAGGCTATGAACTGGCTATAGCCACAAACTCTCGCAGTGTAAATAGTTACACCAGAGGGCACCACCACCACCAGAGTCAGCCTGTTTAGGGGCTTGGCTCGTCTGCAACCAGGGAGCACGTCCGTATATAGGGCCTTGGCTTACCTGCGACCAGAGAGCATGCCTGTTTATGGGGCCTGGCTCTCCACCACAAAGAGGGTACCTGGTCAGCACCAACTGTGGAGGCCGCCTCTACATCCTGCCAGAAGAGGCTGAAGGCGCGGATCCACCAGGCCAGGTATACCCTGAAACCACCAGCCCATGAAAGCCGCCTCTACATCCTGCCAGAAGTGGCTGAAGGCGCGGCCAACGTGAAAGGGTTTTGGGTGGGTTAACGGACTTGTGGGTGGAGGGTGGTGATGTATGGTACCTGGTGCTTTTAAATGTTTTACATGTTTTAATGTTTTATGCATTTTAAAATGTTGTCTTGCAGCCCGAGGACGTGCTGGTGATAACTAAGGGGGAATGTGGCGCCCCTGACCTGGTCAGGCACCACTGAGTACTGCACCCATGCTGGGGACAGTACAATACAGGTAATCCAGAAGGCTGACCGAGGTGTGACTACACAGGCGCATAGTGATCAGGTCTCACACATGTACCTTTGAGAGGACCCCTGGGGATCCCAGGAGGGGGCAAGCCTTCACCTCCACTGGAATAGTGGAGGGGGTAGAGCCTCCATCTCCAATCAAGGGGTGTGGTAAGAGAGCCTGGTTGCTAGGTGGCGTAGGCAGGCACAAAAGGGAAAAGAGAAGGAGGAGTAAACAGTCTGAAGCAGAGTGTGGAGGAGTGAGGAGCATGGAAGTGGAGCTCAGACAGGAGCAGCGGTGAAGGTCCCAGATGTGAGCCGGTTCAGAGCAGAGTCCAGGGAGCTCCGAGGAGAGCTGACCCCTTCCCCTGGGCTGCTGTAGTCTGACAGCGTCCGCGCAGTGGCTACCGACGGGGGAGAACGGTCACCTAGGAGGGCTACCCGAAACCTAGCTTCAGCCAGAGAGAGGGCAACGGAGTGGGAAGTAAGGAGACTGCTAGGGAGAACCAGGCCCAAATGGGCGGCAGATCCCGGAGCGGAGATAGATCCATCTTTCTTTTGCTAAACCTGCCGGTGTGGGGCCCTCAAAGCCCACACCACAACAACTAAAAGCCGCAGCCACGTAGCCACAGTTAGGGCCCATAGGTCACAGGAGGCAAGCAGCTGGAGTGGCCTGGTCCAGGCGACAAGCACACGGCAAACGAAGGGGAGAGAGGCTGCAGCATCTTCCCTGGGTGACCCCCATAGGGACTAAAAGTCGGGGTTACCCCAAACCAACAAGGGCTAAGGAAGGCGAGTTAGTAGTCACCCTCACAAGTCAGCCTGAAGGACACCTGGTTCCCACCTGGTTCATCCCAGCTATGCCCGGGTCACTCACCCTGCCATCAACTGTGAGTAAAAACCCTGAAAGACATCCTGCTTGTGTGGAGTCATTCTGCGCCTTGTAGTTCTACACATCTACACAGGGCCCTGGGGCTTGCCTCACTCTCAGGAGGCTACTACATCCGACTGCACCCACCATCAGCCCCAGGCAGCCCTTAACCTGCAGTGGCGGTCCCCACTGACCGCAAATCTGAGAGTGGCGTCACGACTACAGAGAAGATCTCCTACCTGTGATCCAGATCCAGCAGCGTGGAGTCCCTGAAGGTAATGCAGCTGCACGACACCTGTGGGGCTTCACATCTGCCCTGCTGGTCCCGTGGCGTCCCCGCTGTGGAGCTTTTCAGCTGTGCGGTGTCCTTTCATCGGCTGGGACGCCCTCTCTTCAGCCGCTCTCATCCCTGCTCCGTTGCGGGGGCTCGCGCTGGCCGCCGCTGACTTCTGCGGCGTCCCTGCCTGTGGGGATTCCCCCCCAGCGGGCCGCAGCATGGGAGCTGGCGCCATCTTAACGCTGCTGCCCGCACTCCTCATCTCCAGCGGCGCCCCGCTGAAGAAACGCTGCATTCTTCCTCCTGGACGCACAGCTCCAGGCACCGTGGTGAGTGCTCCCTGGGGCTTCCTTTTAGGCGGCATTAGATTGCGGAGAGGCTGTATATTAACTGAATACGGGCAGTGGGTGTAGGAGCTCAGATAGTTTGCTTCCTCACACCACCATGTTCAAGCCACGTCCCCGTCTCTGTGATCTTTAACAGAGACCATTCCACACGCCCTCCAAGTAAGGGAGAAATTGCTTTATTTTCTAATTATATTACTCTGTGAGTTTAACAGAGGTATTTTACTCTGCACTTGTGCTATTATTTTTTTACAGTGGTACACTTATATACCCCTTATCCTCTGCCATAGTCTGCAGCAGAGTCTTTGCATGGTGGACCCTGACTGTCTGACATTCCTTTAGGTTTATTATCAGACAGCCCCCCGTAACACAGGGCCTCCCGGGTACCTATACATTAGAAACCCCCCACAAGTGACTCCATTTTGGAAACTGGACCCCTCAAGGATTTTATTCAGGAGTATAGTAAGCATTTTGAATCAACAGGTACTTCACAAAAATGTTGCTGTAGCAACAAATTTCTCACTGTTAGGCTATGTGGCCATGATCCAGCGACACGGCGTCTAGTACACAGTGTCAGCCTTCCTGCAGAGATGTGAGTGTTGTCCACGGGAGAACGCAGCTGCCCATGCCCACGATTTGGGTTCAGGCTGCTGTGGACTTTAGTTCTATTCTACCTGCAGAGAACACTCATCTCCGCAGCATAAATTGACATGCTGAGGCTCAGGAAGCTGCGCCACAAGTCGGTTTATGCTGGGGAGAAAAGAAACACAGTGGGCATGGGATTTCTAAAAATCCTTCCACTGTGCTTGTATTGCACAACGCACCATTATGGACGCAGGGAAAACACTCTGCGCCCAAAACGCTGCAAACCCTGATTGTGGGCACATATCCTAAAATGCTACAATGGATGAATGGATAGATGTCAAACATATATAACGTCCCACCTCCTGCATATTCTAAGCTGGCGCCCTTTAGTGCCTTTCATGTGGCACTAAAGGGTGCCTAGCCTTGTATTTAGCCCCAAAAGAAAAAAAAGAATTAAAATAAATGATGTGGGGTCCCCCCTATTTTTGATAGCCAGCTAGGCTTAAGCAGACAGCTGTAGCCTGCAAACCACAGCTGACAGCTTCACCTTGGCTGGTGATCAATTTGGAGGGCTCCCCAAGCTGTTTTTTTTTAAATTATTTATAAATAAATAATTAAAAAAAACAAACAAACGTAGGGTCCTCCCAAATTAGATCACCAGCCAAGGTGAAGCTGACAGCTGGGGTCTGGTATTCTCAGGGTGGGAAGAGCCATGGTTATTGGACTCTTCCCAGCCTAAAAATAGCAGGCCGCAACCGCCCCAGAAGTGGCGCATCCATTGGATGCACCAATCCTGGCGCTTCACCCCAACTCATCCGGTTGCCCTGGTGCGGTGGCAAACGGGGTAATAAATGGGGTTGATACCAGATGTGTAATGTCACCTGGCATCAAGCCCAGCAATTAGTTATGTCACGGCGTCTATTTGATACCAGACATAACTAATTGACAGTAATAAAAAAAAAAAATTGACAACAAAAAAAAAATTTATTTGAAAAAACACTCCCCAAAAACATTCTCTCTTTGGCCAATTTATTGAAAAGAAAAAAAAATCGGGTCTCTGCTGTAATCCATTGTGAAAGTCCCGGGGCGATTCTGGACCTTCTAGAATATGGGGGGCACGTTCAGGGAACGTATCCCCCATTTTCTAGGAGTGCAGACCCTCCATTTGAGGAGAGTGGGTGCAAAGAATTTGCACCCACCCTCCCCGGGTCACAGCTGCAGACTGCCGAGCAGCAGCAGCAGCGTCTCTGAGTCAGACAGAGGAAGCTGAGCTGTCAGCCGCGCTCTGCACGTGTGACTGGTGTGCACTGTGAAGGAGGAGGGGGTCGCGGGGGATCAGAGCTGACAGGTACGGGGAACAACGGGGGACACCGGGGTGGGAATAGGGGGTGACCTGGCAGGGCCTGGGGAGCAGTTTTCTGTCATAGCAGATGCGACAGAAACCATAGGAAAGGGGGAAATGCAGCTGGCGCGCTGCTGTGCGCGCCGGTATGTGCGGCGCCATGTTAGATTTTCGGGAGGAAGGGGGGTGGGGGGACACTTTGGCAACACCGGGGGACTGGAGAGGACCGGGGGATGAGATTTATCTCCCATCTGACATGTTTGTTTATGCCAGATGTAAGATAAATGATTTTTTACCGGCGCGGTCATTTACTGTAACCTGAACATCGGCAACCGGCGCGGTCATCAGGTGAGCGGGGACCGGAAAAACTGGCCAGAATCATGATCTCCAGGGTCTCAGCTACCCCCGGCAGCTGAGACCCCGGAAATTTTCTGACTCTGGGGGGCACTAGACCCTTTTTTCCGACCGCCATTAAAAAGCGGCGGATCGGAAGAAGTACCCTAATTTGTCGGCATTAAATGGCGTATCGGCGGTCGTTAAGGGGTTAAACCTTGTCCCGTGTCCTGTTATGTCTGATGCTGGGTTCAACTGCATGGTTGCCGAGGTTACGCGTCCGCGGCACCAAGTATGCATCCTGATTAGACTGGAGGGCGGGCCTTTGTTTTGGATATGTGGCACATCCCTTGACGTTTCTGTTTTAAGATCTCTATTGGATATATTTTTATCCTTTGTAGCAATTATGCGGCCCCATCCCAATGTTACAATAATAATATGTGTGCGATTGTCTCTAGCATTTTGTTATGAATTTGCGTTCCAGTGTGTTAGCCTTGGTGGTGACGCGGTTTTGGGGGCGGAGGTTTTTACCCTGCGATGTCATTCGCTGATACATAATGCATTAATCGGTATCCACACACACCCCCCTTACCTGTCGTCCACTTGTTGCCTATTTGTACCCGGCTGGGAACCAAAAATAAAGGGAAGCCCTTTTTTTTATTATTTCATGAATTTCATGAAATAATTAGAAAACAAATGACGTAAGCTTCGCCCCATTTTTGTGTCCAGCCAGGTACAACTAGGCAGCTGGGGATTGGAATCCGCAGCACAGGTTGGCCTGAGCTTTCTGGGCCCCACTGCTGCGAATTGCAGTCTGCAGCCGCCTCAGAAAATGGCACTTTCATAGAAGCGCCATCTTCTGGCACTGTATCCAACTCTTCCAGCACCTGCCTGCTATACCTGGCTAGCATACAAAAATATGGCGAAGCTCACGTCCTTTTTTTGTAGTTTTTTGGCAAAAAAAATAAAAAATGCTTCCCTGGATTTTCCATTGCCAGTGAAGGTAACACCAAGCAGTGGGGGTTAGCAGCCAGTAGCTGCTTGGATTACCTTTAGCTAGCAATACAAAAAATGCAGCGGGAGCCCATATATTTTTTTTTTTATTATTTATTTAAATAACTAAAAACAAAATGGGCTTCCCTGTATTTTGATTGCTGGACATCACAGTGCTGTAAAAATAAATCTTTAAAAAAAATGACGTAGCGCTCCGCGGTATTTTTGATTCTCAGCGCAGGTAAAGCAGGCAGCTATGGGTTGCCACCCCCATCTGCCTGCCGTTACCTTGGTTGGCAACCAAAATACAGGGAAGCCCATTAATTTTTTCTATTTAAAAAATAGTTAAAAAAAAAATGACATTGGGTCCCCCCATTTTTGATAGCCAGCTAGGGTAAAGCAGACGGCTGTAGCCTGAAAACCACAGCTGGCAGCTTTACCGTGGTTGGGGATCCAATGTGGAGGTCCCCCCAGGCTCTTTTTTTATAATTATTTTATAAATATTAATAATTACACAAAAAAAGTAGGGTCCCCCCAAATTGGATCACCAGCCAAGGTAAAGCGGACAGCTGTGGTCTGGTATTCTCAGGGTGGGAAGGTCCATAGTTATTGGGCCTTCACAGCCTAAAAATAGCAGGCCGCAGGCACCCCAGACGTGGCGCATCCACTAGATGCGCCAATCCTGGCGCTTCACCCCAGCTCATCCCGTGCCCTGGTGCAGTGGCAAACGGGGTAATTAATCGGGTTGATACTAGCTGTAAAGTCACCTGAAATCAAGCCCAGCAGTTTGTGATGTCATGGCGTCTATTAGATACCCAACATCATAAACTGTCAGTACTAACAAAAAAAAAATCGACAAAAGAAATTTATTTGAAAAAATAGTCCCCAAAACATTTCCTCTTTCACCAATTTATTGTAAGAAAAAAAATAAAGGGGTCCCACGACGACTCTGGACCGTGTAGAATATGGGGTGGAGACACTCAGGGAACGTATCCCCCATTTTCTAGGAGTGCAGACCCTTCATGTGAGGAGTGTGGGTGCAATGAATCTGCACTCACTCTCCCCGGGTCCACAGCAGCAGAGTCCATGTCGTAATGGTTGCTACCAAAGCTGCAATGCCCTGCTCATGAGGTAAGGGCATGCCTAATCAGGAGAACTATTCTACATTTCCAAATATTGGTATTTGCTGATATTATTGCTATTCCGCCTACTATATATTGGGGATAGGATCTTGGAGATGGAATACCCCTTTAAGTCCAGTTATCCAGCTGAATGAATACTTAACAACAGAGCTCGCTATTTAGATGTGTTTTCTTGTGGCGTATAACGGACTCTCATGTTTGATAGTCGTTCAGCAGGGAAACTATAAAAGCAAATCCCTCCATTTGGAAATGTAGTATATAGCTCTCCTGATCAATTATGTTCCTTACCTCATGAGCAGGGCATTGCAGTAATAATAATAATAATGTATTCATTTATATAGCGTTATTAATTCCATAGCGCTGTATGTCTTTGGAGTGTGGGAGGAAACCCACGCAAAAACGGGGAGAACATACAAACTCCTTGCAGATGGTGCCCTTGGTGAGAATTGAACCCAGGACCTCAGCGCTGCAAGACTGCAGTGCTAACCACTGAGCCACTGTGCCGCCCATTTAGCTTACAGATGCATAACCACCACTCACTGTGTCTGAACACAGGAAGCTGAGTTGACAGCCGCTCTGTGCATGCGGCAGTGTCTATTGTGAAGGAGAGGGCTGTGGGGGGATCAACGCTGCACAGGTACCATGGGACACCAGGGAACACCGGTGGGGTTATAGGGGGTGACCTGGCAGGGCCTGGGGAGGAGTTTTCTGTCGCATGTGTCATGGCACATGCGACAGAAATCAGAGGAGTAGGGTGAATGCGGCTGGCGCGCTGCTGTGCGCGCGGCCATCTTGGATTTCTGGGAGGGCATCAGGGGGGTCACTTTGGCGACACCGGGGGACCGTAGGGGACCGGGGAGGAGATTTATCATGTTTGTTCATGCCAGATGGGAGATAAGTAATTTTTTACCGGCGCTGTCATTTACTGTAACGTGATCATCGGTATACGGTGTATACCTCTGATCATGTGAGCGGGGACCGGAAAAAACGTCTTGAATCATGATCTCCAGGGTCTCAGCTAGCCCTGAAACGGCGGAGATTTTCTGACGCTGGGGGGCGTTATTCACTTATTTCTGCCTGCTGTTTATAAACGGCAGATCAGAATAAGGCTACATTCACATGACCGATCCATTTTTGTGGTCTGCAAAAAACAATCCATTTTTTTTCACGGGTGCATCCGTGTGGCATCCGTTTCCGTTCCATAGACGGTCCGTATGTCATCTGTTTGTCATCCGTGTGCCTTCCGGTTTTTTGTGTACTGCAAAAAAACTGAAGGAGGGAAAATACATAAATTTACCCAGGATCCTTAGCTTCAACCTACATGAGGCGGTCACATGTTCACTCCAGTGCCATTTTCAACTGCTTTTCACAGCGTAGAGCGCTCTGGTGATTTTCCTGTGCTTGTACACTTCATATCAGTCTTTTCTGTCATTATAATGGCAGAAAGACACATAATGTCCCACTCTCCTGCATTTTGTAATTTTGCACCCTTTGGTGCCTTTCACGTGGCACTAAGGGGTGCTTAGCTTTGTATTTAGCCAAAAAAAGGAAAAAAAAATGACGTAGGGTTCCCCCTATTTTTGTAGCCAGCTAGGGTAAAGCAGACGGCTGCAGCCTGCAGACCACAGCTGGCAGCCTCACCTTGGCTGGTAATCCAAAACTGAGGGCACCCCACGCTGTTCTTTTAAATTAAATAAATAATTTAAAAAAAAAACACGTAGGGGTCCCCCCAAAATTGGATCACCAGCCAAGGTAAAGCAGACAGCTGGGGTCTGATATTCTCAGACTAGGGAGGTCCATGGTTATTTGACTCTCCCCAGCCTAAAAATAGCAGGCCGCAGCCGCCCCAGAAGTGGCGCAGCCATTAGATGCGCCAATCCTGGTGCTTCGCCCCAGCTCATCCCGTGCCCTGGTGCGGTGGCAAACGGGGTAATATATGGGGTTAATACCAGATGTGTAACGTCACCTGGCACCAAGCCCTGGGGTTGGTGAGGTCTGGCGTCTATCAGATACCCGACATCACCAACCCAGTCAGTAATAAAAAAAAATAGACGACAAACACATTTTTATTTGAAAATACACTCCCCAATACATTCCCTTTTTAACCAATTTATTAGAAAGAAAAACAAATCCAGGTCTGGTGTAATCCAAGGGGTTGCCATGACGATCCACACTGTCCCAGTCAATGAAGAGCAGGATGTTCCCCATTGGCTGGGAGAGCAGTGCAGTGACCTGAGCTAACATCAATGGGTCAGCCCAGGTCACTGCAGGGGATGACAAGTGCTGCTGTCAGCGAGGTACATTACCTGCGCTGATCTCCTGCACTGCTGACAGCACCTGTCACTGAGTTCAATGACCGCCGCCTTCACAGCCAAGTATCGCGAGAGGCCCGTGACATCACCGCTAGTCAGTCTCGGGTCGGAAGCGAGAGAAGGTGATGTGACAAGCGGCACCCATGGAGAACAGTGACAGCGCTGAGGTCGGGACTTCATCACCGCAGGTAAGCTGAGCGGGACCATGTGTGCAGAGTGCCAGGAGGACGTCAGTGTCGTGGACTGCATGGCTGGGGACGTGTGTGTGTGTACATGCCGCGTGCAGGAGGGGGCGGAGTGAGCTGAGCGGGAAAGTGTGGGCTTCCTGCACGTAACTAGGATAAACATCGGGTTACTAACCAAAGCGCTTTGCTTGGATACCCGATGTTTATCTTGGTTACCAGCTTCTGGCAGGCTGCCAGCGATGGCTCCTGCACACTGTAGCTGTAAAAAGCCCTGCTTTTTGCTGCTTGAACCGTTTTCGAACGTATCTAGAACTATCGAGCTTTAGCAAAAAGCTCGAGTTCTAGTTCGATCTAGAACAGCCCCCAAAATCACTCGAGCCGCGAACTGGAGAACCTCGAACCGCGAACCGCGCTCAACTCTACTTAAGACTTCTATTTTTTCTATCTTAATCTCTCTAAAATTTGGGGTAATGCCTTTTAACCCTTCATAGTGTACTACTACACTTGTGATGTTAGTATGGGTATGCGCACTTGCACTTTATCTATTTCATTTACCCTGTGACCCATCTAGGCTTTTTTCCCCCTGCCTCCTGTGGTACACCTTGGGTCAGGTAGACTGATATTTACTCTGTACAGTATATTTTTGTCATGATCTTACATCCATCCTGTGTCTACCTATACCATGGGTCATACTCCCCTCGGTACTGCATGGTTGATGATAGCAGCCCCATCGAATCATACAATGGAATATGACTCATGTTATTACTATTATTGTTTTTTCTATACAATATTGTTCTGCCTATTTGAGCAAAACTACCTCTCCCATGGCTATCTGAGAGTGATTTTTTTGATCAAAGTTACCTGTCCCACGGCTATTGGAGATTGATTTATTTGATCAAAGTTACCTCTCTCACAGCTATTTGAGATTGATTTATCTGATAAAAGTTACCTCTCCCATGGCTATTGGAGATTGATTTATCTGATCAAAGTTACCTCTCTCATGGCTATTTGAGATTGATTTATCTGATCAAGGTTACCTCTCTCACGGCTATCTGAGATTGATAGGAAATTTTGATATTACAATATTGATTTTACACCATGTACCTCCCTTGATGTATTGATTTTTCGGTAGTATTTTAACCTTATGCTGTCTTTGCTATCAATAAAGTTTTTGTATTGCATATATACTCGTTTCTTCTCCTTCCTTGAATTAATTTGAGTAGTGCAGACGCGTTGCCAGTATATTTATGCTGGCAGCGTGTCCACCCTATGGCTCGTTTATTGGGAATTGTATTCACATCATGTGTGTCCTCTCATGCAGTTAAAAAACTTACCGTGTCGGGAAGCCAGGAGACCCAGGCTATTTATGCGTATAATGTGGACTGGCAATAGGTGTGGTGGGGCCGGGTTCACAAACGAAAGACTACAAATCAATTAAGAAATAACATCTGGAACACCAATTCTGAGTCTGAAATGGGTGCAAAAACCTAACAAAAATCTACACTATATGGAGAGAATGTATGCACACCAGTGACTATATAAGGGAAATATATGAAAAGCAGAAACTGCTGTGTGAATACTGACATGAAAAATCCAATAGCTATATGTAAGAATGAAAATATGAAAATGGAATCTGCATTATTGCCATGAGCCAAGAAGACCAAGAACCGGGGTCCTCCGTTCGAGTGGAACAGCACACAAGAGGAGTCCTTCATCCGATTGAAAATGGCTCTTACCAGAGAGGAAGTCCTAGCCTACCCTGACCATGACCAACCATTTATACTCTACATGGACACCAGCAATGTAGGATTGGAAGCAGTACTGTCCCAAGTACAAGGGGGCAGAGAGAAGGTGATCACCTATGCCAGCAGGAAGCTGCGTCCCACTGAAAGGAATCCCGAGAATTATAGTTCCTTTAAGCTGGAGTTTCTTAGCAAAGTTAACAAATGTTCCCAAATATATCAATTTTTATTACAATATAAAAAACACACCCACAGTGAAAAAAACAAGAATGGCCATAAGGTCATCTATACATAATTGTTATCAATTGACAAGATAAATATATGAAGGAATCGACAGGTTCACAAACAGATGTAATAAAGGAGCAAAAAGGACTTAGCTTATAGACTATAGCTAGTTATTCTTTCCAACACCATAAAAGTGGGGCATAGCAGTCCATACATGTCCAAGCAATTATATGCTGTTGCTCTTCAAAAGTCCTTATAGCAGGGGTGAACCATCAGCCTTCATGATAACAATAAAGGAACTCCACCTCAGGAACTCCACCTCGACGCGTTTCCCCACACAGAAAGTGTGGTTCATCAGGAGGCTATGAGGTAAATACATTGTATCAAAAAACATGGAGATACATACAGGGTGCAGAGTTTAAGAACAATACCACAGTGGCATGAAGATAGAAGGGGAGAAGATAATATACACAGTACTTGCCCAGAGTGATATAGAAGTCAGATATGCAGGTCCATGGCGTCAGATACAAGGATCCACGGTGGTGCAGATAATGCTGTACAGATGGCCACCACAGTCCAAATGAGCGTCATGGACCTGCATAGCTAACCGGGCGTATAAATAGCCCACATTATTCAGAACAGCTGAGGGTGATCAGAGCAGCCGCTCGTCGCCCTCAGAGTTCCGAGTGCGCATGCTCGAGGTGGCGCGCGCACTGCGCACGCGCCAAATGGGAGCCCACGAGGATCAAAATCCAATAACAAAAAAGGCCACCGCGCATGCGCGCGGTCTCCGAAGTGGCGCGCGTAGTGCGCACGCGCCAAACTGAAGCTCAACAGGATCAGATCCAATAACAAGAGGCAACCGCTATTGCGCAAGCGCGCGATCTCCATCAGTGCAGCGCCCAAACCAAATAAGGAATGATGAAATGGGTATGGGCACGCGTGCGCAGTAGCATACAAATGGGACTTAGATATATTCCCTATTGCAGATAATCCGGCATAACCGGTGGTAAAGATTGCTACAGGGCAGTGATATACAGTTAAATACATAAGTGCCGCACTGGTTGGATCCTCTCCCCCAAACCCCTGGGTATACATATAAAGATAATGCATATAATCGGAGGAATGCATATAGTGTATAGGGGACCTGGTAGGAAACATAAATATTACTTGGAGATACAGCATACATCTATAGAGATAATGTATATAATCAGAGGAGTAAAGCAACGATATCATATAGTGTGAAAGGGACCTGGTAGGAAACATAAATATTACTTGGAGATACAGCATACATAACCATGATACTCATTCCATATTTCCAGTAACAAATCCCATTATAGGCAAGTAGTATGTGATTAAAAGATAAAGATCAGAATGGTATCCATCAATCAATATGGATAAACCCCCTAAAAAAGGGGGATTTTTTCTTCCAGATATGGCAAAATGGATTTTCCGAGAAAGATTATTAACCCTAACAAAGCTAAGTGGGGAGGAAGCAGTTGAAAGAAAGCTGTTCATTCAGCCCCCCCGGGGTAAGGGAGCCCATTTTAAAAATCCACGCTGACTCTTTCTGCAGAAACAGCCTATCAAAATCTCCACCCCTAGGGCTAGGTTTAACCAGCTCTAATACAGAAAACCGAATATGAGTTGCATCACCACGATGAACCGTGTTGATGTGGCGGGAGATTGGTGTATCCCGTCTGTTCCGAATGTCAGAAAGATGTTCCCCTACTCTCCTCCGGAGTTCTCTCAGGGTCTTGCCAATGTAATCCATAGGACACGTGCAATATGCCCTATAGACAACTCCGGAGGTCCTGCAATTACTGAAATCACGTAAATAGAATGTTTTACCTGTAGCCGCACTCGTAACTCCCTTACATTGTTCCATTGATCCACAATATTTGCAATTACCACAGCGAAACATGCCAAAAATACGTCTCTCTAGCCAAGTTCCGTCTGGTCAAGGTGCCTGATACATACTATGTGTGAGTCTATCACCCAGGGAACGTCCCCGCCTATAAGTGATACACGGGGAATCTGAAATATGCTTAGACAGGTCGGGGTCAGCCCTCAGAATCCCCCAGTGTTTTTTGATCACCGAGAAGACTCGATCGGACTGGATGTCAAACGTGCCTATGATAAGTGTGATATTAGAACTATTCTCACGTATCCTAGGGGTCATGAGAGTATGTCTGTTGGTACTTTGAGCATAGGCATAGGATTGCTGTAGGATATGCCTAGGATAACCACGATCTAGTAATCGATCAAAGAGATCTGATGCCTGTTTCCTGAAGTCATCCTCTCTGGAGCAATTTCTGCGAATACGCAGAAATTGCCCCTTTGGGATGCCCCTTCTAAGAGGAAGAGGGTGATGGCTATCCCATTTCAACAGAGAATTGGTCGCCGTTGGTTTGCGATGTGTAAGAGTGTGGATCTTACCCTTCCCATCTTTCAAGACTACCAGGTCCAAAAAAGTAATAGAGTCACGATTACAAGTGTGGGTGAATCTAAACCCCAAGGTGTTATTATTTAGGCCCCCGACAAATTGTTCAAACTCAAAGATGGACCCTGTCAAGAGGATGAGGATGTCATCAATGTATCGGACCCAAAGTCCGATACATTGATGAGATTCCCCATCCTCCCCCCCAAAAACAACCGTTTCCTCCCACCAACCCAGGAATAAGTTTGCATAGCTGGGGGCACACGGGCTCCCCATAGCTGTACCCCTGAGTTGGTGGAAGTACTTCGAGTCAAAAAATAATTGTGATGTAATGTAAAGGACAGCAATTCCTCAATAAAATTGCAATGCCTAACACACTCAATAGCTCTTGTCTTTAGAAAAAAATTGACCGCCTGAATTCCCAGGTCGTGAGGGATCGAGCTGAAGAGTGCCTCAACATCGATGGAGGCCAAGATCGTCTCCGGACTCACACTTACGTCCTCAAGAATTTGTAGTAGGTGGGGGGTATCCCGGACGTATGACGGGAGAGAGGTAACAAAGGGGCGTAGAACTTTGTCCACGTATATACCAACATTTTGGGATAAGGAGCTAATCCCTGGCACAATGGGTCTGCCCCTGAGGGGGTCCAGGCCCTTGTGCACCTTAGGGAGTGCGTAAAATACGGGGATCACTGGACACCGTGGTACTAGAAACTCATATTCGTTTTCTGAAATCAAGCCAGAATATCTAGCCTGATCGAGTATAGGAAGGAGTATATCAGTATAGGCCTTCGTTGGGTCCTTAGGTAGCCTTTCATAAGTCTCTCTATCCTTTAGTAGAGAATAACACATATCAAGATACTTAGAGTGGTTTAGGACCACAAGGTTGCCGCCCTTATCGGACTGTTTGATAATAAGGTTATCGTTTTTTGATAACCGATCAAGTGCCGAAATTTCTCCCTCAGTAAGGTTAGAGCTAAGGCCAAAAGATGATTGTGGAATTTTCAGAAGGTCATCCTGCACAAGCTTTAAAAAGATGTCAACACTCGTGCAGTTGTGGATTGGTGGAGATTTTTTACTCGGCCTCTTCAAATCAGTGAAGGGACCGTCTCCCCTTCCCCTAACATTATCTTTAAGGAGATCAGTGAGGGACTGAAAGCATTCGTAATCCTCCTTTTGAATGCCCAAGGCTCTACACTGCTCCTGAGTATTGTGCTCAAAAAAGAGCTTCCACCTCAGCTTTCTGCCGAATAACTCCAGATCTTTAACCCAACTGAAGCAGTCAAAACGGTTCGAAGGGATAAAACCCAGGCCCTTAGAGAGCACAGAGTAATCATCACAAGAGAGGGAAACGTCTGAAAGATTTAAAATCCTCCCCTGGCCTGATGTGCTCTTGTTCGTGGGTAGTAGCCTCCCATGTGTCTCTGCTCCAAAAAAGAAGCAGAGGGACCAGAAGACACATGAGGAGGCCCACAATAACCATAATCTTTCTGACATTTGGAACAGACGGGATACACCAATCTCCCGCCACATCAACACGGTTCATCGTGGTGATGCAACTCATATTCAGTTTTCTGTATTAAAGCTGGTTAAACCTAGCCCTAGGGGTGGAGATTTTGATAGGCTGTTGCTGCAGAAAGAGTCAGCGTGGATTTTTAAAATGGGCTCCCTTACCCCGGGGGGGCTGAATGAACAGCTTTCTTTCAACTGCTTCCTCCCCACTTAGCTTTTTTGTTAGGGTTAATAATCTGTCTCGGAAAATCCATTTTGCCATATCTGGAAGAAAAAAATCCCCCTTTTTTAGGGGGTTTATCCATATTGATGGATACCATTCTGATCTTTATCTTTTAATCACATACTACTTGCCTATAATGGGATTTGTTACTGGAAATATGGAATGAGTATAATGGTTATGTACTGTATGCTGTATCTCCAAGTAATATTTATGTTTCCTCCCAGGTCCCTTTCGCACTATATGATATCGTTGCTGTACTTCTCTGATTATATACATTATCTCTATAGATTTATGCTGTATCTCCAAGTAATATTTATGTTTCCTACCAGGTCCCCTATACACTATATGCATTCCTCTGATTATATGCATTATCTTTATATGTATACCCAGGGGTTTGGGGGAGAGGATCCAACAACCAGTGCGGCACTTATGTATTTAACTGTATCTCACTGCCCTGTAGCGATCTTTACCACCGGTTATGCCGGATTATCTGCAATAGGGAATATATCTAAGTCCCATTTGTATGCTACTGCGCACGCGTGCCCATACCCATTTCATCATTCCTTATTTGGTTTGGGCGCTGCACTGATGGAGATCGCGTGCATGCGCGATAGCGGTTGCCTCTTGTTATTGGATGTGATCCTGTTGAGCTTCAGTTTGGCACGTGCGCACTACGTGCGCCACTTCGGAGACCAGGCGCATGTGCGGTGGCCTTTTTTGTTATTGGATTTTGATCCTCGTGGGCTCCCGTTTGGCGCGTGCGCGGTGCGCGCGCCACCTCGTTCATGCGCACTCGGAACTCTGAGGGCGACGAGCGGCTGCTCTGATCGCCCTCAGCTGTTCTGAATAATGTGGGCTATTTATACGCCCGGTTAGCTATGCAGGTCCATGACGCTCATTTGGACTGTGGTGGCCATCTGTACAGCATTATCTGCACCACCGTGGATCCTTGTATCTGACGCCATGGACCTGCATATCTGACTTCTATATCACTCTGGGCAAGTACTGTGTATATTATCTTCTCCCCTTCTATCTTCATGCCACTGTGGTATTGTTCTTAAACTCTGCACCCTGTATGTATCTCCATGTTTTTTGATACAATGTATTTACCTCATAGCCTCCTGATGAACCACACTTTCTGTGTGGGGAAAGGCGTCGAGGTGGAGTTCCTTTATTGTTATCATGAAGGCTGATGGTTCACCCCTGCTATAAGGACTTTTGAAGAGCAACAGCATATAATTGCTTGGACTTGTATGGACTGCTATGCCCCACTTTTATGGTGTTGGAAAGAATAACTAGCTATAGTCTATAAGCTAAGTCCTTTTTGCTCCTTTATTACATCTGTTTGTGAACCTGTCGATTCCTTCATATATTTATCTTGTCAATTGATAACAATTATGTATAGATGACCTTACGGCCATTCTTGTTTTTTACACTGTGGGTGTGTTTTTTATATTGTAATAAAACTTGATATATTTGGGAATATTTGTTCACTTTGCTAGTATTAATATTCCCGGGACAATCCTTGATCCATAAAACCTATTTTACTATTTTTCCAGAGCATGGCAGGATTTCTATCAGGGCCTGTTAACACAGCTCCCTGGTCTGAGGAAGCTAGCCAAGTATTTTCAACCGGGGAATTCTCCACGGGGAATTCAGGCTCCACCCTCAAGGATTCCTTTAAGGAATTATTAGCCAACTATAAAAACAACATAAGATCTTGGTGGGAAATTAAGGGTTTGGAGAATTACCTGAAATATCAGATTGTCCCAAGGGGATTAAGGATTACCATCCATCCTTTCCCAAGGACTGCCTCGGAATGTTTCCTGATCTTGTGGCGAAAAGAATCTGTAGCCTCATCCCTGAGACTAATGACCCTCCTCCTTGAGGAGGAGAAAAAATTGTTTGCTGAATCTACTACTATTCTTAATACAGGTATTGATAACATCCTACGCCTCAAGAGCGACCCTGACTTTACTAGAAGGGAAGGATTATTACAGACCTCCATAAAAAGATTCCAGAACAATTTGAAAGAGAGAAAACACTCCCAATTTGTGAGGGATCTGGCTGAGTTCAGGTAGGATAAGGCTTTTCAACCCCCCAGTAGACAACCATCGGTAGTATCTTCTTCTGATCTAGATACGTCTGATTCCGAAAGACCAAGGGTTAATACTAACCCTCCTGAGGCAATCAATCGATCACCACACCCATGGCCACCCTCAAAAAAATAAAAAAAAAAGAAGGGATGGCCATTATGGTTATCGTGGGCCTCCTCATGTGTCTTCTGGTCCCTCTGCTTCTTTTTTGGAGCAGAGACACATGGGAGGCTACTACCCACGAACAAGAGCATATCAGGCCAGGGGAGGATTTTAAATCTTTCAGACGTTTCCCTCTCCTGTGATGATTACTCTGTGCTCTCTAAGGGCCTGGGTTTTATCCCTTCGAACCGTTTTGACTGCTTCAGTTGGGTTAAAGATCTGGAGTTATTCGGCAGAAAGCTGAGGTGGAAGCTCTTTTTTGAGCACAATACTCAGAAGCAGTGTAGAGCCTTGGGCATTCAAAAGGAGGATTACGAATGCTTTCAGTCCCTCACTGATCTCCTTAAAGATAATGTTAGGGGAAGGGGAGACGGTCCCTTCACTGATTTGAAGAGGCCGAGTAAAAAATCTCCACCAATCCACAACTGCACGAGTGTTGACATCTTTTTAAAGCTTGTGCAGGATGACCTTCTGAAAATTCCACAATCATCTTTTGGCCTTAGCTCTAACCTTACTGAGGGAGAAATTTTGGCACTTGATCGGTTATGAAAAAACGATAACCTTATTATCAAACAGTCCGATAAGGGCGGTAACCTTGTGGTCCTAAACCACTCTAAGTATCTTGATATGTGTTATTCTCTACTTAAGGATAGAGAGACTTATGAAAGGCTACCTAAGGACCCAACGAAGGCCTATACTGATATACTCCTTCCTATACTCGATCAGGCTAGATATTCTGGCTTGATTTCAGAAAACGAATATGAGTTTCTAGTACCACGGTGTCCAGTGATCCCCGTATTTTACGCACTCCCTAAGGTGCACAAGGGCCTGGACCCCCTCAGGGGCAGACCCATTGTGGCAGGGATTAGCTCTTTATCCCAAAATGTTGGTATATACGTGGACAAAGTTCTACGCCCCTTTGTTACCTCTCTCCCGTCATACGTCCGGGATACCCCCCACCTACTACAAATTCTTGAGGACGTGAGTGTGAGTCCGGAGACGATCTTGGCCTCCATCGATGTTGAGGCACTCTTCAGCTCGATCCCTCACGACCTGGGAATTCAGGCGGTCAATTTTTTTCTAAAGACAAGAGCTATTGAGTGTGTTAGGCATTGCAATTTTATTGAGGAATTGCTGTCCTTTACATTACATCACAATTATTTTTTATTTGACTCGAAGTACTTCCACCAACTCAGGGGTACAGCTATGGGGAGCCCGTGTGCCCCCAGCTATGCGAACTTATTCCTGGGTTGGTGGGAGGAAACGGTTGTTTTTGGGGGGGAGGATGGGGAATCTCATCAATGTATCAGACTTTCGGTCCGGTACATTGATGACATCCTCATCCTCTGGACAGGGTCCATCTTTGAGTTTGAACAATTTGTTGGGGGCCTAAATAATAACACCTTGGGGCTTAGATTCACCCACACTTGTAATCGTGACTCTATTACTTTTTTGGACCTGGTAGTCTTGAAAGATGGGAAGGGTAAGATCCACACTCTTACACATCGCAAACCAACGGCAACCAATTCTCTGTTGAAATGGGATAGCCATCACCCTCTTCCTCTTAGAAGGGACATCCCAAAGGGGCAATTTCTGCGTATTCGCAGAAATTTCTCCAGAGAGGATGACTTCAGGAAACAGGCATCAGATCTCTTTGATCGATTCCTAGTTCGTGGGTTATCCTAGGCATATCCTACAGCAATCCTATGCCTATGCTCAAAGTACCAACAGACATACTCTCATGACCCCTAGGATACGTGAGAATAGTTCTAATATCACACGTATCATAGGCACGTTTGACATCCAGTCCGATCGAGTCTTCTCGGTGATCAAACAACACTGGGGGATTCTGAGGGCTGACCCCGACCTGTCTAAGCATATTTCAGATTCCCCGTGTATCACTTATAGGCGGGGACGTTCCCTGGGTGATAGACTCACACATAGCATGTATCAGGCACCTAGACCAGAAGGAACTTGGCTAGAGAGACGTATTTTTGGCATGTTTCGCTGTGGTAATTGCAAATATTGTGGATCAATGGAACAATGTAAGGGAGTTACGAGTGCTGCTACGGGTAAAACATTCTATTTACGTGATTTCAGTAATTGCAGGACCTCCGGAGTTGTCTATAGGGCATCTTGCACGTGTCCTATGGATTACGTTGGCAAGACCCTGAGAGAACTCCGGAGGAGAGTAGGGGAACCTCTTTCTGACATTCGGAACAGACGGGATACACCAATCTCCAGCCACATCAACACGGTTCATCGTGGTGATGCAACTCATATTCGGTTTTCTGTAATAGAGCTTGGTAAACCTAGCCCTAGGGGTGGAGATTTTGATAGGCTGTTGCTGCAGAAAGAGTCAGCGTGGATTTTTAAAATGGGCTCCCTTACCCCGGGGGGGCTGAATGAATAGCTTTCTTTCAACTGCTTCCTCCCCACTTAGCTTTGTTAGTGTTAATAATCTTTCTCGGAAAATCCATTTTGCCATATCTGGAAGAAAATATCCCCCTTTTTTAGGGGGTTTATCCATATTGATTGATGGATACCATTCTGATCTTTATCTTTTAATCACATACTACTTGCCTATAATGGGATTTGTTACTGGAAATATGGAATGAGTATAATGGTTATGTATGCTGTATCTCCAAGTAATATTTATGTTTCCTACCAGGTCCCTTTCACACTATATGATATCGTTGCTGTACTCCTCTGATTATATACATTATCTCTATAGATGCATGCTGTATCTCCAAGTAATATTTATGTTTCCTTCCAGGTCCCCTATACACTATATGCATTCCTCCGATTATATGCATTATCTTTATATGTATACCCAGGGGTTTGGGGGAGAGGATCCAACCAGTGCGGCACTTATGTATTTAACTGTATATCACTGCCCTGTAGCGATCTTTACCACTGGTTATGCCGGATTATCTGCAATAGGGAATATATCTAAGTCCCATTTGTATGCTACTGCGCACGCTTGCCCATACCCATTTCATCATTCCTTATTTGGTTTGGGTGCTGCACTGATGGAGATCGCGCGCATGCGCGATAGCGGTTGCCTCTTGTTATTGGATCTGATCCTGTTGAGCTTCAGTTTGGCGCGTGCGCACTACGCGCGCCACTTCGGAGACCGCGCGCATGTGCGGTAGCCTTTTTTGTTATTGGATTTTGATCCTTGTGGGCACCCGTTTGGCGCGTGCGCGGTGCGCGCGCCACCTCCAGCATGCGCACTTGGAACTCTGAGGGCGACGAGTGGCTGCTCTGATCGCCCTCAACTGTTCTGAATAATGTGGGCTATTTATACGCCCGGTTAGCTATGCAGGTCCATGACGCTCATTTGGACTGTGGTGGCCATCTGTACAGCATTATCTGCACCACCGTGGATCCTTGTATCTGACGCCATGGACCTGCATATCTGACTTCTATATCACTCTGGGCAAGTACTGTGTATATTATCTTCTCCCCTTCTATCTTCGTGCCACTGTGTTATTGTTCTTAAACTCTGCACCCTGTATGTATCGCCATGTTTTTTGATACAATGTATTTACCTCATAGCCTCCTGATGAACCACACTTTCTGTGTGGGGAAACGCGTCGAGGTGGAGTTCCTGAGGTGGAGTTCCTTTATTGTTATCATGAAGGCTGATGGTTCACCCCTGCTATAAGGACTTTTGAAGAGCAACAGCATATAATTGCTTGGACTTGTATGGACTGCTATGCCCCACTTTTATGGTGTTGGAAAGAATAACTAGCTATAGTCTATAAGCTAAGTCCTTTTTTCTCCTTTATTACATCTGTTTGTGAACCTGTCGATACCTTCATATATTTATCTTGTCAATTGATAACAATTATATATAGATGACCTTATGGCCATTCTTGTTTTTTACACTGTGGGTGTGTTTTTTATATTGTAATAAAAATTGATATATTTGGGAATATTTGTTCACTTTGCTAGTATTAATATTCCCGGGAAAATCCTTGATCCATAAAACCTATATTAAGCTGGAGTTTCTTACCATAGTCTGGGCTGTCACCAAGCGTTTCAAGCATTACCTGGCCTCGGCAAAGTTCACAATCTATACTGATAACAATCCATTGACTCACCTGGATACAGCGAAGCTCAGTGCGCTGGAACAGCGATGGATGGCCCGGCTGTCCAATTATGAGTTTACTATCAAGTATAGAGCAAGCTGGAAAAACGCTAATGCAGATGCGCTGTCTAGAATGCTCCATTTACCTGAAGCAGGAGAAGACCTTGATGAGATGGAGGAAAAAGAGCTGCCAGTCTTCTACCAGCACAGTGTATCTCAGTGTTTGCATCATGTGAAAGAAAGCACTCAACTGAAAAGGAGGTCTCTTTCAACCCGTTGTCCCACCATGGATGGGAAGAAACGCAAGACAGTGACCAGGCCATACGCCTAGTGAAGGAGCTACTAACCCAAGCCGACTTACACCTAGGTCCAGATGCTCCACAGGAAGCTCAATAGCTGTGAAAAAAGAGAAGGGTAAACTGTTTCTCTACAAAGGCAAGCTGTTTAGAAGATGCGTCAACCAGCGAACCCATGAGTTGGTCTAGCAAATAGTGGTTCCACAGAGAGATGCCTCTATGGTCATAGAAGCGTACCACGACAGAGCAGGACACTTCGGGTGGAAGAAGTTGGAGGTCCTGCTTCGCGATCGTTTCTACTGGAGTGGCATCAGAAAGGTGATTGAGAAGTGGTGCCGAGAGTGTGGTCCATGCCACCTGAGGCAGAAAGACTGTCAAAGCCAGAAGGCTCCCCTGCAGTGAATCATCACGAAGCATCCGCATGAACTAGTAGCCTTGGACCATGTGAAGCTAGTTCCAAGCCAGTCAGGCTATGTCTACACTCTCACCATTGTAGACCATTACTTCAAGTTCCTGGTAGTGGTCCCAGTGAAGAATCAAATGACTAAGACTGCAGCCAAGGCGTTCCAAGAATACTTTTGTCGGCCCCATGGTTACCCGGAAAGGGTGCTCACCGACCAGGACCCAGCCTTTGAAACAGAAGTGTTCCAAGAGATTTGTCATCTGTATGGCTGAAAGAAAATAAGAACGATGCCGTACCATCCCCAAACTAATGGGCTATGTGAAAAGATGAACCAGGTGGTCATAGACCTGTTAAAGACTTTGCCCCTTGAAGAAAGAAGCCTGTGGCCAGAGAAGTTGCTGTATCTGGTAGACCTGTACAACCATATCCCGGTGAACTCCACCAATTGTACCCCGGCCTACTTGATGCAGGCATGACCTGGCAAGTTACCAGTGGACTTCAACATGGGAGTCTTAGTGCCTGAGGCAGTCCAAGCAGATGCGGATTGAGACACTGAACTGCAGCAACAGTACCACAGCGTCCAAGAGTGTGTGGAGGAGAGCCTATCCCAGGCAAGGCAGAGACAGGAGAAAAATTATAATCTGACAGCCCTGGCGGCTCCCTTTGCGCCTGGAGAACAATCCTCAAAAGGAAGCGGAGGATGCACAGACTAGACGACAAGTGGAAGGCTGAGACATACACCATCAGGCCCTCGAACTTTAACAGCCCAAAGGTATGCTTCATCAGTAAAGATGGAGGAAAGACTTCAACAGCGGTTTCAAGGGATCACCTGAAGGTATGCCCTAGTCAACTAAAGACTAGAGAAGAAGATCAAGGAGTTCCCCAACCTACAGAAAAAGTGGTAGAGACCATTCAAACCATCCTTGGAGAGTTCCCAAAGACTTGGACACAGGTGAACCAAGTCATTTTAGTACCTGTCTTAACCTTCCCTCAAGTTGTCCTCTCTGAAGTAGCAAAGGCTCGAGAACAACCTGAAGACCAGTTGGCTACAGAAATAGAAGCTACACCAGCAGTGGAAGCAGATAATCTACCCCCTGCCAGTGGCAAATCTGCAATGCCCGTGGTGAGTCTAAGGAGTCGTAATAGACTGCCTGCCCTACCGGTAAGACCTAACCCTACTTATGACACCGGCATAAAAAACCAGAGCAGGTCTGTAGACATACTAGACAGTGAGAGGTCACCATCAGTCCTACATAGGTCACAGCGTAGTACCCTTGGTGAGATTCTGGTCTGGTTTCAAGACCAGAGAAAGTCGAATATATAGAAAAAGTTAAGAAATGTAAAAGTAATAATGTAAATGTTCTGTTTCCTTAAAATGTTAAACAAAATATAAATTGTTAATGTTTTATTATTATTTTCAACCAAATACAGCAAAAAAACTAAAATATAACTTTTAATAATGAATTCTCTAAAAAAAGGAAAGGAAAACCTTGCCTTTAATTAAAAAAATGTCTCGTGGAGGGTAAGGTACTGTCTAGCCCTTACAATGTATAAGAGGGTGGTGGTATGTCAGGTTCCTTCTATCCCCTCCGCTCTAAGGCGGGCTTTGCACACTGCGACATCGCAGGTGCGATGTCGGTGGGGTCAAATTGAAAATGACGCACTTCCGGCATCGCATGCGACATCGCAGTGTGTAAAGCCTAGATGATACGATTAACGAGCGCAAAAGCGTCGTTATCGTATCATCGGTGCAGCGTCGGCGTAATCCATGATTACGCTGACGCGACGGTCCGATGTTGTTCCTCGCTCCTGCGGCAGCACACATCGCTGTGTGTGAAGCCGCAGGAGCGAGGAACATCTCCTACCGGCCTCACTGCGGCTTCCGTAGGATATGCGGAAGGAAAGAGATGGGCAGGATGTTTAAATCCTGCTCATCTCCGCCCCTCCGCTCCGATTGGCCGCCTGCCGTGTGACGTCACAGTGACGCCGCACGACCCGCCCCCTTAACAAGGAGGCGGGTCGCCGGCCACAGGGACGTCGCACGGCAGGTGAGTGTGTGTGTGAAGCTGGCGTAGCGATAATTTTCGCTACGCCAGCTATCACCACATATCGCTGCTGCGACGGGGGCGGGCACTATCGCACTCGGCATCGCAGCATCGGGCTGCGATGTCGCAGTGTGCAAAGCCCGCCTAAGGCTACCGTCTAGCCTCTATTTCCACTGTTTTATCATAGGCCACTTCTTGCCTCTTCAGTATCTCTCTCAGGGCTATACACTTTTTTGCTGTTTGCTAATTAAACCTCTTTTTAAGAATTTACGCCTATTAATCTGTTTCTGGGATTTATTCTTCCCTCTGAGACCGGGTTTTTTATATCTTCCTGGGTCTATAAACTTGTGCATATCATCTGGTAATTATGGGCCCGACCCCTGCTATCTGTTTCCTGTTGATAAGAGCAGATGAGCACTAAGCATAAAAAAATGTCCGTTTAAATGGACTTAGCGCATGCGCGACAGACTGGGACATAGCGCGCTGTCTATATGCAGTGAAGGGGCGGACCTGATGGGCGCGTGATCGTCCCACTCATACCTCCTATCTCCAAGGTGTCATGAGTGCGCCGGGCATCCATGACGTTACTTCCTGATGGACTTGCGTTCCACTTGTGCGCTCCACCGCTCAATGCGGAAGTGGTGAGCGCTTTTGCAGAAGTGACGTCAGACGCCGGCGGGAGAGCGGCGACCATTTAAACGTGTTTGGTATTGACAGGGGTGTACAGCGGAGAGGATTCTTGCTGTCACCATCTGGTAAGTCGCCTACCTCCCCTTCTTTATTTCTCTAAAGATTGGATGCATTTGGGGTGCTGTAATTTTGAACTCCCCTTTTTATTATCCCGCTTTTCTCTTTTTATAGTGAACCCACTAGAGGTTTTTTCATTAAAACCTTTATCTCCTTATATAAACTCCCCTGAAGAATAGTATCTAGGAAACGCGTCGGGAGAAGGAGGATTTGGGAGATGGACAGTTCCAGAGCAAAAGGACCCGTGGATATGCCGTTAATTGATGGTGACAAATTGTCTATATGGAAAAAGATACACCAACATGGGTGAGATCGTTCCATTTGTTTTCTAATCAGACAAAGGCACAGTGGGGATGTGAATGTATTATTAATCCTGAAGCTTTGTCGATTTGTCCTGAATTACTGGGCACCTATTGGCTGATTTAACACCCTCGGGTTATTGATGTACCTATCCCCCTCATGAGGTATTTGACGATGTGGTGTGGTACAACACTATGGGCAGCACTATAATGAAAAGGCCTGAGGTCTGAAGTTTTGCCTATATAATTCAGCCATCTGTGCCTGGGTCAGTGGTAAAACCTAATTAGCCTTTGTGGTCTTATATGTCACGTGTTAGGGTGTTCCGGCCCTCTTATACATTGTAAGGGCTAGACAGTACCTTACCCTCCACGAGACATTTTTTTAATTAAAGTCAAGGTTTTCCTTTCCTTTTTTTTAGAGAATTCATTATTAAAAGTTATATTTTAGTTTTTTTGCTGTATTTGGTGTTTGATCATCTAGTTCACCAGTGGCTGCATTTTTCTTTATTATTATTTTGAAAAATGTTTTCCTCAGTCTGGGAGTACTGACTTTAAGTAGGGGGAAATGTGGCACCCCAGTGGTCCAGTTGCCACAGTATCATTGCCCTCCTCACAGGAGGTCTCCCCTTCTAGGTACACCAGCACTCAACACTTCCTACTCCAGACCAGAAGGGGGAGCTCGCAAACCCAGTAATGGGGAGCTTCCTGAAGCATTCTGGCCTGGAGTAGGAGTTAAGCACACACACACACACACACACACACACACAGAAAGTGAAACTGATCAGAACAAGTCAGGAGAAGAGTGAGGACGGTCTCTGGGAAGAGAGCTGTGACATAGTTCTCTCAGGACCAAGCGCAGGAAGCAGGACACCGGGTCCTAGGCTGTGTGGGTGCTAAAGCCCCATCAGTTAAACCTGGAGGGCAGGAGATTGCAAATCTCCTAGCCCCACAGAACACCCGAAGGTAGAGCAGCAAAGTAGTGCCCAGAGCCGCGACGGACGAAGCGGTACCCGTCAAAGTGCCGCAGTGCCCGCCATACGGGTAAGAACGACTACCACCACAAGGAAGAGGGTTGCAGTGTAGCTTTTTAGAGAAGGAAAAAATTTTTTTTGGGAAGGTATACAAAAATTAGTTTTATAACAGCATATATCCAATAAATTGATAAAACTTACATTTTATTGATATTATCTATCAATAAAATGTAGGTCGCAGTGTAGCTCCAAGCTGCAGGGACCCACTCACATATAGCACTAAAAGGAAGGCCTTCAACCCACCTGGCTAGGTGGATTCCATCCTTTGCTTCCAGGCTGATCAGACCTCCATTACCTGCTGGACCAGTCTCCTGGACCCGTACCATCAACTAACAAGTAAAAGGTAAAGGAAACTACGGCCCTTGTGTTGTTCAGTTAGTACCTCCAGCAATCACAAAGACTATTACTTCCAACAGCCCTGGGGCCCAGCTCTACCTGTGGAGAGCTAAACCAACTCAGCTGCGTCACCATCTGCCCCGCAGCGTACCACAGGTGGCGTCATGAATAACTATCATTATCCCTTTTAAATAATCCCCATTTTATAACGACACGGATCCATTCCTTGCCACCGCAGCATCCGAGAAACAGAACCGCAACCCGTTAATGAGTAACCCCAGGCCCTGGTGCAGGCGTGTCAAATGCAGAAGTCATGCTCATATTTCTATTTTACTTTTCCTGATTGTTCCTGTCATGGTTCGCCTCCCCGTCCACATGGCTAGGGGGTGGAGCCTTCTCCCGGGCCTCACTTCCGGAGCCTGAATGCCTTAAAAGCTGACATTTCCAGTGAACCAGCGCTGGCTATAAGCTTAGCACTGCTTTGCCTGTGATTGCTGGTCATGTGGGTTATATCCTGATCTGTTTGTTCCTGTGCCCCCATGCCCTTGTCTGTGTGACGCCCTGGACTAGCCAGGTAGTCACAGATGGCGCCCCGCAGAACACCAGTCCCACACTAGGTAACACCAGCCAAACCATAAACCCTAGTCACCTCCCGCAGAGCTTGATGAACATACCAGGGGGTCGGAGCCAGGCAGTTGGCCATGCCCACCGAGGAGTCCAGAGGGCCTGTGGCAGGAAAACAGTAGTCAGTAGACAGTAGTCAGTTGAGTTGTGAGGAGTGAGGAGTGAAGGAGTCTGACAGGTGCCGGTGTTGGAGCCCGGGCACCTTTGGCTAAGAGGCAGACGATGGCCTAGCCTGCAGGAGCCGGGAAGATGGCTCGGTTGAACCGTGGTGGACTGGGACAGGGTAGTGGCCCACCGGTACTGACTCTGGGAACCGACTCGGAAACCGGAGCACAAAGGGGGGTACTCAGACCCTGAAACGAGGTCCAAAAGCCACTGGACTGAGTTAGTCAACTGATTGCGGTCTGAACCTTAGGTCCTTTCCCACCCAAGTCCCGACTGAAGACAACAGCCCACCGAGGGGGATAGAAAGCCACCGCACAGGCAGAGAGATCCCACGGGCCAGCGTCTGCGGGCAAATGGGCTCCTCCGACATATACAAGGCCGGGGAGCAGACTCCTGTTGCTGAAGCACAGGCAGTCTACACATACACAACACGGTGCAGGAGAAAGGCCAAGACCACCAAACCGGGTGGGGGACCAGACGCAGCCGGCTGCGGGCACCGACCACCATCAACTTTGTTTACCAGAGACTTGTGTGTCAATAACTGTGAGTACAACAGTGCCATCCGGCCGTGCACCGCCCTGCACTGCCCAGCTCTCCCCAATGGGTCCGGGGCCATCATCCCTGCCCACGGGGGGGTCAACATCTTGCTGCATAACCATCTCCCCTGGGTGCCCCGTAACTGCAGCAGTGGTGTCTACCTTCACCACAACCCGTGGGTGGCGTCACGAACTTAAACACGGCTCCGGACGTACACTTACCACCCCCCTAAGTAGCGCCAACACCCTTTCAGAGCAAAGTGACCCCCGGGTCCGGAGGCGCTCGAGCTACCCACCAATGAGCCCGGATCCGAGCGGCTCGGCGGCAGCCGACCGCGGGGCAGTAAATCTGTGTTCCGTCCCCTGGTCGTCCCTTCTGTCCTCTGTCCCCTCTCCTACTTCACCACTCAGTTGCTTCCTCTGGTACTGACCTTGGCCTGAATTTGACTCGGCTTCTACTCGTTCCTCCGGTCCTGCTTCTGCCCGTACTGTGTTTGACCAAGCCTGTCTGACTATTCCTCGCATGCCCTGCAGCTCTGCTTCTCAGCTGTGCTGTGAGGCAGTGTATGAGAACACTGTGTATTTACTTCCTGGTTCTCCTTGCTCTGTGTAGTGTCTTCTGCTGCCGAGCTCCGGCTCACCCTGATGGCAGCTTGACAGTATAGCCGGCCACAAATAGGCATTAGTTTTCCCATAGGAATTTAATGCCAGTTACCTTGGTAGTGGGATCCTTCTATGCATTTGAGGAATACTATAATGGACTCAGTACTTTATGTGAGCAAGTGGCCAACCTCACTTAGTTGGTTCAGGATTTGGGTGCAGAACATCGCACCCTGGTAGCTTCACATAATATGCTACAGAGTGAGGTCTCCGCCTCCGCGAGGGTCACCTTAGGGGCAGCTACCTTACAAAATGTGGGTCGTCATAGCCCCACTGATGTCCAACTTAACACTCCTGAACCTACGGTGATGCTCCCCGATAAATTCTCTGGGGAGAAAAACCTATTCCAGATGTTTAGAGAGAGCCACCGACTTCTTTTCACTCTCCGACCTTGGTCCTCAGGGGACGAGACTCAACGGGTGGGGATCGTTATGTCATTACTTAGAGGGAGTCCCCAGGCCTGGGCGTTTTCCCTACCCCCTTCGGCCCCAGATTGACATTCGGTTGACTTCTTCTTTGACTCCCTCGGGGTGATATACGATGAACCAGACCGAGTACGGGTGGCTGAGGACAGGATCATGCGTCTCACTCAAGGGAATCACACTGCTAAGCAATATTGTTCTGAGTTTCGGCAGTGGTCCACTGAGGTACGGTGGAATGATTCTGCACTCAGGTGCCAGTTCCGGAGAGGTCTTTCGGATTCACTGAAAGACGCCTTGGCTCTGCACCCTCCTCCCAGTACCTTGGATGAAGCAATGACGGAGGCAGTTCGCATGGACCGTAGATTATGGGAAAAAAAGGGTACCATGAGTGAGATTCCTCCCACTCTGCCTAGGATGCCTCCTTTGCCAGCTACGGAGCACATGGAAGTTGGAGCTGTTAGTCCGGACGAGAAAGAGAGGAGAAGACGCCGAGATCTCAAGCTGTGTTTCTATTGTGGACACCATGGACACTGGAGGAAGGACTGTCCAGTTCCCCCCCCCCCCGCTAAACAGTCATCGGGAAACTTCTAAGTCTGGTTAATGACCGAGGAGGTTGCCCAGACTATCAGGTACCTTTCCTCTCCTCCAATAAGATACTTCTAAACGTTGCCCTCCGGGTCAAGGAGTCGGTCTGGTCAACTACTGCCTTTGTTGATTGTGGAAGTCCGCTATGAACTTCATTGACTCTAGATGTGCTCAAAGATTAGAGTTAGGGACAGTGAGGTTAGATGGACCTATCCAACTCCTGGCAATTGATAAAACTGCATTCGGTTTGCTACAGAAATGTTTACTCTGGTGATCGCGTCTCTGCATTCTGAACTGATTTCTTGTTTTGTAATGGACTGCTGACTTAGGGGTACTTTGAACACTACGACATCGCAGCTGCAATGTTGGTGGGGTCAAATCGAAAGTGACGCACATCCGGCGTCGTTGTCGACATTGGAGTATGTAAATCCTTTTTGCTACTATTACCGAGCGCAAAAGCGTCGAAATTGTATGCTCGGTGTAGTGTCAGTCATTTCCATAATGTCGCGGCAGCGACAGGTTCGGTGTTGTTCCTCGTTCCTGCGGCAGCACACATCGCTGTGTGAGAAGCCGCAGGAGCGGAGCGAGGAACATCTCCTTACCTGCATCCCGCGGCTCACGCCGGCTATGCGGAAGGACGGAGATGGGCGGGATGTTTATGTTCCACTCATCTCCGCCCCTCAGCTTCTATTGGTCACTGTGACGCCGCATGACCCACCCCCTTAGGAAGGAGGCGGTTCGCCGGCCAGAGCGACGTCGCAGGGCAGGTGTTACGTCCGGGTGGTGGAAGCACTGGACCGTGCACCGATTTCCCCTGAGAAGGCAGCCAAGCTGGTCACCCCGCCAGAGGGTCCTGATGCACGGCAGCCGGAGCACTATAGGTAGCTGGACAGTCCGTAGAGGAGCAGGAAAGGTGGATGATGCTGAACCCACGGAGTTCTGGACGGTAGTCCGGGTGACGAGGCTCAGGGTCCGAGGCCGGGTTGTAGGGTCAGGCGGGATCCGTAACCTGCTGAGCGATGGAACGGGTCACCGAACGGAGCCAGAGACTGGAGACTGGCGGAGTTGCAGAGGTGGTGGGACATCCGCCGAAGTCACCGTCAGGGTCCAGGGATGGACTTGGTTCGGAGCGACTGGCGTGGCAGGATAGGCTCTACGAGACAGGACAGGGTTAATACAAAGCAAAGCACAGGGCAAAGCAATACGGGGACCTGAACACTAGCTTGCTAAACACGTAGAACAGGCCCCGCCCACCAGGAAAGAGAACCCTTATATACCCTGTACCTGTCTATGCGATATCCTGTTTCTGGGTGCTGGCCCTTTAAGAAAGGGTCAATGACCGCGCGCGCGCCCTAATGCGCATGCGCGAGGCCCGTGTGCCAGAAGCCAGACCAGGAAGCGGTGAGGAGGAAGCAGGAGCGCCCGGCTGGGAGACCCATGTCACAGAGGAGCGCCGGGAGCGGGGAGCTGGACGCATGGAGGACGCAGGCGGGGAAGAGGAGGCCGGGACCGGAGTGGTAAGCAGGGGACACCGCCGGGGAGCGGGGAGCGGGCCACGGGGACCGGAGGACGGGACCAGGGGACCGGGAAGCGTGACAGTACCCCCGCCCCCACGCCCCCCCCCCACAAGCGGGAGAGGAAGGCACGAATCAGAGGAGTGCCAACATTCTCCCGGGGCTCCCAGGACCGATCCTCGGGACCATAACCCGCCCAGTCTACCAGGAAGTACTGCCGACCTCGCACGGTCTTCATGGCCACGATATCTCTTACCGCATAGATGTCATCGTCAGCAATAGGAGGGGGAGCAGCACCGACCTCAGCGGAGAAGGGACCAAGGACAACAGGCTAGAGCAAGGAGACATGGAAGGAGTTGGGTATCCGCATCGTGGCCGGGAGCTGCAGCTTGTAGGAGACTGCATTGATCTTCCTGATGACTTTAAACGGCCCGATGTAACGAGGACCCAACTTGTACGAGGGTAACTTCAATCGGACATATCTGGATGCAAGCCAGACCAGATCACCTGGGGAGAAACACGGGGGATCCAGGCGTCTCTTGTCCGCATGTCTCTTCATCCGCAATGAAGCACGTTCTAGGGATGACTTGACAGAGTTCCATATAGCTGAAAAGTCCCGAACGAGAGCATCTGCTGCGGGGACGTCGGAAGCCGAGGATACTGGCAACGGGACAGAAGGCTGCAGTCCATACACGATCTGAAAGGGAGAGCTGGAGGTAGACTCACTGATGTGCTGGTTATGGGAGAATTCAGCCCAAGGTAGGAGGGTGGACCAATCGTCATGATGGATGTTGACGTAGTGGCGCAGAAAGGAGGTCAGGATCTGATTGACCCGTTCCACTTGGCCATTCGACTGAGGATGGTAGGCTGAAGAAAAGTCCAAGGACACTCCCAGATGTTTGCAGAGAGCCCTCCAGAAGCGCGAGGTAAACTGAGTTCCTCTGTCAGACACTATGTGTGCGGGGAAGCCATGCAATCGGAATATGTGCTGTATGAAGGAGTCAGCTAGCTCCTGGGCAGAGGGCAGTCCAGCCATGGGAACGAAGTGGGCCATCTTTGAGAAGCGATCCACCACAACCCATATGACCGTATGTCCGGAGGATAAGGGTAAGTCCGTGATAAAGTCCATTGCGATATGTTGCCATGGAACGGAAGGAATGGGCAGAGGCAGAAGACGTCCATAGGGTAGGTGCTTGGGTGTCTTGTTCCGGGCACAGGATGGACATGCTGAGACGACGGTTGCGACGTCTTTACGGAGGGACGGCCACCAGTAGTGACGGACAATCGTGCTCCAAGTTTTCTTCTGACCAGCATGGCCGGCGATCTTCGAGGCATGGCCCCAGTGCAGAACTCTCTGTCTGTCAGTATCTGAGACACAGGTTTTCCCAGGGGGTATCTGCGTTAGAGCGACAGGAGTCACCGGAATGATTTTACTGGGGTTGATGATGGGCTGGTATGTCTCCTCCTCCAACTCCACGGGCACGAAGGATCTGGACAGAGCGTCTGCCTGCACGTTCTTATCCGCAGGCCGAAAATGGAGTTGGAAATCAAACCGAGCAAAGAACAAGGACCAGCGGGCTTGTCGTGGATTTAGTCTTTGGGCAGACCGCAGGTACTCCAGATTCTTGTGGTCTGTGTATATGATTACAGAGTATACAGCTCCTTCCAGGAGGTAGCGCCATTCCTCCAAGGCCAGCTTCACGGCCAGTAGCTCCCGATCCCCAATGGTGTAGTTGCGTTCGGGTGCCGAGAAGCTCTTGGAGAAGAATCCACATGTGACCATTTTTCCGGAGGGGGAGTACTGCATCAACACTGCCCCGGCTCCTGAGGAGGAGGCATCCACCTCTAAGGTGAACTGTCGGTTCAATTCAGGGCGATGGAGAACTGAGGAAGAAGCAAACGCCTGTTTCAAGGAACAGAACGCGGCATCGGCCGCCGGAGACCAGTCCTTAGGATTAGCTCCTTTTTTTGTCAAGGCAGAGAGAGGTGCAGTCAAGGCAGAGAAATGCGGGATGAACTGACGGTAGTAGTTCGCAAAGCCGAGAAAGCGTTGGATAGCCTTCAGTCCGGAAGGAGGAGGCCAGTTGATGATGGCAGACACTTTCTCTGGGTCCATCTGCAGGCCAGTGTCTGAGATTACATAACCCAGGAAGGGAAGAGACGTCTTTTCGAAGATGCATTTCTCGTACTTGGCGTACAGACGATTCTCTCTAAGCCTCTGGAGGACTAGCTGCACGTTCTCTCGATGGGTTTGTAGATCCGGAGAGAAGACCAGGATGTCGTCCAGATACACCACGACACAGACATAGAGGAGATCTCTGAACACGTCGTTCACCAGTTCTTGGAAGACGGCCGGAGCGTTACACAGACCAAAGGGCATGACACAATACTCATAGTGCCCATCCCGAGTGTTGAATGCAGTTTTCCATTCATCTCCAGAGCGAATACGAACCAGATTATAGGCCCCACGGAGGTCCAACTTGGTGAATACACGGGCTCCTCGGAGCCGATCGAATAGTTCGGGGATAAGCGGCAGAGGGTATTTGTTCTTTACGGTGATCTGGTTTAATCCCCAGTAGTCAATGCAAGGGCGCAGATCACCTTCCTTCTTTTTGACGAAGAAAAACCCCGCTCCGGCAGGGGACGAGGACCTCCGAATGAACCCCTTAGCTAGGCTCTCGGTGATATAGGTAGACATAGCTCGTGTTTCAGCAGGGGACAAGGGGTATATCCGTCCTCGAGGAGGCGTAGTTCCTGGCAGTAACTCGATAGCACAATCGTAGGGACGATGAGGCGGTAACACCTCTGACTCCTTTTTATCAAACACGTCCGTGAAGGACCAATAGGCAGAAGGCAGTCCTGGTAGAGACTCTGGAACCGGAGGGCGTCGGACGGGCTGGATGGATTTCAGACATCTCTCGTGACATGAGGAGCCCCATCGGGTGATTTCACCTGTACTCCAGCTGACCGATGGTTCGTGTGTCCGTAACCATGGAAGTCCCAGCAGGATCTGATGAGACATGCGCGGGAGGACGTAGAAGGAGATCTTCTCGGTGTGCAGAGCACCGATCCTTACTTCCACAGGCTTGGTGATCAGGGAGACGGTGTCAGAGAGGGGTTTCCCATCAACAGAGGCGATCACCAGCGGTTTCTCTAGTGGGAGGACAGGCACCTGGTACTTATCCACCGTGGCCTGCTGGATGAAGTTGCCTGCTGCTCCGGAATCGAGATACGCCTCTGCCGTGAACAGGGTCTCTTCTGTAGTGATTTGAATAGTCCAGGTAACGGAGTCTGAGAGAGTCCCAGCACCTAGGGTGGCCTCTCCTACCAAGCCTAGGCTTTGGAGTTTCCCGGCTTCTCGGGACAAGAGCGTAGCAGGTGTGTGCCATCACCGCAATAGAAGCAGAGACCCTTTGCTAGTCGTTCCGCTCGGCGTTGTTCCGACTGCTTCAGGCGGTCAATCTGCATGGGCTCGGAGGTAGACACGCCAGGTGACGCCAACTGGGAAGTGATGGACTTCTGTGGTGGGGAGGAGTGCCGTATCGGACGCCTCTCGCGGGACACTTCTTTGGATCGTTCCTGAAAGCGAAGATCCACTCGAGTCGCTAGGGCAATCAGGGCATCCAGGGTGGACGGCACGTCACGTCCAGCCAGCTCATCTTTAATACGACCCGAGAGTCCTTCCCAGAAGGCGGCGGTTAGAGCCTCATTGTTCCACCCGAGTTCCGAAGCCAAAGTGCGAAAACGGATGGCATATTGGCCCACCGTCAGAGTCCCCTGACGTAGCCGGAGGAGGGATGAGGCAGACGCGGAGGCGCGTCCGGGCTTGACAAAGGTGCCACGAAATGCCTGCAGGAATTCCTGGATGTTGGTGGTCACCGGATCCTCCTTCTCCCACAAAGGGTTCATCCAGGCCAGTGCCTCTCCCTCTAGATGGGACATCATGAACGCGACCTTGGTTTGGTCGGAGGCAAACAAGTGCGGCAGCAGCTTGAAATGGAGAGAGCATTGATTGATGAATCCCCTGCAGGTCTTGGGATCTCCGGCGTACCGGGGTGGTGAGGCCAAACGAAGTCTGGAAGCATCCGAGGAGGCTGCCACGGGAGCAGTAGCCGTGGATTGTACAGTGGAAACCCGAGATGCCGAGGATGTGGCCGACGCTTGTAGCGTGTTCAGGCGGGCATCCACAGAAGACATGAAGTTCAGCATGCGGGTCTGGGTCTCACGCTGGCGTGTGAGTTCCTGCTGCAAGGCCGTTAGTGCTTCGGCGGGATCCATGGCCTGTTCTAGCTGTTACGTCCGGGTGGTGGAAGCACTGGACCGTGCACCGATTTCCCCTGAGAAGGCAGCCAAGCTGGTCACCCCGCCAGAGGGTCCTGATGCACGGCAGCCGGAGCACTATAGGTAGCTGGACAGTCCATAGAGGAGCAGGAAAGGTGGATGATGCTGAACCCACGGAGTTCTGGACGGTAGTCCGGGTGACGAGGCTCAGGGTCCGAGGCCGGGTTGTAGGGTCAGGCGGGATCTGGAACCTGCTGAGCGATGGAACGGGTCACCAAACGGAGCCAGAGACTGGAGACTGGCGGAGTTGCAGAGGTGGTGGGACATCCGCCGAAGTCACCGTCAGGGTCCAGGGATGGACTTGGTTCGGAGTGACTGGCGTGGCAGGATAGGCTCTACGAGACAGGACAGGGTTAATACAAAGCAAAGCACAGGGCAAAGCAATACGGGGACCTGAACACTAGCTTGCTAAACACGTAGAACAGGCCCCGCCCACCAGGAAAGAGAACCCTTATATACCCTGTACCTGTCTATGCAATATCCTGTTTCTGGGTGCTGGCCCTTTAAGAAAGGGTCAATGACCGCGCGCGCGCCCTAATGCGCATGCGCGAGGCCCGTGTGCCAGAAGCCAGACCAGGAAGCGGTGAGGAGGAAGCAGGAGCGCCCGGCTGGGAGACCCATGTCACAGAGGAGCGCCAGGAGCGGGGAGCTGGACGCATGGAGGCCGCAGGCGGGGAAGAGGAGGCCAGGACCGGAGTGGTAAGCAGGGGACACCGCCGGGGAGCGGGGAGCGGGCCACGGGGACCGGAGGATGGGATCAGGGGACCGGGAAGCGTGACAGCAGGTAAGTGCATGTGAAGCTGCCGTAGCGATAATGTTCGCTACGGCAGCTATCACAAGATATCGCATCTGCGACGGGGGCAGGGACTATCGCGCTCGGCATCGCTACAATCGGCTTGCGATGTTGTAGTGTGCAAAGTACCCCTTAATGTTGGGGTATCCTTGGTTAATGTTGCATAATCCCGTTATTGATTGGGAATGTCGTACCATAATCAAGTGGAGTTCTGCCTGTCATAAAAGGTGTTTATAAACCATATCTGTGTCCTCCGTAAGTCCTGAGGGTCTTCCGGAATACCTAATGGACTACGGAGATGTATTCTCGGAAATAGAGGCCGAGGTTTTGCCACTTCATCGCCCATATGACTGTGCCATTGATTTGATTCCCAACTCCAAATTGCCCAATGCCCGTTTATATCACCTCTCGGGTCTAGAAAGGGCTGCTATGAAATCTTACATATCTGAAAGTATACGTAAAGGGCATATCCGTCTTTCTTCTTCCCCTGTGGCCGCTGGGTTCTTTTTTGTAAAGAAGAAGGATAGAGGGTTACGGCTTTGTCTCGATTTCCGAGAATTTAACAAGATTACCGTGAAAAACATGTATCCGCTTCCACTCATCCCTGATCTCTACAACCAACGCTCTGAAGCCCGGTGGATTACTAAACTAGATCTTAGGGGGGGCCTATAATCTTATTCATGTCAGAGAAGGGGCTGAGTGGAAAACGGCCTTTCTTACGTCAGAGGGGTTATTTGAGAATTTGGTGATGCCCTTTGGTTTATCAAATGCTCCTGCGGTGTTTCATAATTTCATAAATGATGTCTTCTCTGATTTTATTGGTCGTTTCATGGTCATCTATCTTGATGACATTTTGATTTATTCTGTCAACAAGGAGTCGCATATTACACATGTCCGTTCTGTATTACAAAGGTTACGTAATAATCAATTGTTTGCCAAGCTTGAAAAATGTGTTTTTTCTGTTCAGGAAATAGTCTTTCTTGGGTTACTCCTTTCTCGTGATGGGTTTAAGATGGACCCGGGGAAAGTGCAGGCTATCATTGACTGAGTGCAACCCAGGGATATCAAGGCTTTACAATGCTTTTTGGGTTTCGCCAATTATTATCGGAGGTTTATTAAGGGGTTTTCCCAGATTGCCAGGCCCTTGACCGACCTTACATGGAAAGGGGCAGATCTGCAGAACTGGTCTCAAACAGCTGTCCAGGCCTTCCTTGAATTGAAAGATCGGTTCATGTCCGCCCTGGTCCTGGTACAGCCCAACCTCAAGGCACCATTTATTGTGGAGGTGGACGCCTCAGAGGTGGGGGTGGGAGCAGTTCTCTCTCAGGGTCCTGCTACTCTGACCAATCTGCGACCTTGTGCACTCTTTTCCAAGAAATTCACTCCAGCTGAGTGGAATTGTGATGTGGATAACCGCAAATTATTGGCAGTAAAGTTGGCATTCGAAGAATGGAGGCATTTTTTGGAGGGTGCTACTCATCATATTACAGTCATCACTAATCATAAAAATCTTGCTTATATCGAGTCGGCCAAGAGACTAATGCCTTGAGAGGCGAGGTGGGCCCTTTTTTTTCTAGATTCCATTTTACCATCACTTTTCGTCCTGGGTCCAAAAACGTGCGGGCGGATGCCCTATCCCGTAGTTTGGACCCGGTGTCCCCTCTAGAGCCTCCTTCCTCCATTCTTCTGTGAGCGGTGGTGGTCGCTGCCTTGTCATCCGAGTTGGAGGCTGAGGTTCAGGACACCCAGTCCTTAGTGCCATCCTCCACTCCAGCCACTAAATTGTTTGTTCCTTTGCACCTTTGGTTACGGGTATTACAAGAGTTCCATGAGTCCGTACTTAGTAGCCACCCAGGCATTACGGCCACTCACAGGGCTATTGCTCGACTGTTTTGGTGGCCATCTCTTCATTTGGATGTGGCTCGTTTTGTTTCTGCCTGTGCTATATGTGCCCATGGTAAGGTATGTCGTAACCGGCCAGCCGGGAAACTGGTTCCATTGCCTGTTCCTGAAAGGCCATGAACCCACTTGACCATGTATTTCATTACAGACCTTCCTGTCTCTAATGGCATGACTGTGAACTGGGTGGTGGTGGATCGCTTTAGTAAACAGGCACATTTCGTTCCCCTCTTGAGTCTACCTAATGCGGTGACCCTTGCCAGCCACTTTATCGACTAGGTGGTTCGGTTACATGGGTTGCCCCTGAATATTGTATCTGATAGGGGAGTACAATTCGTTTCTCGGTTTTGGAGGGCCTTGTGCAGGCGGTTGGGGATTGAGTTTTCCTTCTCATCCGCCTATCATCCTGAATCCAATGGGCAGACGGAGAGGACGAATCAGAGCCTTGAGCAAATCCTGCGGTGTTTGGTTTCTGCTCAGCAGGAGGATTGGTGTACATTTTTGCCCCTTGCGGACTTTGCATTTAATAGCAGAGTCCACCAGTCTACAGGTACGTCTCCCTTTTTCTGTAATTACGGGTTTCACCCTCACTTCGGGGCCTTCTCCAGAGTAGATTCGGGTTGTCCAGGGGCAGACTCCGTGGTTCAGCATCTGTGGGAGGTATGGAAGGAGGTACGACGGTGCATCGAGAGGGCTCAGCAGTCCCAGAAACACCAGGCAGACAAACGGCATTCTCTAGGACCCTCCTTTCGAGTGGGGGACAAAATGTGGCTGTCCACTCAGAATGTTAGGCTTAGGGTTCCATCTGCTACGTTGGGTCCTAAGTTTATAGGACCCTATGAGATCATCGAGGTGGTCAACCCGGTGGCCTTTCAGCTGCAACTGCCCCAGACCTTGCGTATCCCTAACGTATTTTATACCTCCTTGCTTAAGCCTTTTGTTCCATCGGTGGTGGATTCTCAGACCCCTCCGGCTCCGATGTTGGTGGACGGTGAGGAGGAGTACGAGATCCAGCGTATTATCGATTCTCGTTGGGTTCGTAGTTCCCTCCAGTATCTGATCCATTGGAAGGGTTACGGTCCGGAGGACAGGTCCTGGGTGCCGGCTCGATCCGTGCGGGCCGATCGGTTGATTGCGGCTTTCCACCGGAAGTATCCTGGGAAGCCCGGGGGTCCGGTGGCCCACCTTGAGGAGGGGGTACTGTCATGGTTTGCCTCCCCATCCACATGGCTAGGGGGCGGAGCCTTCTCCCAGGCCTCACTTCCGGAGCCAGAATGCCTTAAAAGCTGACATTTCCAGTGAACCAGCGCCGGCTATAAGCTTAGCACTGCTTTGCCTGTGATTGCTGGTCCTGTGAGTGATATCCTGATCTGTGTTTTCCTGTGCCCCCGTGCCCTTGTCTGTGTTCCGTCCCTTGGTCATCCCTCCTGTTCTCTGTCCCCTCTCCTACTTCCCCACTCGGTTGCTTCCTCTGGTACTGACCTTGGCCTGACTTTGACTCCACTTCTGCTTGTTCCTCCGGTCCTGCTTCTGCCCGTACTGTGTTTGACCCAGCCTGCCTGACTATTCCTTGCATGCCCTGCTTCTCAGCTGTGCTGTGAGGAAGTGTATGAGAACACTGTGTATTTACTTCCTGGTTCTGTGACGCCCTGGCAAAACCAGGTGGTCACAAATAGGCCCCTGCATAACACCTTCCCTCCTTAGGAAACACACAGCCAACCAGAAAACCCTAGTCACCCCCCTTAGGGACAGACAGACACACCAGTCCCAACCACCTGGTCACGCCCACCCAGGGGTCCAGACAGCCCGGGGGTGGGAAATTAAGGTTTGGAGAGGAGTGTGGGCTGGAGCTAGGGGTAGTTCCAGCAGTGAAGTCCAAGTTGAGCAGTGCCAGGGTAGGAGCCCTGGTGCATTGGCTAGGAGGTAGACGGTGGTCTCCGTCAGCAGGAGACAGGAAGACGGCTCTGTGGAACCAAGGTGGACTGGGCCAGGGTAGTAGCCTGCCGGTACCGACACGGGGAACCGACCAGGAAACCGTAGCACAAAGGGGGATACTCTGACCCTGAAGCCAGGTACTAGAAACAAGTGGAACTGGTTAATTAACCGATTGAGGCCAGGACAAGAGGTCCTGTCCCACAAAAAGTCCCTCATAGAAGACAACAGCCCACCGATTAGGGATAAGAGGCCACCGCCAAGGCCCATAGATCCCACGGGCCAGTGTCTGCGGGCATGGCTTCTTAGGCTACATTCAGCCGGGAGCGGACTCCTGAGTTTTATTCTGGGAAAGTCCACCTTACACAACGGTGCAGGAAAAGAATAGAGACCACCAGCTGGGTGGGGTATCCTGAACGCAACCGGCCGCGGCACAAGCCACCACCACCTTGGTTTACCAGAGACTTGTGTGTTTTACTAACAGTGAGTACACCAGCACCCCCTGCAGTCATCATCTCCCCTGCACCAGAGCCACCGGGTCCCGGAGCCACCATCCCTGCCCACGGAGGGGTTAACATCTTGCTGCACAACATCTCCCCCGGGTGCCCCGTAACAGCAGCAAAGGTGTGCCACCTCATCACACACTGTGGGTGGCGTCATGAACCTATTACGGCCTAGCCCGTACATCTACGTCCCCCATTTTATTCGGCATGTCCGCGAGACCCCCGGGTCCGGAGACCCTCGAGCCACCACCCCTGAAGGCTCAGATCCGAGCAGCGCTGGCTGCTGGCACGGGGGCGGCACAGTTCTCCTTGCTCTGTGTAGTGTCTTCTGCTGCAGAGCTCCGGCTCCCCCTGGTGGCAGCTTGACAGTTCCACTCATGTTATTAGCTTAATAGTGAAGGTGGCCTAAAGATCAGTGACAAGTTACTGATTGTTGGGGTCCTGCACTGATCAGCAGAATGTGGAGGCAGAGCTGGGTGGAGGTGGAGCTGGATGGAGGCAGAGCTGGATGGCGTCTGGGCACAGTCTCAAGAGGCCTGAAAATATAGACATTAATAGGCAGCAGCCAGTAGCGTAGATAGCGAGGTGGGCAGAGGGTGCGGTTGCCCCGGGCCCCTGTGATCAGAGAGGGCCCACTCACAGCTACAATACTATTAACTGTATCAGTGACACTGCACCTTTAAATATAGTGGCTTGGCCGCGTCACCAGGTTTAGGTCTTAATGTGGCGCCCCTGAGGCTCAGTTGCCACAGGGAATTGCATCTGGTTTAAGTTGTAATTCTCTCTAGGGTGAGAAGAGGTTAACCACTGGTTTCTGCCACTTACACAGAACATCTAGCATGAGTTACCATATACAGGAAGCCAGACTGCCGGTGGGCACCATAGCAATGAGTAATTCCCCCAGCACTGCTGAGGCATTCCAGAGGGTGGGGGTTGCTCTTAGTGAGTGAGTAGAAAGACCAAAACAGTTTCACTTTAGTGAGAGAACAGTCTGCGACAGCGAAGAGATAACAGGTCCCCTGGGGGAAGCATTACACCCTGCTCCCCTCAGGGGGACCACCCGGGATGCATGCCTAGGAGCTATCTCAGGGAAGGAGGAGAGAGTGCCAGAACATCTTGGGACTTTTAGCACCACTATTAAAGAGAGTGCTTCACAGAACTTCTATAGCTATGACCTGCCAGACTGGAAGAGGGAGAGAGAGACAGAGGCGACCAGTGGAGATGGTGAGACAGAGGAGACATGGCAACTGGTGGGGAGCTTACCGATTCCACAGTGCCAGCACAGTCGGGGTGCAGAACTCTCGGTTGGGGAAACCTTCATGGACTCAAACAAATCTGCAGTGGTTGGGGATTTCATGTCCTATCGCCCACCACCCACTTTCCTGGAGCACAGGGAAATATAGGATCCGGGTCGGGTTTACATCTAGACCCCACAGCGAGGACCCGCGTTATCTGCATACGGGACGGAAAACTTAACATAGACAGCGGAGTCCCCAAGTTGCTTCAGGCCACGATGAGCTGCGAGTCAGCACAAGGAGGAAGGTCTGACACATTTCCACAGACACTGGTGATTGCCTCTGATTCACCCGGGACCGGCTGGAGTCCATGTATGGTGGCGGAAAGTGGCACCTCAGGGAAGCTTTAAGACCTGTGAGTTAATGGAACTTTGAACTGCAGCTCTCTGTGTCATCCTTTTCATTGCCGGCACCCTGTACTTCTCTGCCATCAGCCGTCCCCATCGTCCTCATCCTCCCGGTGGCTCACTAAACCTGTGGGAAGCTGGACTATCTGTGCTGCATTAACATCAGCCCCGGAGAAGAGCAACATCTCACAGTGGCGGCTAATTCCTGGCCGCACAGCACAGGTGGCGCTGCAAATCATCTTTCATTCCCATCCAACACCGCCCCTGGGAGAGGAAAGGTCACAGGAGGGGTCAGCGGCCGAGACCCCAGTCACCACTGCAACCGGTGATGCTTCCCAGTGACCCTTCACCCTCCTTCCATCCCCCTCTACACCGGACACCCGTTCGTTTGTCCTTTACATGTAGCCGACGGGGCCTCAGAGCCGAGTCAGGCCAATCACAGCAACCCCACAAAACGACTGGCCCGGTGACGAGTAAAGCTGGTGTCACACACAGCGACAACGACAACGACGTCGCTGCTACGTCACCATTTTCGGTGACGTTGCAGCGACGTCCCGTCGCTGTCGCTGTGTGTGACATCCAGCAACGACCTGGCCCCTGCTGTGAGGTCGCAGGTCGTTGCTGAATGTCCAGCTTCATTTTTTCGTCGTCACTCTCCCGCTGTGACACACACATCGCTGTGTGTGACAGCGACGAAATGAAGCGAGCAGGAGCCGGCACTGGCAGCTGCGGTAAGCTGTAACCAGCGTAAACATCGGGTAACCAAGGGAAGACCTTTCCCTGGTTACCCGATGTTTACGCTGGTTACCAGCCTCCGCTCTTGCTGCCAGCGCCGGCTCCTGCACTGTGACATGTGGCTGCAGTATGCATCGGGTAATTAACCCGATGTATACTGTAGCAAAGAGAGCAAGGAGCCAGCGCTAAGCAGTGCGCGCGGCTCCCTGCTCTCTGCACTGTGACATGTAGCTGCAGCACACATCGGGTTAATTAACCCGATGTGTACTGTACCTAGGAGAGCAAGGAGCCAGCGCTAAGCGCGGCTCCCTGCTCTCTGCACATGTAGCACAGCGACGTTATGATCGCTGCTTCTGCTGTGTTTGACAGCTAAGCAGCGATCATAACAGCGACTTACAAGGTCGCTGTTACGTCACCGAAAATGGTGACGTAACAGCGACGTCGTTGTCGCTGTCGTTTAGTGTGAACCCAGCTTAACTCCTGAGGCCCCGTGGGGTGCTACACTATCATACAGTGCACTGTTTGCAGAGGATTCCTTGCTATTCCCCCACGACCTGTGCGGTGCTTAGTGCCAGCTCCGCCTCCCACTGTCTGTGATTCCCTGCTGCTGCACATGGAGCTCTGGGCGGGTGGTAAGATGCAGAGAATATCTAAGATTGTGTGCAGTGGGGGAGGGAAGAGATTTACTGTGGTGACAGGTGGCATTGTCCATTACTGTGCAGTGTGGGGGCCTGATAACATGTATGTAGTATGGGGATGTGTGTGTGGGGGGGAAGGGAGCTGTATATTATAAGGGACTGATAACATGTATGTGATGAGGGTGTGATCCCCTGGACTAGTCAGGTCGTCAAAGGGTACTGCACGCTCTTTATCTCCCAGTGCAGGACTCAACCCCTCTTGGTTCTGGGTTCCAAACTTGCGGCACTGCCTCCATCAGCATTCAAAATCCCAACCATAACTTGCACCACACCCTTTCAGGCACACCAGTGGGCTGCTAAGCTGAAATAGGGCCGCCCACCTAGGGGTCAGGCAGGGAGGTAACAAGTCAGTTGGCTCCAGGGGAGTGAAGTTTGTAGAAGCTGGGAGTTGGAGCTCCCAGGGGAAAGCGTAGATTGAGTTGCAGACGGTGGTCTGGACATGGAGGAGTCGGAGACCGGGTCACGGGAGATTGGGACTGGGTGCTGGCTTAGTCAAGGAGGACGGTCGGCAGCTGCACTCCAATAGCGGTCTGAGGCCGAAAGCACGTCGGGGTACTGGACCCTAGGTCAGGGAGAAGCTTCAAGCAACCCGGCAATTAACCTGCGGAGGACAGGGCCTTTATGGACTGTTCCCATGAAGCTCAGAGATCGGGGGAACTAGCGCAACGAGGGGGATAGGGCTTTCCAAGCAAAGCAGCCCACTGAAATCCCAAGCGTGAGCTCCTGAGAGCAAGCTCCTCTGCTACCCATAGTAGGGAGTGGGGCCCGGACAGCTCCAAGCTTACGGGCCACTTGAACACTTTCAAATTCTGTGCACGGAGGCAGGTTACAGACCACTAGGCAGTGCTGCAGGGGATGGAACCTGGACGAGCTCCCCCAAGAGGGCAGCGGCACCCAGAGACTTGGTTTACTATGTTGTCAATGTCTGCTTTCCTTCTGAAAGGCAAGAACCTGTGGAAAAAAAAGCGCATAGGGTCTTACCCTGATAAACAGGGGGTGCAAAAGAGAGTAATCCTACTCACCGATCAGGGTTGTGACAGGCACAACTCCTGTAACAGCATGTATATGGACCAACGGCAGCAGTACCCCAAGCGGCAGATAACAGAGAGAGATAGTGGAGAGGGGCTTTTGAAAACCGCGCCAAAGATCCCAGATGTAATCTTGAATTAATGTATTTTTATTTTGGCATAGGTCTACGCGTTTCAGGAGGCTCAGCTCCCTTCCTCAGGACCAGCAAGCACAAGATACATCAAATCTGCAGAATCACATGTATACAGACTGTATATACCCAGTAGAGCATCAAAGAACCGCCCTCAAAAAGAAAAAAATCGGCGGGAAAAACACTTCACTACCTGCATAGTATGACGTAGTCCAGTGAAAAACCAAAGAAATTAAACTGTGTCCATAGAAACAGTATCTTTGTTATTAAAATTAAATAAACAATGCAATAAAAAAAAGTTAAAAATAAAATTCATGAACCAAATAATTGCGTCATTGATGAATAAAAAATACATATATATGTGTCTCTGTGTCAAAGATAGTCTCAGAAACCATAACTGCGGTAAGAAGGTATAGAACCCACACCTACCCATGGACATCAGTCTCCATGAAGAACATGAAATGGAAAGCAGTCAGTCCACACAGCCAATACGATGTGCGGTGGAACTTTGTGAAATTGTAAGAAGAAAGTGAAGAAAAACATAGTGGGAAAGAGAGATTACTTGAAAAAATATATATATATATATATATATAGGAAGTACTGTGAAAATAATTCTTTTTAAATATTAAAAAATAGGAGTGAAGAACCTTTATTAACAAAAAAAGTACAGGTCAAATATTCCCTAAACAACAATGTGTATCTCCATAATAAAAAATGAAAACAACTAGTTATGAGCGCAAAGAAAGCGCAATGTATAGTACCAAAAACCATGCATAAATATATATATATATATAAATATGCATCCTAAAAATTCATGGTGAAAAACCGTATAAGTCTTGTCTACCCATACAAATACAAGCTACATGGAAAAAAAAGGGGGTTCCAACGGCCCAAAAGTGAGCCATACAGAAATTCAGCTACCCGTGTGAAACAACCATGATCAAGCTATAAAGAAAGTGTAGTGAAAGTGATAAACTTGTAAAGGAAATGAATAAGTGCAAGGGGAAATTAGGGGGGACGAGAGTTCAGGAGCGTGGGAAAAAACAAGGTGCGCATGCGTACGATCAAAGGCAATGAGCCGGTGCAATGAATGAGCTAATAGACTAGAGATGGGGTGAACAAAGTTCAAAGCGTGGGAAAAAAAGGGGAAGATGGATTAATAATAGAACAGAACCACGAGTATGAATAGAGAAAAAAAATATAGAGTGAAAATCCACATATATATCTATATATGACGGAAATGAATAACAACCCGTCTAAATCAAAAAATACTAAACCAATGGAAAACAGTCTTTCACATAATAATCATTATCCATCTAGATACATATATCAGCCTCTGACTATAAACGGATACAGATACAAATTAAAATATATATATATATATAAAAAAACACATGTGTCAAAAAATCAATTAAAATGAGTAACCTCATAAGCAATAAACTAAAACAATTATCTATATCACAAGTACATAGCATAAACAATGATAGAATAAATATATGAATAAATATTAGATGATAATAATATATGATGATATTAAAATCCGATAAGAAACAAATTAAAAAAATTAAAAACAATTTAACCATAAAAGCTATGATAAAAATTACAGTGAGATAATAATCCCTAAAAAATCTACTCATGAAATATATCCGTAATTTCGTTAAGACCTCTTGGCTTTAGAGTATCAAGCTTGTATATCCAAAAGGTTTCTTTTCTGTTGAGAACCTCCATGCGGTTATGGACATATGGAGGAATTTGCTCTATTGGGGTCACTCTAATCCTGGTATTCTTCTTATGTTGTAAAGTAATATGCCTGGATAGACCATGCAACATAAAACCAATCTTAATGTTGTGTCTATGTGAATTAATACGATTGTGAAGCGACTGTATCGTCCTGCCAACATATCTCTTGTCACACTCGCATTCTATAAGATAAACAACGTGATCTGACTGGCAGGTAAGGTGACTTTTAATGGTAAATTCCACCCCTCCTGGGTTAAGGCCAAAATGTAACCTGTTATGTTGTATAGCATTACAGCATAAGCACTTCTTGGCACCACATCTATATACCCCTATGGGTTTGTTGGAGACAGGGGTAGGTAATTCCTCCTTTAGTCTGCTAGGGGCTAGTATGTTTTTTAATGTGGAGGCTCTACGGTAAATAATCCCCGGAGTAGTCGGCAATACTCCTCTCAAGAAGGGATCATTTCGGAGAACATTCCAATGCCTTCGGATGATGTTTTTAATATAATCACCATCCCTGCTGTAAGTGGTTAAAAAGTGAGAGGAGAAGTTATTCCCAGAATTGGGATCATCTCTCATCCCAGGAGCAACGCTCTGTGTAGTTAAATCTGTCTGACTCAGGTCCTTATTCACCTGGTATGCTTTCTTGATTAATGCCGGGGGGTATTTTTTATGTAAAAATCTCTCTTTAAGGACCATAGCCTGTTCCTTGTAGTCTTTATCAAGGGTGCAATTCCTCCTGACTCTCTGGAATTGATTCCTGGGAACATTAGTAAGCCATTTATTATAGTGGCTACTAGTGAAATCGATGTACCCATTGCTGTCGACCTTTTTAAAGTAGGTTTTAGTGTAAATGGTCCCTTCATCATGTGCAATAGTAAGATCCAAGAAATCAATAGATCCTTTTTCTATGGTGGGTGTGAATTTCAAACCCCACTCATTATTTACTATGCATTTTAAGAAGTCATGCAGGTTGTTACCTGAATCATCACATATAAAGAACAGGTCATCGATGTACCTTTTATACACGATAACATGTCTAAAGAGATTGGAGGAATAAATGTGTGACAATTCAAACAGACCCATGAATAAGTTAGCGAAAGTAGGTGCAGCCCTCGAGCCCATCGCTGTGCCACAGCGTTGGTGGTACAATAAATCCTGGAATGTAAAGAAGTTATTCATCAGAATAAACCTCATACCCTCCAGCAGGAAATTTTTTTGTGGAATAGGCAACCTTTCATCGACTTCCAGGAACTGCCTGAAGCATTCCAACCCCAATTCATGTAGGATGTTAGTATAAAGAGCGGCAATATCCAGTGTGACAAAACAGTACGTGTCCATCCATTTCACGTCTCTAATAGTATTTATCAAATGTGTGGAATCCCTCAGGTAACTCCTGAGATTGATAACATGTGGTCTCATGATCTGATCTATGTACACAGCCAGATTCTCAGTCAGGGACCCAATCCCTGATATGATGGGTCTGCCTGGGGGATTATGGAGGCATTTATGTATTTTGGGTAAATGGTAATAAAACGCTACCCTCGGGTTTTTTACTTCCAGGAATTTACTCTCATATTTATTCAGAACCCCTAGAGCAGTGGCCCTCTGTATTAAGGCACGATAATCTAGGACAGACTGGTTGTATGCAGCAGTATCAGTCACCTCATAATGGGAAGGGTTGGATAGATTTCTTAAAGCCTCTTGGATATATGCCTCTCTGTCCTGTATTACAATTCCTACCCCCTTGTCAGCATTTTTAATGATCAGAGATGTGTTATTTTTTAATTTAATTAGAGCGCATCTCTCTTCTCTAGTAAGATTAATTTTTGGGGGAGATCTCTTATTCTGCAGATTCTTGAAATCCTCTAAAACAAGATCATTGAATGTTTTAATGTGGTGTCCCTTACTTTGGAGAGGATAGAAACTTGATTTTAACCTGAGATCAGTGTGCTGGAAATTGTCCTGTACAATGTTACCATTATGGGGGTTGTATTTATTAATTTGGAAGTGACGAGTCAATGTCAGTTTCCTGATAAACCTTTGGAAATCAAGATATAATTCAAAATCATTAGCGGACTTCGTAGGACAAAAAGACAACCCTTTTCTGAGTACACTGATTTCCATGTTAGACAAGGTATAACTAGAGAGATTGAAAATGCCCATCATGTTATCTTTTACTGTATGTTTTTCCTTTCTTTTTTGCTGGATCCTGGTACCAGCCCTGGTTCCTCTATAGGATTTTTTCTTTTTTCCCCCCTTGGAGTAAGAAAACAAGCAATGCTGGGCTGTGTGCCCCTGGCCCTGGGTAAAAAAGGTACACAGGAGTCATTCTTAGAGGTATTATCCACTATAATAGTGGCCTCCCTAGGATAATCAGGCATACTTTCTACTGGAATCGTAGAAGTGGAACCTTTTACAGATTCTGTGAAAAAGGTAAAGGAATATAATCCTCATGTGTTGATAAATCTAACAGGTCAATAAAGGCTTTGTCAGGTGATGCATCTCCTGGAAGAGGGGAATCCAAAGCCACAGGCTCAGAAACGAATTCTCTATTCTTCCGAATTCTCTCTATTTGGACCCTGAGTGACTCTAGTTGTCTCTTAGTGTCCTCAAAATCCCTGGGTTTAATAACAGACTTGGGGGGATCAATAGCCACAATAATGGGGGGAGATACAGCCGCAGTATCCTCAATAACAACCTCTCTGTCTGAGAACACCTCACCAGGAGTCATGGTAGTAGCCAGGTTTTGGGGAGGGGGTTTTGGGACAATATCAGAAAGCAAGGGTTTTTTTAGGCCGTCTCTAGAAGATTCAGCGGTAACCCTTTTAGAAAAGGAATCTGATTTTTTTCTGTGAAATCTGCTGTTCACAAAATTCCTGGAGTTATTAGTGGAACTAGGTCTCCGACCGACAAATCTTTTAGGCCCCTCTGAGTCATCAGGACCCTTGGTGCTATCGGGAATCATATCTAGTCTATCACGTTGTAATTTCTTAGACTTCCTGAAAATGGAATCCTGCTCAATCTGGGTCAATTTGGTATTAATATCAGAGTTGAGTATTTTAAACTCCGGGTGCAAGTCATATTTAGTCAGTTCTATATACAGTTCATTGATACGAGCCGTAGCCTCACTTGCAATATTGTTCCTTTTCTTATATAGGCACTGTAACATGCCCTGCATACATTTCCATAAATTGTCATTCCATTCTGATGTAAAAACAGGATCCAAAGGAAACGGAGAGTCCTGTTTGATTCTCAAGCCTCTCGGGCACAGTTTTTCCTCCATATAAATCGTGAGAAAACGGGCATCAAGCCCAAAGCGTAATTCCTCCTTTAATAAATCTTCTAATCGCAGAAACATACTCTTCATAGTCATAGTGTCCTCATCCGAATAAACATTCGGCAAAATAAGGTCCAAATCAGGATAATGAACATTAGGTGCACCTACTGTTTGTAGAATGAGTTTTTCTCTATTAGATATCCGGTTGTTGAAGTATTCCATTTCTGGAAGTAGGAAGGACCCTCTGCTGCTGTACCACAGGAAAAAGTGAACCGGTAATCCAGATTCAATGGTAAATCACAAAGGCAAGAACCTGTGGAAAAAAAAGCGCATAGGGTCTTACCCTGATAAACAGGGGGTACAAAAGAGAGTAATCCTATTCACCGATCAGGGTTGTGACAGGCACAACTCCTGTAACAGCATGTATATGGACCAACGGCAGCAGTACACCAAGCGGCAGATAACAGAGAGAGATAGTGGAGAGGGGCTTTTGAAAACCGCGCCAAAGATCCCAGATGTAATCTTGAATTAATGTATTTTTATTTTGGCATAGGTCTACGCATTTCAGGAGGCTCAGCTCCCTTCCTCAGGACCAGCAAGCACAAGATACATCAAATCTGCAGAATCACATGTATACAGACTGTATATACCCAGTAGAGCATCAAAGAACCGCCCTCAAAAAGAAAAAAATCGGCGGGAAAAACACTTCACTACCTGCATAGTATGACGTAGTCCAGTGAAAAACCAAAGAAATTAAACTGTGTCCAGAGAAACAGTATCTTTGTTATTAAAATTAAATAAACAATGCAATCAAAAAAAGTTAAAAATAAAATTCATGAACCAAATAATTGCGTCATTGATGAATAAAAAATACATATATATGTGTCTCTGTGTCAAAGATAGTCTCAGAAACCATAACCGCGGTAAGAAGGTATAGAACCCACACCTACCCATGGACATCAGTCTCCATGAAGAACATGAAATGGAAAGCAGTCAGTCCACACAGCCAATACGATGTGCGGTGGAACTTCATGAAATTGTAAGAAGAAAGTGAAGAAAAACATAGTGGGAAAGAGAGATTACTTGAAAAAATATATATATATATAGGAAGTACTGTGAAAATAATTCTTTTTAAATATTAAAAAATAGGAGTGAAGAACCTTTTTTAACAAAAAAAGTACAGGTCAAATATTCCCTAAACAACAATGTGTATCTCCATAATAAAAAATGAAAACAACTAGTTATGAGCGCAAAGAAAGCGCAATGTATAGTACCAAAAACCATGCATAAATATATATATATATATATATATAAATATGCACCCTAAAAATTCATGGTGAAAAACCGTATAAGTCTTGTCTACCCATACAAATACAAGCTACATGGAAAAAAAAGGGGGTTCCAACGGCCCAAAAGTGAGCCATACAGAAATTCAGCTACCCGTGTGAAACAACCATGATCAAGCTATAAAGAAAGTGTAGTGAAAGTGATAAACTTGTAAAGGAAACGAATAAGTGCAAGGGGAAATTAGGGGTGACGAGAGTTCAGGAGCGTGGGAAAAAACAAGGTGCGCATGCGTACGATCAAAGGCAATGAGCCGGTGCAATGAATGAGCTAATAGACTAGAGATGGGGTGAACAAAGTTCAAAGCGTGGGAAAAAAAGGGGAAGATGGATTAATAATAGAATGGGTGGGTTCTATACCTTCTTACCGCGGTTATGGTTTCTGAGACTATCTTTGACACAGAGACACATATATATGTATTTTTTATTCATCAATGACGCAATTATTTGGTTCATGAATTTTATTTTTAACTTTTTTTGATTGCATTGTTTATTTAATTTTAATAACAAAGATACTGTTTCTATGGACACAGTTTAATTTCTTTGGTTTTTCACTGGACTACGTCATACTATGCAGGTAGTGAAGTGTTTTTCCCGCCGATTTTTTTCTTTTTGAGGGCGGTTCTTTGATGCTCTACTGGGTATATACAGTCTGTATACATGTGATTCTGCAGATTTGATGTATCTTGTGCTTGCTGGTCCTGAGGAAGGGAGCTGAGCCTCCTGAAACGCGTAGACCTATGCCAAAATAAAAATACATTAATTCAAGATTACATCTGGGATCTTTGGCGCGGTTTTCAAAAGCCCCTCTCCACTATCTCTCTCTGTTATCTGCCGCTTGGGGTACTGCTGCCGTTGGTCCATATACATGCTGTTACAGGAGTTGTGCCTGTCACAACCCTGATCGGTGAGTAGGATTACTCTCTTTTGTACCCCCTGTTTATCAGGGTAAGACCCTATGCGCTTTTTTTTCCACAGGTTCTTGCCTTTGTGATTTACCATTGAATCTGGATTACCGGTTCACTTTTTCCTGTGGTACAGCAGCAGAGGGTCCTTCCTACTTCCAGAAATGGAATATTTCAACAACCGGATATCTAATAGAGAAAAACTCATTCTACAAACAGTAGGTGCACCTAATGTTCATTATCCTGATTTGGACCTTATTTTGCCGAATGTTTATTCGGATGAGGACACTATGACTATGAAGAGTATGTTTCTGCGATTAGAAGATTTATTAAAGGAGGAATTACGCTTTGGGCTTGATGCCCGTTTTCTCACGATTTATATGGAGGAAAAACTGTGCCCGAGAGGCTTGAGAATCAAACAGGACTCTCCTTTTCCTTTGGATCCTGTTTTTACATCAGAATGGAATGACAATTTATGGAAATGTATGCAGGGCATGTTACAGTGCCTATATAAGAAAAGGAACAATATTGCAAGTGAGGCTACGGCTCGTATCAATGAACTGTATATAGAACTGACTAAATATGACTTGCACCCAGAGTTTAAAATACTCAACTCTGATATTAATACCAAATTGACCCAGATTGAGCAGGATTCCATTTTCAGGAAGTCTAAGAAATTACAACGTGATAGACTAGATATGATTCCCGATAGCACCAAGGGTCCTGATGACTCAGAGGGGCCTAAAAGATTTGTCGGTCGGAGACCTAGTTCCACTAATAACTCCAGGAATTTTGTGAACAGCAGATTTCACAGAAAAAAAACAGATTCCTTTTCTAAAAGGGTTACCGCTGAATCTTCTAGAGACGGCCTAAAAAAACCCTTGCTTTCTGATATTGTCCCAAAACCCCCTCCCCAAAACCTGGCTACTACCATGACTCCTGGTGAGGTGTTCTCAGACAGAGAGGTTGTTATTGAGGATACTGCGGCTGTATCTCCCCCCATTATTGTGGCTATTGATCCCCCCAAGTCTGTTATTAAACCCAGGGATTTTGAGGACACTAAGAGACAACTAGAGTCACTCAGGGTCCAAATAGAGAGAATTCGGAAGAATAGAGAATTCGTTTCTGAGCCTGTGGCTTTGGATTCCCCTCTTCCAGGAGATGCATCACCTGACAAAGCCTTTATTGATCTGTTAGATTTATCAACACATGAGGATTATATTCCTTTACCTTTTTCACAGGAATCTGTAAAAGGTTCCACTTCTACGATTCCAGTAGAAAGTATGCCTGATTATCCTAGGGAGGCCACTATTATAGTGGATAATACCTCTAAGAATGACTCCTGTGTACCTTTTTTTACCCAGGGCCAAGGGCACACAGCCCAGCATTGCTTGTTTTCTTACTCCAAGGGGGGAAAAAAGAAAAAATCCTATAGAGGAACCAGGGCTGGTACCAGGATCCAGCAAAAAAGAAAGGAAAAACATACAGTAAAAGATAACATGATGGGCATTTTCAATCTCTCTAGTTATACCTTGTCTAACATGGAAATCAGTGTACTCAGAAAAGGGTTGTCTTTTTGTCCTACGAAGTCCGCTAATGATTTTGAATTATATCTTGATTTCCAAAGGTTTATCAGGAAACTGACATTGACTCGTCACTTCCAAATTAATAAATACAACCCCCATAATGGTAACATTGTACAGGACAATTTCCAGCACACTGATCTCAGGTTAAAATCAAGTTTCTATCCTCTCCAAAGTAAGGGACACCACATTAAAACATTCAATGATCTTGTGTGAAGCCCCACAAGCATGTGTCGGTGCATTACCTTCAGGGACTCCACGTGGATGGAACCGTCTGGTCACAGGTAGGGAACCTTCTTCTAGGATTGTCGTGACGCCACTCTCAGAATTGCGGTCAGTGGGGACCGCCACTGCAGATTAAGGGATGCCTGGGGCTGATGGTGGGTGCAGTCAGTTGTAATAGCCTCCTGAGAGTGAGGCAAGCCCCAGGGCCCTGTGTAAGTGTGTAGAACCACAAGGCGCAGAATAACTCAACACAAGCAGAATGTCTTTCAGGGGTTTTACTCACTTTAGGTGGCAGGGTGAGTAACCCGGGCGTAGCTGGGATGAACCAGGCTGGAACCAGGTGTCCTTCAGGCTGACTGATGAGGGTGGCTACCGACTCGCCTTCCTTAGCCCTTTGCGTTTTGGGGTAACCCCGACTTTTAGTCCCTATGGGGGTCACCCAGGGAAGTTGCTGATGCCTCTCTCCCCTTCGTTTGGCCCGTTTGCTTGTAGCCTGGACCAGGACACTCCGGCTGCTTGCCTCCTGTGAACTATGGGCCCTAACTGTGGCGACGTGGCTGCGGACTCTGTAGTGTGGTCTTGGGGGTGTGAAGTGCCCCCTCAAGCAGGTTTGGCAAGGAAAGGTGGATCTATCCCTGCACTGGGACCTGCTACCCGTTTGGGCCTGGTAACTCCCTGGCAGTCTCCTTACTTCCCACTACGTTGCTCTCACTTTAGCTGTGTGTGGATTTCGGGTAGCACTACTAGGTGACCGTTCTCCCCCGTCGGTAGTCACTGCGCGGACGCTGTTAGACTGCAACAGCTCCAGGGTCTGCTTCTGCTCTTCCTGAGCTGCACACTAAACCGGCTCACTTGTGGGACCTGCACTGCTGCTCCTGTCTGAGCTCCACTTCCATGCTCCTCACTCCTCCCCACTCTGCTTCAGACTGCTCTCCTCCTTCTCCCTTTTGTGCCTGCCTACGCCACCTAGCAACCAGGCTCTCTACCACACCCCTCGAGTGGAGATGGAGGCTTCGCACCGGCTTCGCCCCCTCCTGGGATCCCCAGGGGTCCTCTCAAAGGTACATGTGTGAGACCTGATCACTATGCGCCTGTGTAGTCACACCTCGGTCAGCCTTCTGGATTACCTGTGTTGTACTGTCCCCAGCATGGGTGCAGTACTCAGTGGTGCCTGACCAGGTCAGGGGCGCCACACTTGTTTTAGAGGATTTCAAGAATCTGCAGAATAAGAGATCTCCCCCAAAAATTAATCTTACTAGAGAAGAGAGATGCGCTCTAATTAAATTAAAAAATAACACATCTCTGATCATTAAAAATGCTGACAAGGGGGGAGGAATTGTAATACAGGACAGAGGGGCATATATCCAAGAGGCTTTAAGAAATCTATCCAACCCTTCCCATTATGAGGTGACTGATACTGCTGCATACAACCAGTCTGTCCTAGATTATCGTGCCTTAATACAGAGGGCCACTGCTCTAGGGGTTCTGAATAAATATGAGAGTAAATTCCTGGAAGTAAAAAACCCGAGGGTAGCGTCTTATTACCATTTACCCAAAATACATAAATGCCTCCATAATCCCCCAGGCAGACCCATCATATCAGGGATCGGGTCCCTGACTGAGAATCTGGCTGCGTACATAGATCAGATCATGAGATCACATGTTATCAATCTCAGGAGTTACCTGAGGGATTCCACACATTTGATTAATACTATTAAAGACGTGAGATGGATGGACACATACTGTTTTGTCACACTTGATATTGCCGCTCTTTATACTAACATCCTATATGAATTGGGGTTGGAATGCTTCAGGCAGTTCCTGGAAGTCGATGAAAGGTTGCCTATTCCACAAAAAAATTTCCTGCTGGAGGGTATGAGGTTTATTCTGATGAATAACTTCTTTACATTCCAGGATTTATTGTACCACCAACGCTGTGGCACAGCGATGGGCTCAAGGGCTGCACCTACTTTCGCTAACTTATTCATGGGTCTGTTTGAATTGTCACACATTTATTCCTCCAATCTCTTTAGACATGTTATCGTGTATAAAAGGTACATCGATGACCTGTTCTTTATATGGGATGATTCAGGTAACAACCTGCATGACTTCTTAAAATGCATAGTAAATAATGAGTGGGGTTTGAAATTCACACCCACCATAGAAAAAGGATCTATTGATTTCTTGGATCTTACTATTGCACATGATGAAGGGACCATTTATGCTAAAACCTGGTCTATCCAGGCATATTACTTTACAACATAAGAAGAATACCAGGATTAGAGTGACCCCAATAGAGCAAATTCCTCCATATGTCCATAACCGCATGGAGGTTCTCAACAGAAAAGAAACCTTTTGGATATACAAGCTTGATACTCTAAAGCCAAGAGGTCTTAACGAAATTACGGATATATTTCATGAGTAGATTTTTTAGGGATTATTATCTCACTGTAATTTTTATCATAGCTTTTATGGTTAAATTGTTTTTAATTTTTTTAATTTGTTTCTTATCGGATTTTAATATCATCATATATTATTATCATCTAATATTTATTCATATATTTATTCTATCATTGTTTATGCTATGTACTTGTGATATAGATAATTGTTTTAGTTTATTGCTTATGAGGTTACTCATTTTAATTGATTTTTTGACACATGTGTTTTTTTATATATATATATTTTAATTTGTATCTGTATCCGTTTATAGTCAGAGGCTGATATATGTATCTAGATGGATAATGATTATTATGTGAAAGACTGTTTTCCATTGGTTTAGTATTTTTTGATTTAGACGGGTTGTTATTCATTTCCGTCATATATAGTATCATCATAGTATCATAGTATCATAGTTTTAAGGTTGAAGGGAGACTCTAAGTCCATCTAGTTCAACCCGTAGCCTAACATGTTGATCCAGAGGAAGGCAAAAAACCCCAATGTGGCAAACAAGTTCCAATGGGGAAAAAATTTCCTTCCTGACTCCACATCCGGCAATCAGACTAGTTCCCTGGATCAATACCCTGTCATAAAATCTAATATACATAACTGGTTATATTAAATTTTTCAAGAAAGGCATCCAGGCTCTGCTTAAATGTTAGTAGTGAATCACTCATTACAACATCATGCGGCAGAGAATTCCATAGTCTCACTGCTCGTACAGTAAAGAATCCTCGTCTGTGATTATGATTAAACCTTCTTTCCTCAAGACGTAGCGGATGCCCCCGTGTTCCAGTCGCAGGCCTAGGTGTAAATAGATCTTTGGAAAGGTCTCTGTACTGTCCCCTCATATATTTATACATTGTGATTAGATCTCCCCTAAGCCTTCGTTTTTCCAGACTAAATAACCCCAAGTTTAATAACCTGTCTTCGTATTGCAGCCCCCCCATTCCTCTAATAATCTTGGTCGCTCTTCTTTCCACCCTCTCCAGTTCAGCTATGTCCTTCTTATATATCGGTGACCAGAATTGTACACAGTATTCTACGTGCGGTCGCACTAGTGACTTGTACAGAGGTAGAACTATATTTTTTTCATGAACACTTATACCTCTTTTAATACATCCCATTATTTTATTAGCCCTGGCAGCAGCTGCCTGACACTGTCCACTAAAGTGAAGTTTACCATCCACCCATACACCCAAGTCTTTTTCTGTGTCTGTTTTACCCAGTGTTCTACAATTAAGTACATAATCATAAATGTTATTTCCTCTACCCAAGTGCATGACCTTACTACCTGTGCCACGAGCCACACCAGAGAGGCAAAGAGAGATCAGGGAGGTTAACAGGTGGCTCAAGAATTGGTGTAGGAAAGAGGGTTTTGGGTTCCTGGAGAATTGGGCCGACTTTTCAGTTGGCTACAGATTCTATGCTAGGGATGGGCTGCATCTTAATGGGGAGGGTGCAGCTCTGCTGGGGCAGAAAATGGCTAGAAGGTTGGAGGAGTGTTTAAACTAGGAATGGGGGGCGAGGGTATTCACTTTATAGAAGGGGAATGTAGTGCAGATAGTGACCAGGGCACAAGTAATGAAATTGGGGGTGGTACGGGGGGAAGGGTTAGGACAGTTAATACAGTAAGCAGGAATACAGGTACAGAGTCATACGTAACGTGCATGTACACTAATGCCCGAAGCCTCACAAATAAGGTGGAGGAATTAGAATTAATATTGTTGGAAGAAAATTATGATATAGTGGGGATATCAGAGACATGGCTGGATGAGAGCTATGACTGGGCTGTTAATTTACAGGGTTATAGCCTATTCAGGAATGACCGTACAAATAAGCGAGGGGGAGGTGTGTGTCTATATGTAAAATCATCCTTAAAACCCATCCTGCGTGACAACATATGTGAGGGTACTGAGAATGTAGAGTCCCTATGGGTGGAGATAAGGGGGGGGAGAATGAATAATAAAATACTGATAGGGGTGTGTTATAAGACGCCGAATATTATGGAAGAGGTAGAGAATCTCCTCATAAAGCAAATTGATAAAGCAGCGAGTCTCGGAGAGGTAATTATTATGGGGGACTTTAACTATCCTGATATAAATTGGGGAACAGAAACTTGCAGTTCCAGCAAAGGAAATAGATTTTTGATAACAATGAAAGATAATTACCTTTCACAAATGGTACAGGACCCCACAAGAGGGGGAGCACTACTAGACCTTGTACTAACCAATAGGCCAGACCGCATATCAAATATACAAGTTGGGGGTTACTTGGGGAATAGTGATCACAAAATAATAAGTTTTCATGTATTCTTTAGTAAGATGTCTAGTAGAGGGGCTACAAGGACACTAAACTTCAGGAAAGCAAATTTTAAACGGTTGAGAGATGATCTTAGTGCAATAAACTGGGATGATGTACTAAGTAATAAAAGTACACAAAGCAAATGGGAGACTTTTATGAGCATCCTGAATAGGGCTTGTGCAGAAAATATACCCTATGGGAACAAACATGCTAGAAATAGGAGGAAACCCCTATGGCTAAATAGAGCTGTAAGGGAAGCAATAAAAAAAAAACAGAAAGCCTTAAAAGAATTAAAGAGGGTAGGTAGTGATGAGGCATTATATAATTATAGAAAATTAAATAAAATATGTAAAAAGCAAATTAAGTTAGCTAAGTTTGAGACAGAGAGACTCATTGCGAGAGAAAGTAAAAATAATCCTAAAATATTCTTTAACTACATAAACAGTAAAAAACTGAAAAGCGATAGTGTTGGCCCCCTTAAAAATAGTCTTGGTGAAATGGTGGAAGGGGATGAGGGTAAAGCCAACCTGCTGAATGACTTTTTTTCTACGGTTTTTATACAAGAAAATGCCATGGCAGATGACATGACCAGTGATACCATAAATTCACACTTGAATATTACCTGCTTAACCCAGCAGGAAGTACGCCGCCGCCTCGAAATCACTAAGGTTGACAAATCTCCGGGCCCGGATGGCATACACCCCAGAGTACTACAGGAATTGAGTTCTGTGATAGATAGACCATTATTTTTAATCTTCTCAGATTCCTTAATAACAGGGTCGGTACCGCAGGACTGGCGCATAGCAAATGTGGTGCCAATATTCAAAAAGGGGACAAAAACTGAGCCGGGAAATTATAGGCCAGTAAGTTTAACCTCTACGGTTGGTAAAATCCTTGAGGGTTTCTTGAGAGATGCTATATTGGAGTATCTCAAGAAAAATAACCTTATGACAGAGTATCAACATGGGTTTATGAGGGATCGATCCTGTCAAACTAATTTGATCAGCTTCTATGAAGAGGTAAGTTCAAGTCTGGACCAGGGAAATGCAGTGGATGTTGTGTATATGGACTTTTCAAAAGCTTTTGATACGGTGCCACACAAAAGGTTGGTACATAAAATGAGAATAATGGGGATAGGGGAAAATATGTGTAACTGGGTTAAAAACTGGCTAAGTGATAGGAAACAAAGGGTGGTTATTAATGGTACGTACTCGGACTGGGTCTCAGTTCATAGTGGGGTACCACAGGGGTCAGTATTGGGCCCACTTCTTTTCAACATATTTATAAATGACCTTGTTGGGGGCATGCGGAGTAGAATTTCAATATTTGCAGATGATACTAAACTCTGCAGGGTAATCAATACAGAGGAGGATAATTTTATATTACAGGGAGATTTATGTAAATTGGAGGATTGGGCTGAGAAGTGGCAATTGAAGTTTAATGTAGATAAATGTAAGGTCATGCACTTGGGTAGAGGAAATAACATTTATGATTATGTACTTAATCGTAGAACACTGGGTAAAACAGACACAGAAAAAGACTTGGGTGTATTGGTGGATGGTAAACTTCACTTTAGTGGACAGTGTCAGGCAGCTGCTGCCAGGGCTAATAAAATAATGGGATGTATTAAAAGAGGTATAAGTGTTCATGAAAAAAATATAGTTCTACCTCGGTACAAGTCACTAGTGCGACCGCACGTAGAATACTGTGTACAATTCTGGTCACCGATATATAAGAAGGACATAGCTGAACTGGAGAGGGTGCAGAGAAGAGCCACCAAGATTATTAGAGGAATGGGTGGGCTGCAATACCAAGACAGGTTATTAAACTTGGGGTTATTTAGTTTGGAAAAACGAAGGCTTAGGGGGGATCTAATCACAATGTATAAATATATGAGGGGACAGTACAGAGACCTTTCCAAAGATCTTTTTACACCAAGGCCTGCGACTGGAACACGGGGGCATCCACTACGTCTTGAGGAAAGAAGGTTTAATCATAATCACAGACGAGGATTCTTTACTGTACGAGCAGTGAGACTATGGAACTCTCTGCCACATGATGTTGTAATGAGTGATTCACTACTAACATTTAAGCAGAGCCTGGACGCCTTTCTTGAAAAATGTAATATTACCAGTTATGTATATTAGATTTTATGACAGGGTATTGATCCAGGGAACTAGTCTGATTGCCGGATGTGGAGTCAGGAAGGAAATTTTTTCCCCATTGGAACTTGTTTGCCACATTGGGGTTTTTTTGCCTTCCTCTGGATCAACATGTTAGCCTACAGGTTGAACTAGATGGACTTAGAGTCTCCCTTCAACCTTAAAAACTATGATACTATGATACTATGATACATTTATCTACATTAAACTTCAATTGCCACTTCTCAGCCCAATCCTCCAATTTACATAAATCTCCCTGTAATATAAAATTATCCTCCTCTGTATTGATTACCCTGCAGAGTTTAGTATCATCTGCAAATATTGAAATACTACTCCGCATGCCCCCAACAAGGTCATTTATAAATATGTTGAAAAGAAGCGGGCCCAATACTGACCCCTGTGGTACCCCACTATGAACTGAGACCCAGTCCGAGTACGTACCATTAATAACCACCCTTTGTTTCCTATCACTGAGCCAGTTTTTAACCCAGTTACACATATTTTCCCCTATCCCCATTATTCTCATTTTATGTACCAACCTTTTGTGTGGCACCGTATCAAAAGCTTTTGAAAAGTCCATATACACAACATCCACTGCATTTCCCTGGTCCAGGCTTGAACTTACCTCTTCATAGAAGCTGATCAAATTAGTTTGACAGGATCGATCCCTCATAAACCCATGTTGATACTCTGTCATAAGGTTATTTTTCTTGAGATACTCCAGTATAGCATCTCTCAAGAAACCCTCAAGGATTTTACCAACCGTAGAGGTTAAACTTACCGGCCTATAATTTCCCGGCTCAGTTTTTGTCCCCTTTTTGAATATTGGCACCACATTTGCTATGCGCCAGTCCTGCGGTACCGACCCTGTTATTAAGGAATCTGAGAAGATTAAAAATAATGGTCTATCTATCACAGAACTCAATTCCTGTAGTACTCTGGGGTGTATGCCATCCGGGCCCGGAGATTTGTCAACCTTAGTGATTTCGAGGCGGCGGCGTACTTCCTGCTGGGTTAAGCAGGTAATATTCAAGGGTGAATTTATGGCATCACTGGTCATGTCATCTGCCATGGCATTTTCTTGTATAAAAACCGTAGAAAAAAAGTCATTCAGCAGGTTGGCTTTACCCTCATCCCCTTCCACCATTTCACCAAGACTATTTTTAAGGGGGCCAACACTATCGCTTTTCAGTTTTTTACTGTTTATGTAGTTAAAGAATATTTTAGGATTATTTTTACTTTCTCTCGCAATGAGTCTCTCTGTCTCAAACTTAGCTAACTTAATTTGCTTTTTACATATTTTATTTCATTTTCTATAATTATATAATGCCTCATCACTACCTACCCTCTTTAATTCTTTTAAGGCTTTCTGTTTTTCTTTTATTGCTTCCCTTACAGCTCTATTTAGCCATAGGGGTTTCCTCCTATTTCTAGCATGTTTGTTCCCATAGGGTATATTTTCTGCACAAGCCCTATTCAGGATGCTCATAAAAGTCTCCCATTTGCTTTGTGTACTTTTATTACTTAGTACATCATCCCAGTTTATTGCACTAAGATCATCTCTCAACCGTTTAAAATTTGCTTTCCTGAAGTTTAGTGTCCTTGTAGCCCCTCTACTATACATCTTACTAAAGAATACATGAAAACTTATTATTTTGTGATCACTATTCCCCAAGTAACCCCCAACTTGTATATTTGATATGCGGTCTGGCCTATTGGTTAGTACAAGGTCTAGTAGTGCTCCCCCTCTTGTGGGGTCCTGTACCATTTGTGAAAGGTAATTATCTTTCATTGTTATCAAAAATCTATTTCCTTTGCTGGAACTGCAAGTTTCTGTTCCCCAATTTATATCAGGATAGTTAAAGTCCCCCATAATAATTACCTCTCCGAGACTCGCTGCTTTATCAATTTGCTTTATGAGGAGATTCTCTACCTCTTCCATAATATTCGGCGTCTTATAACACACCCCTATCAGTATTTTATTATTCATTCTCCCCCCCCTTATCTCCACCCATAGGGACTCTACATTCTCAGTACCCTCACATATGTTGTCACGCAGGATGGGTTTTAAGGATGATTTTACATATAGACACACACCCCCCCTCGCTTATTTGTACGGTCATTCCTGAATAGGCTATAACCCTGTAAATTAACAGCCCAGTCATAGCTCTCATCCAGCCATGTCTCTGATATCCCCACTATATCATAATTTTCTTCCAACAATATTAATTCTAATTCCTCCACCTTATTTGTGAGGCTTCGGGCATTAGTGTACATGCACGTTACGTATGACTCTGTACCTATATTCCTGCTTACTGTATTGACTGTCCTAACCCTTCCCCCCGTACCACCCCCAATTTCATTACTTGTGCCCTGGTCACTATCTGCACTACATTCCCCTTCTATAAAGTGAATACCCTCGCCCCCCATTCCTAGTTTAAACACTCCTCCAACCTTCTAGCCATTTTCTGCCCCAGCAGAGCTGCACCCTCCCCATTAAGATGCAGCCCATCCCTAGCATAGAATCTGTAGCCAACTGAAAAGTCGGCCCAATTCTCCAGGAACCCAAAACCCTCTTTCCTACACCAATTCTTGAGCCACCTGTTAACCTCCCTGATCTCTCTTTGCCTCTCTGGTGTGGCTCGTGGCACAGGTAGTATTTCCGAAAATACCACCTTTGAGGTCCATGCTTTAAGCTTACAACCTAATTCCCTGAAATCATCTTTAAGGACCTTCCACCTACCTCTAACTTTGTCATTTGTGCCAATATGTACAATGACCGCTGAGTCCTCCCCAGCCCCTCCCAGTAATCTGTCAACCCGATCAGCGATGTGCCGAACTCGAGCGCCAGGAAGACAACACACTGTTCGGCGATCCCTGTCTTTGTGACAGATTGCCCTATCTGTCCCCCTAATAATTGAGTCCCCCACTACCAGTACCTGTCTTGCCTGCCCTGCACTCCTATTCCCCCCCTTACTGGAGCAGACACTCCTCTGGCGTTCAGAGGTCATGCCTTGCTGCAGCAATGCTACCCCTGTAATGACATCCCCCTCATCTGCCAAGTTTGCAAACCTATTGGTGTGTGTCAGTTCAGGACTAGCCTCCCTAGCACTTTTCCCTTTACCCCCCTTTCTAACTGTCACCCAGCTACCTACCTCACCGTCCTGCCGCTCCCTACTACGATCCTCCCCCACATCTGACCCAGCAAGCTGCTGCTCAGTGAGCAGCACACTCCTTTCCATATTGCTAATGCATCTCAGAGTTGCCAGCTGCTCATTTAGATCCAGTATCTGGGCTTCCAAACGTGCAACTTGCGCACATCTCGAACAACAGTATGCACCCTCGAACGGCTTTTCAAGGACTGCATACATGAGACAAGATGTACACTGGATCGCATTAGCAATAGTGGAGCACATTTTCTAATGGGGATAGCACTAAACAAATGTTAAGTAATTAAACAACTAAATACAAACAATTCTATTCACACTTACTTTTGCTCACACTTTGGTCACTCACGCTCACAATGAAGAAGACAGGCTAAAATTCGCGCGCCTAGCGGCGCGCGGCTTTCAGAAGTCTTCCTTCCGGCTGTAACGGCCAAAACCCGGTTCTCTTTGAGCTCGCGGTGACTCTTCACTTATCCCAGAAGGCACTGGGAATATGCAAATTATCCTCGCAAGACTCCTTCCCTGGCTTTCAGAAGTCTTCCTTCCGGCTGTAACGGCCAAAACCCGGTTCTCCTTGAGCTCGCGGTGACTCTTCACTTATCCCAGAAGGCACTGGGAATATGCAAATTATCCTCGCAAGACTCCTTCCCTGGCTAGATATATATGTGGATTTTCTTGTGCTTGCTGGTCCTGAGGAAGGGAGCTGAGCCTCCTGAAACGCGTAGACCTATGCCAAAATAAAAATACATTAATTCAAGATTACATCTGGGATCTTTGGCGCGGTTTTCAAAAGCCCCTCTCCACTATCTCTCTCTGTTATCTGCTTTCCTTCTGAGTGAGTACCCGATTAACCCCTGCTACCAGCGAGCCTGCACTGCCCCTGCAATTCATCCCACCATTCGGGGTCCCGGGGCCTTTCCCTACCCATGGAGGGTAATGTCATCTGGCTGCCCCACTCCATCACCCCGGGTACTCCCAATGGCAGCGGCAGTACTCCGAATTACCTAACACCACGGGTGGCTTCACAAATTATCTAACTCACATGTAAATAACCCCCATCACATTTCGGTGTGACCCCGAGCCCACGGGTCCGGAGACCCTCGAGTAGTGACACCCGGATCTGAGCGGTTCGACCGCTGCTGGGGTAGGACTGGTGCAGAACAGTTCTTGGCATCACGAACAGGATTCGGACAGGACCCACTAACCTGGGTGACATGCGCCTTAGAATCCAAGCTGCGGTGTCAAAATCCCGTTCCCACCAGTTTCCGCCATCTTTGGCACCAAGACGCCATCTTCCAGACCAAAAGCGCGCAAGCTGAAGCCTCGCCCTTCATCCTGAGAGTGTGGCCAAAACCGGAAGTTCCCAGAGTGCCTCAGTGCAAAAGTGAGTGGCTGGCAAAAACCAAGGGGGCGTGACGGGATGTAGCAGCGGAAGTGGAGCAGGGACGCCAGGAGTCTGCCATAAAGTTCCTGGGCACCGCAGAGGCAAGATGGCGGCAGCACGAGACTGGTCACCAGAGCGCGCTGCTCCTGGGATCGCGGCCTGGATCGAACAAGAAACAGAGCAACTCTGCAGGAGGATGCGGACGCAGTTCCTCTTCATTAATTAAAGAATGTACGTCTGGAACACCAATGGTGTGAACAGGGTGCAAGACTCAAAAATATACAACTAAACAATAGGATAAAGAGTTGCACACCAGTCACAATGTATAGGGGAATAATGAAAAGCAAAACTGCTATGGGAATCCTAGACTAAAAAATACAATGGACTATCTGAAAAAAGTGAAAAACATGAAAATGGTATCTGCATAACTGCTATGAATAATAGGAATGAGAGATATTTAGCCATTGTATTGATCAATGCAAAGGAGCCCCAAACCAAACGCCAAGGTAATCTCTATTTTTGGGGTCCCTAACCTATGTGTAACCTCACCTGCAGTTAAAAAACTTGCTCTGTATGGGAAGCAAAGGACCAAGCTATATATGTGAAATAAGACACATGGCTATGGGTGGGGCAAGGTTCTCAGACAGAAAATGTATACTAATTAAAGAATGTACGTCTGGAACACCAATGGTGTGAACAGGGTGCAAGACGCAAAAATATACAACTAAACAATAGGATAAAGAGTTGCACACCAGTCACAATGTATAGGGGAATAATGAAAAGCAAAACTGCTATTATTCCGCAGTTTTTCTTCATTCTGGATCATTGAAAGGAAGAGATGAGGAGCCTGGCAATGGTGGTGCGAGCCCGTGAGATAGAAGTCCCACGTGAGGAGTGGGTATATGTATATACATATATGAGAAACGGGTTTATGCCGCGCTCAAGAATCACTGTATCCAAGGAATTTACTTTAAAACTCTTTTTTTATTTCAGTTCCAACGCGTTTCAGAGACATATACCGTCTCCTTCTTCAGGGAAAAGAGAAAAGATACATTTTCTCTTTTCCCTGAAGAAGGAGACGGTATATGTCTCTGAAACGCGTTGGAACTGAAATAAAAAAAGAGTTTTAAAGTAAATTCCTTGGATACAGTGATTCTTGAGCGCGGCATAAACCCGTTTCTCATATATGTATATACATATATAAAAATCTTTGTCACGATCATCTCGGGGCCGCTGCTTGGAACCACGCTGACACTCACAGGCTTTTCAAGGGGTTGTGACTGGCACAACCTCATCAGGTGAGTGTTCTCATTCGTGTTTTTCTAAACGGTTATTGCCGGGTAAGACCCTATTTGCGCCTTTTGTTTCCTCATCTCTAGCAACGTGAGGAGTGGGTAAGCAGCTACCCAGTCCTGGTCAACCCGGCATATACGGCTGCGGGATCCTGTCTGTCCCCGCCCACTACAAGCATCCAGCCACCGCCACCCTCGCCCTCGGCAGATGCTGAGCTGCTAAGCCTAACACCGGCAGCGCAACCTCCAGTCCTCGTCTATGAGGAGCAGGCTGCAGAACCCCTGACCTCACCACCAGACCAGGCCATGACAGCGGTAATCCCAGCACTGGCCCGACCAGACCCGGCCACATCACCGGGCCCGTATCCTCATACGGAGCACCCGGACTCTGCAACCCCGGCTGAGGAACAGCCGGTTTCTTCACCACAGCGGAGGTGAAGCCTGTTAAGATGCTGGTTCCACCACCATGCGGCCGCCCGGTAGCTGCCGGGGCCGCAGGAAGTATGCGGTAGCAGTACCTGAACCAGGATGGCTACCCATCAGTTTTGTTGAAAGTTTGAAGAATGACTGTTGGACTGTCACCCTTGTTGAACGTTCTCCAGTGTTCCGAGTGGGAAGGCCATCGGTGGTGGAGATTTTATGCTGCAAATAGACTGTGTCATCCTTGTTGAACCTTTTTCCATGCTTTGTTACAGGGAAAAGCCCATCAGAGCCTTGGATGGTGCAGTGATTGGTAGATGGCACCAGGAGGCCTTGGTAGAGGTTGGCACAAAAGAGTAACGGCTACCAGGTTACTCAGGACTGTTAAAGAGTTGTCATTTTAGCCTCCAGGACTTCAACCCTGTCACGGAACCAAGTTGGAAGTGTCGGGCTTCAGGTTGTTTGGGTGGCGGGTTGAAGGGAGAGGGACAATGGGAATGGACTGTCGTAGGAAGGTACTGCAGTGGAGTAGGCTGAGCCACCGACTACCGCTACAACCGGTAGCGTTCCCATGGTTCTACTAATAAAAATGAACTCTAAGAGTTTTATAATGCAACGTTTATGTAATGTGCCTCCCCTGTGGGAAAGTGAAAGTGTTGATTAAACTTGTTATTTTTCTCTTTCCAGTTAACAAAATAAACCTCTGGATGTCCTGTAGCTCAGGGACGAGCTACGTTTAACCAAGGGGGAATGTGAAGCTCCTGGACTAGTCAGGTTGTCACAGGGTACTGTACGCTCTTTATCTCCCAGTGCAGGACTCAACCCCTCTTGGTTCTGGGTTCCCAGCTTGCGGCACTGCCTCCATCAGCATCCAAAATCCCAATCACACCTCGCACCACACCCAGTCAGGCACACCAGTGGGCTGCTAAGCTGGAATAGGGCCACCCACCTAGGAGTCAGGCAGGGAGGTGGGAGGTAACAAGTCAGTTGGCTCCAGGGGAGCGAAGTGTGTGGAAGCTGGGAGTTGGATCTCCCAGAGGAAATCGTAGATTGGGTTCCAGACGGTGGTCTGGATCCGGAGACCCGGTCGCGGGAGATTGGGACTGAGTGCTGGCTTAGTCAAGGAGGACGGTCGGCAGCTGCAGTCCAATAGCCAGTCTGAGGCGGAAAGCACGTCGGGGTACTGGACCCTAGGTCGGGGAGAAGCTTCAAGCAACCCGGCAATTAACCTGCGAAGGACAGGGCCTTTATGGACTGTTCCCACGAAGCTCAGTGATCGGGGGCACTAGCACAACGAGGGGGATAGGGCTTTCCAAGCAAAGCAGCCCATCATACTTTGTATAACAGAGCTATGGGCCCAATTATAAATTGTACAGGAGAGGTGTGGGCCCATCATACTGTGTATAGGGGAGTTATGGACCCATCATACTGTGCATACGGGAGATGTTGGCCCATCATACTGTGTATAGGGGAGTTGTGGTCCCATTATGTGTATAGGGGAGGTGTGGGCCCATTATACAGTGTAGAGGGGAGCTGTGGGCCTATTATACTGTGTATAGAGAGCTGTGGGCTCATCATATTGTGTATAGAGGAGCTATGGGACCATTATACTGTGAATAGGGGAGTTGTGGGCCCATTAAAATGTGTATAGGTGAGGTGTGGGCCCATTATACTGTATAAGAAGCTGTGGGCTCATCATACAGTGTATAGAGAACTGTGGGGACATCATACTCTGTATAGAGAGGGAATGAAGGTTTTACCCAGCTCACCTGCTTGATAGGAGACCGCAGCCTGTGGACCGTGCAAGGAAAAGTCGGCAAATTCTTTGGCAATGATGAAAAGAAGTTCCAGCAACTAAGATCCAAACAGGAATTCTTTAAAACGTTGATTCTTTATTATTTACATATTGAAAGGTCCATGTTTAGGGTGAAACAAACCTTTGGGTTTGTTTCACCCTAAACATGGACCTTTTAATATGTAAATAATAAAGAATCAACGTTTTAAAGAATTCCTGTTTGGACCTTAGTTGCTGGAACTTCTTTTAATCTAAATAGAGAGCTATGGGGACCATCGTACTGTGTAGAGCTGTACCTGGGAGACTCAGGGCATATTGTTAAATGTTAAGTGGACACTTAAGAAGCATTATTGTTATGCGGGCACTCAGGGCATTGTGACCATCACAGGCAAACTGGGGACATTATTACATTGTAGGGGCAAAATGTTGAAACTTTTCTAGGGCACTTGCAAAGGGCAATAATATATTTGAGGGAGCAATTATACCATTTAGAGGGCACAAATGAGGCATTATTACCATGTGGGGGTACAGCGGTGGCATTATTATTATCAGGAGGATAAGGGGCTTGTGCAAGGTCGGGAATAGATGGGGTCGGGCTGGAAATGTGAGACGTCACATGAGTCTGTGTTGTAATCTCTGCAGACGAGCCCTGGCTGGAGAAGTCGTCATGTCAGGCTGGGCCAGAAAGAAAAGACGAGAAAAGTAAATGACTCCATCAGAAAGAACATTAGCTGTAAGTCACCACCTCTAACTCTACTATAATCTCTCACATGTACTGCAGGACTGAAATCTACCACTCTATGGTCACCATATTGTGGTAATATCAGCGTTGGCCTTTGTGTAGATTTATTTTCAGTAACAGCATGTGACTCGCCCACCCCAGGGCTATGGGACACCCGGTGCCGGGCCGGACTAGTCGGGGGGTCGTCAGTGGTGGCGGGGCCCGACTCCGTGACCCTGGCGGGAGTCAATTAATATGGCTTCAGTGGGGTTGATTAAAGTTTGTATTTTCGTGACGCCACCTGTGGTTTGCGGCTACTAAGCCGCCGCTGCTGTATGAGGCCTCCGGGGCTGGTGGTATGGCAGCTCGGATGGTCCTGCTCCCCACAGGTGGAGCGGTGCCTCGGGGCAACAGTTGGTGCTCGTGAGAGTCTATGGTGTGATGTTGTGTGAATAATACGGTGCAGGGCCGACAGGCAGTGAAAGAAACAGGCACAAACAGTAGTCTCTTTACCTTCTCCTCTTTTACTTGGCAACAGTTTAGTCCTGGGAGACCGTCACAGGTGGTAAAGATGATCCGGCCGGCCTGGAAGTGCCTGGGGGTGATCTCTTTGGCCAGTTGAGTATGAGGCCTACTCCCTGCTCCTTCTTTCCTTCTACAGGACCCTGCACTCTGAATTTAGCAATGGCCCTCTTGCTGCTGGGACCGGTGGTTCGTCCCTTTTTCTGTGTGGTAGGCTGCGCAGGCCCTCTCGGGTGCTTCTGTGCTGGAGTCCACACCGGGCCCTTGGAATGCAGCTGTACCTTCAGATTGCTGATGGGCCATGGGGCTTGCAGCTCTCCTGCCCTCCGGATTCGGCCACCAGGGAAGGATTTTATACCCTGGCAACCACAGACTCCGATGTCTGAGTCTCTTCTGTGCCTCTCTGCAAATCTTGCTTCACTGGGCCAAGCTATTCCAGCTCTAGGCCCCAGTTCCACAGGACAGCACACTCTGCGTCTGCACTCTCTGCTCTCTCTACACAGACTGAACACTAACTCCTCCCTCAGGTCAGACTTGAGGAATGCTCCCTGGAACTCCAGGTTCAGAGCTCCCCCTGCTGGCCTGAGGGAGAAACTGCGTTGGATGTTGAACTTACTGGCCAATGATTCCCCCAATTACCTCCAGGCTCAGCATTAACCCTTGGAGGGGCAATGCTGCTGTGGCGACCTGGTCCTGGGGCGCCACACTCCCCCTTAGTTAAACTCAGTACTCCCGGACTGAAGAAACAAAACATAACATGTTAGAACATTTCATCCCATTATGGGAGGCACATTTTCTTAAACGTTACAAACTTAAATAAAACTATAAGAGTCTAGTGTGGCTCCCTGCCGGGTGTCCAATACCCTGCTCCATGGGGGACCCGCCGCGATAAAACCCCCAACGTAGGCTCTGGGCGTGCGTCAGAGCATCGATGACCCCACTCTATGCACGCCGGACGGGTTTTTCTTCAGGGGTGCTGAGCACACTGGTGCTAACTATGTACAGTTAAAGTGTTGGTTGTTACCTGGGACCCTGTATCCAGGAGGGCGTTCAAAGGGATCCCATCCAGCACAATAGGAAGGACCGGTCGTCCTCCCACATACTTGCTGCGACTAGGAGTTGAGCCGGGCTTCCTTACACCTGGGGGTTGGCTCCTGGCCCCAGGCTCAGCCCATTTAAAGGACAGTGTCTTGCAATGTGGCCTGCCTGGCTGCAGCGGCGGCAGATCGGTTGTCCAGTTGAATCATACCGGTCTGTGTCTTTTCCTCGAGTCGGCGGAATCCTCCTTTGCCGCATCCACGGGACGTCATCTGGACTGGAGGCCAACTCGATTCTTGCAGGTGATGGGGTCACTTGTAGAGACTGCACTGTTTTTGCGAGGGCAGCCACTGTCTTGGTCAGCTCTTGGACCTGCTGTCTGAGCTCTGCAATGGGATCTTTATCCAAGGTCTGTGCCTCAGCCCCTGCAGCGGCTCGTGTTGCAGGCACTACCCCTGGGTACGTGATAGCAAGAGGCCGGAGGGGTACTGTGTCATTCGGTGTAGATTCTCTCAGTACCCGGATGGCCTGGTCCTTAAACTTTGCAAAGTCCAGAGCAGGGTTCTGCAGGACCATGATACGCAGCTGTGTCCTGTGGGCGTCTGACAGAAGCCCTTCTATAAACTGCTCAGTTAGGAGCTTGTCTTCTTCACGTACACTCTCTGGGTCCACCTGTTTAATTGCTCTCAGGGCCTCCTGCAAGTTTAAGGCATAGTCCCGTATGCTGTCTGTGGCCCGTTGTTTGCACCCAAAGAATCTCATTTTTATTTCTGCTGCGGTGCGGGTGTCAAAAGTACTCTTTAACTTGGCCAGTATATGGGTTGCTGTCCCTTTATCTGTGTCAGGCCAGGACTTCACTTCACGTTGGGCCGCGCCGGCTAGCTGCCCCATTAATATGTCCACCTTCTGGTTCTCAGTCAGAGGATATACTCTAAACAAGCTGTGCAGCCTTTCTCTGAAGTCGCTCAGGGTATGTGACTGCCCGGAGTACTGCGGCAGCCATTCTGCTCCCGGGATGTACGGCATTGTGATCGGCATTACCGGCGCTATAGCGGGGGCTGGGGCGACGGCGACTGGGATTGCTTCTGCTGGTGCTGCGGCATCTCGGGCTATGGCAGCCACCTGCTCTCCCTCTGAGTCGGACATCTTCCTCCCCCTTAGTGAACCTTACCAGGCTCCGTTCACTTTTCAAAATCTCTTCCGGGGAGCGCGGGGTTAACGACCCTCCGCTCTGATGGCGCGCTCCCTTCGCGCTCTTTTTCAGGCACGCCCCCCTTCTTCCTGCGCTCAGCGAGGCTAATGGCGGTGGCAGTTTTCAAACAGTAACACAGTCTTTTAAGCACAGTTTCTGCAGGCGCACAATACCCGGTGGGACCGGGCACGAAATCCTGTTTGTGATGCCAAAATTTGACTCGCCCACCCCAGGGCTATGGGACACCCGGTGCCGGGCCGGACTAGTCGGGGGGTCGTCAGTGGTGGTGGGGCCCGACTCCGTGACCCTGGCGGGAGTCAATTAATATGGCTTCAGTGGGGTTGATTAAAGTTTGTATTTTCGTGACGCCACCTGTGGTTTGCGGCTATTAAGCCGCCGCTGCTGTATGAGGCCTCCGGGGCTGGTGGTATGGCAGCTCGGATGGTCCTGCTCCCCACAGGTGGAGCGGTGCCCCGGGGCAACAGTTGGTGCTCGTGAGAGTCTATGGTGTGATGTTGTGTGAATAATACGGTGCAGGGCCGACAGGCAGTGAAAGAAACAGGCACAAACAGTAGTCTCTTTACCTTCTCCTCTTTTACTTGGCAACAGTTTAGTTAGGAGACCGTCACAGGTGGTAAAGATGATCCGGCCAGCCTGGAAGTGCCTGGGGGTGATCTCTTTGGCCAGTTGAGTATGAGGCCTACTCCCTGCTCTTTCTTTTCTTTTACAGGACCCTGCACTCTGAATTTAGCAATGGCCCTCTTGCTGCTGGGACCGGTGGTTCGTCCCTTTTTCTGTGTGGTAGGCTGCGCAGGCCCTCTCGGGTGCTTCTCTGCTGGAGTCCACACCGGGCCCTTGGAATGCAGCTGTACCTTCAGATTGCTGATGGGCCAGGGAGCTTGCAGCTCTCCTGCCCTCCGGATTCAGCCACCAGGGAAGGATTTTATACTCTGGCAACCACAGACTCCGATGTCTGAGACTCTTCTGTGCCTCTCTGCAAATCTTGCTTCACTGGGCCAAGCTATTCCAGCTCTAGGCCCCAGTTCCACAGGACAGCACACTCTGCGTCTGCACTCTCTGCTCTCTCTACACAGACTGAACACTAACTCCTCCCTCAGGTCAGACTTGAGGAATGCTCCCTGGAACTCCAGGTTCAGAGCTCCCCCTGCTGGCCTGAGGGAGAAACTGCGTTGGATGTTGAACTTACTGGCCAATGATTCCCCCAATTACCTCCAGGCTCAGCATTAACCCTTTGGAGGGGCAATGCTGTTGTGGCGACCAGGTCCTGGGGCGCCACACATGGTCATCTGCTGAGGTTCCTCTATACCCATTAGGCGTGCTACCATAGTTGATACATGGTTAGGGGCCCATTCAGATGTTCCGCTCCCACCTGAGCTGAACAACTAGCTACGCTACTGGCGGCAGCCGTATAGGATTTAGGATTGAGTACAGTTTCACTTGCTATGTAATGTCAGAACTTGTATTTTATGTGTCTTCATATAGTTCTGCCAGCTAAGCATTAACTAAGCAGCAAACGTAATTCATATTAAATATATACAAATTTACTAGTCCCCAATATGCTGTAATGCAAATAAAAAAAATGCTGTGCAGTGCATATCTCAAGATCACTCATAATTACATGGCAGCACCACTAATCAGCATTAAAAGCTGTCATATAGGTCTAGACTGAACTGAAGAGCTGGGATTCTGGAATTGATGCCATGAATGACATCTGTGAAAAAATAAAGCATTTGAGACAGAGATTTTTCTGATCAGCTTATGCTGCCGGTGGTTATTATTTCAGGGACAGTAGCCCAGATTTTGTACATCATCCGCCTGCTTTGTGATTGCTGTATCTTGTCCCTAGTGAGTGAATTAAAATAGAAGCCTATTTATAGGATCCCAGCAGGTTTCATGAATAGTACTGGCAGGATGCTTACCAAGGCCACATCTGTACATTTTGCACTGAATGTATAATGAAAACTGTAGTCATCAATCAATAATAACTGTAGGAAGCTCAAGCAGATACATATACAGTATATCCTCTGCTCTATCTGATTCTCTCTCACTTCAGCCACCATTATTGTGGAAGAATGAGATTTATTTACAGAAGAAGCTTTTATCTGGCTTTCTGAGCATGCTTTTAACATCTCTGCACTTCTGTGCTCTGATTAGATCTGCTATGTATTTTGGGATTAGAAGCAGTGAAGGATTACAATGAGGGCAATCTGGGCTATACCATCCAGGGTCCAGAGCTCCAGGGGAGCTCATAACTAGGATTCTTCCATTATAATTGAGTTCTTCACTATTATTGTAACATTGTACAGAGCTGAGGGTGCATTTCCACAGCTCTGCTGCCTGAAATTGTAAATAACAGAAAAGATGCAGAAACCCATACTTGATGTCCTGTCCTGCACATTCTTTATGTTGCAGGAGACATCATCATGTTGCTTTTGTTTTGACTCCGGAAAGCGTGACTAGACGGCCTTACCTTGTTGAATGTCCATCTTCCTGAGTTCTTGCCTAAAATACAACACACAACACAATACAAACACAAAGGCTTTGTGATGTTGGATATATAAGGCCACAGCAGCCCCGTTTATTAAACAACAAAAACATCAAACCATAAATAACATTTTAAATACCCAATGAAAAACACCCGAAAGGAGGAGGGATAAATGAAGGTTCCAAACCGTTCGATTGCAACATCAGCTCCACCACCTGCCGTCAGCCCCACCACTCAAGCTCGAGGGCACCTAGCCAAATGTTGCCCAACCCACATCCCACTGAGACTCAACCCAGCAAGGACTTCTGTTACACCAATCAAGTTGCACCACCAGGGGTAACCCGTTCCTGCACTGGGTTCCCCACTCACTGTTTTGTGCAACCCTTCCCTTCAAAAACCCCTCGCTTTTCCCCCACTGCTGCGACAAAGTCACTCCATTCTCTTCTCCAAGTTGGTTGACCGAAACTGCCACATGGTGGAAGGGTGGGAACGATTCTGGTCACCCTCCAGGTAAAAGTGACCAGCCCCCCTGGTGACCTGACCTATATATACTGCCCCCCTAAACACCACTCCTTAACAAATCGGAGTGCCTCAAATCCCAGTGCCAACTGACCCTATAGCTCCATCCTACATTTTTCCCACACAAAAGGTAATACCACAAATTACCCCTTTTACCGAGACTAAAGCGGGCTTACACGCTACGATATTTCTAGCAATTGCTAGCGATATCGTACGCAAAAGCACCTGCCCCCGTCGTGCATGCGATATCGTGTGATCGCTGCTCCAGCGAACATTATCGCTACGGCAGCGCACTTACCTGGTCGGCGTCGTCGCTGTGACTGCCGAACAATCCCTCCCTCAAGGGGGAGGTGCGTTCAGCGTCACGGCGACGTCACCGCGACATCAAAGCGGAGGGGCGGAGATGAGCTGGACGAACATCCTGCCCACCTCCTTCCTTCTTCATTGCTGGTGGACGCAGGTAATGAGATGTTCCTCGCTCCTGCGGTGTCACACACAGCGATGTGTGCTGCCGCAGGAACGATGAACAACATCTATAAACAACCATTAACAATTTTTGGTTTTAGGATGACCTCTCCATGGTGAACGATTTTCACCACTTTGGAGGACATTTAAGGTCACTGGTAAGTGTTACACGCTGCGATACCGTTAATGACGCCGGATGTGCGTCACTAACGACGTGACCCCGATAATAAAACATTAACAATATCGTAGCGTGTAAAGCCCGCTTTAGGTCTAGCATCCCTCCGCAGTCATGCTGCCCTCTCTTGAGCCCCTTCAGGGCAGCAATCAAGGCTGTTCCTTGACTCCAGAAAGTCTGGCTAGGCAGTGTTCAAATTGCACCACAAGGGGTAACCCGTTCCTGGGTTCCCCCTCACTGTTTTGTGCAAACCTCCACCTTCAAATACCCCCTCCTTTCTGCCACAGCGAGCACGCATGACACCTTGTGCGTGTGAGTCCCGCCACAACACCAACGCTTTCTCCACTCTGTCCATAAGCCCCAAGACCCACATATCCCTTCCAACAGCGTTAAAATGGACTCCATCCCACCGCAAAAACTCTGGGAATGGAGACTCTAGATCCCGATTGTGAGCCGCAATGCCACTCAACTGTGAAATGAAATGAGCAAACTCCTGATTAACTTTTGCCTGTGCCTTATTTACCCGCTCTGCCGACCGAGCAGGCCTCCAGAATAAGCGCGCCACAATATCAGACCACATCACTACTACATCTAGGTAGAAAAACAAAAACCAAAGGCAGTCACACTTGATGTCATGGATCAAGTCCCTGGAAACCCTGGTGCCTAAGTAGATCCCCCTGCGTGCAATACCAACACATCTAGCAGCCTGTCTAACTCGACGTGGTATCGCCAAGCGGGTAAAACCCCACACCACAGCATGCCTCTAACACTGATCCATCATACCATTGCCGTGGCTCTGGGGATCCCGAACTGTCGGCCCTCTGGTCGAACACCTGCCCGAAGAGCGACCCAGTAGACGAATGGATGTCCCAGCACCCACAGCAACAAAGGGGTCCTACAAAACATAAAGTGAAAAGATGGAAGGGTGGGAAAGAAGAGCAGTCAGGACCAAGCTTAAGCCAGAACCCGTGGCCCATCTCCAACTCCAAAACCACTCTCACAACATGGACAGCCGGACATAAAATCGATACCTTGCCGACTCCCAGCGGCCAATCTTACGCACCACCTGCAAACCCAGTCCCAAACGAGCGGCCTGACTCACTGACTTAATCCTAAAGGTATTGACTCGCCCACCCCAGGGCCTTAGGTGACTCGGTGTCGGGCCGGACTAGTCCGGGGTAGTCAGCGGTGGCGGGGCCTGACTCCGTGACCCTGGTGGAGTCAGTTAATGATGTGGCAATATTGGGGTGATGATAGTGTTAAAGTTTATATAAGATTCGTGACGCCACCTGTGGTAATTTTCAGCTATGGAGCCGCAGCTGCTGGAAGGGACCTCCGTGGCTGATGTTATGGCAGCTAAGGTGTTTCTTGCTCTCCACAGGTAGAGCGGGTACCCCGGGGCAACCTTTGGTGCTTGGTAAAGTCTATGGTGTTTGTGGACGAGGTGCAGGGCCGACAGGGCAGTGGAAAGGAACAGACACTGACAGTAATTTCCTTTTACCTTCTCCTTTACTTGTCCAACCAGTGAAGTCCAGGGAGCCTGTTACAGGTGGTGATGGCGATCCGGTGGCCTGGAAGCAGTCGGGGGTCTCACACTGGCCAGGTGAGTAATGAGGCCTGCTCCCTACGCTCTGTTTGTGTAAACGGGGTCCCACTGTTTCAATATACTGAGACCCATTCTGCTGCTTTCTGAGGTAATTTGTTACCTCTCCCGTATGGTGGGCTGCATGGACTGTCAAAGGTGTCGTTCTTTCTATCTGGGCTCCTAGCCCTGGCTTTGCAGCTGCACCTTCGGGTGCAGGGTGGACACAGACCTGCAGTCCTCTTGTCCTCCGGATGCGACCACCGGTACTCGAGTACTTGAGTGGCCCTGAACTCCGATATTCAATTTCTGTAGCTATGACGTCGGAGTGAGCTGGCTGCGCTCCACTCCTAATGTTCTTCTCCTCTTTGCCTCTTTGTGGATGTGTTTTCCTGGGCCGAGTAATCTGGCTCAGCTCCCAGGTCACACACCACACTATTCGAGTCCTTGTCTCTCTGAACTCTTCTCACAGACTAACTAACTCCTCCCCCAGGTCAGGGCTTAAGGAAGGCTCCCTGGAACTCCAGGTTTAGAGCTCCCTCTGCTGGCCTGGGAGAGAAACTGTGTTGAATGATGGTACTTACTGGCCAATGGATTTCCCCAACTACCTCCAGGCTCAGCATTAACCCTTTTGAGGAGGGCAACACTGCTGTGGCAACCAGACCGCTGGGGTGCCACACTCCCCCTTAGTTAAAATCAGTACTCCCGGACTGAGGAAACATAAACAAAACATATTATTATAACTTTTCATCCCTTTTCGGGAGGCACTTTTCTTAAACGTTACAAACTTAAATGACATTAGTACAATTCTTATGAGACCAGTGTGGCTCCCTGCCGGGTGTCCATTACACTGCTCTAGATGTAGGTAACAGTCAATGGGGGACCCGCCGCGAGAAAACCCCCAACGTAGGCTCTGGGTGTGCGTCAGAGCATCGATGCCCCAATTCTATGCACGCCGGACGGGTTTTTCTTCTGGGGTGTTGAGCACAATGGGTGCTAACTATAAACAATTAAAGTTTTTGGTCATCCATAGTCCAGTGACCCAGTTGTCCATAAATTTAATCACCTAAGACAAAAGCATTATGGAAAGACATTTTAAATAACTATTTACACTCTATTAGGTATTTTTTCTTTTTAATCTCTATACCTTGGAGGGGGCTGCTTCTGGGTGCTACGTTGGGACCTACGTAGTACTGGTGTTGATGCTCTACTACTTGGGGTGTCTACTAACTCAGTGTTGCTGGTAGGCCTAACTCTGATAGGTATGCGTGATTGTTGCCTACGGGGTCTTAGGCGGGCTTTGCACATTACGACATCGCAAGCCGATGCTGCGATGTCAAGTGCGATAGTCCCCGCCCCCATCGCAGGTACAATATCTTCTGATAGCTGGTGTAGCAAAAATTATCGCTAAGCCAGCTTCACATGCACTCACCTGCCCTGCGACCTTCGCTCTGGCCGGCGACCTGCCTCCTTCCTAAGGGGGCGGGTCGTGCGGTGTCATAGCGACGTCACACGGCAGGCGGCCAATAGCGGCGGAGGGGAGGAGATGAGCAGGATGTAAACATACCGCCCACCTCCTTCCTTCTCATTGCAGCCGGGAGGCAGGTAGGAGATGTTCCTCGCTCCTGTGGCTTTACACACAGCGATGTGTGCTGCCGCAGGAACGAGGAACAACATCGTACCTGTCTCTGCACCGGCATTATGAAAATGTCGGAGAATACACCAATGATACGATAACGACGCTTTTGCGCTCGTTCATCGTATCAGAAAGGTTTTACACACTACGACATCGCAAGTGATGCCGGATGTGCGCCACTTTCGATTTGACCCCACCGACATCGCACCTGCGATGTCGTAGTGTGCAAAGCCGTCCTTAGATTCACCAAGGGTATGACAGATTCACCACTGGCAGGGGGTTGATTCTCCTGTTCCACTGCTGGCATGGCATCTAGTGTTGGGACCGATAGTTCTTCAGGTGGATCTGGAACTTCTACTGTTTCTGGTACGATCACTTGCGGGAAAGTCAATACTGGTACCACTATGGCTTGATTTATTTGGGTCCATGTTTTGGGGAATTTTTCAAGTACTGTTTATATCATCTCTTCTTTTTCTTGAAATTGGGGACTTTCTTGAACTTCTTCTTTGGTTTTACACCGTTCAGGGCATACTTTCAGACGATCTCTTGAAACTGCTTGATATGTTTTGCCTCCATCTTTACTTATGAGACACACTTTGCTATTGTCAAAATTTGAGGGAATAATTGTGTAGGGCTCATTTTCCCACTGGTCATCTAATTTGTGCATTTTCTGCTTTTTCTTGAGTACCTGTTCTCCAGGTGCTAAGGGAGTTGCTGGAACTGTTTGTAATTCTTTTCTTGTCTGGTTCTTGCTTGGGACAGGCTCTTTTCCACACATTCCTGTACTTTGCGGTACTGTTGTTGCCGCTCTGTATTCCAATCTTCTTTCTGTTGGACTGCTTCAGGTGACAAAGTTCCCATGTCAAAGTCTACAGGTAACTTGCCGGATCTTGCTTGCATCAAGTAAGCAGGGCTGCAGTTGGTGGAGTTTACTGGGATATGGTTGTACAAGTCCACCAGATCTGGTAACTTCTCTGTCCATTGGTTTCTTTCTTCTAGAGGCAGAGTCTTGAGCAAGTTGATAACCACATGTTTCATTTTCTCACATAGTCCATTGGTTTGAGGGTGGTATGGTGTTGTTCTTATTTTCTTACAGCTGTACATGTGACAGAATTCTTGGAACACTTCTGCTTCGAATGCAGGGCCTTGATCAGTCAGTACCCTTTCAGGATAACCGTGGGGTCGACAAAAGTATGCTTGAAATGCCCTAGCTGCAGTTTTGGCTGTTTGGTCTTTCACAGGCACTACTACCAGGAAACGGGAGTGATGTTCCACAATGGTGAGGGCATAGACATAGCCTGACCGGATTGGTGTTAATTTCACGTGGTCCATGGCCACTAACTCAAGGGGCTGCTTTGTGATAATTGGCTGCAGGGGAGACCTCTGGTGAGTATCATCTTTCTGCCTCAGGTTACACGGACCACATTCTCGGCACCACTGCTCGATTGCCTTTCTCATGCCAACCCAGTAGAACCGATCGCGGAGTAGGATCTCCAACTTCTTCCACCTGAAGTGTCCTGCTCCATCGTGGTAGGCTTTTAAGACCATAGGGGCATCCCTCTGTGGAACCACTGTTTGCCAGACGAGTTCATTGGTTCGCCAGTTAACATATCTATTGCATAACTTGCCCTTGTATAGAAACAGTCGTCCCCTCTCCTTCCACAGCTGTTGGGCTTCTTGTGGAGCATCTGGACCAAGATGGGGGTCAGCTTGCGCCATCTTTTCTTTGACTAATCGGACGGCCGGGTCACTGTTCTGTGTCTTCTCCCATCTATGGTGAGGCAATGGGTTTAAAGTGACCCCTTGTTGGCTCGAGCGCTTTTCTTTTACAGCATGCCCGCACTGGGAGACACCCTGTTGGTGGAAAGCTGGTAACTCTATCTCTTCCAGTTCATCCAGGTCTTCTCCAACTTCGAGTAAATGAGGCATTCTGGACAGCGCATCAGCATTGTTATTCTTTCGGCCAGCTCTGTACTTGATGGTAAAGTCAAAGTTGGACAGTCAAGCCATCCATCGCTGTTCTAGCGCACCTAGCTTGGCTGTTGCCAGGTGGGTCAACGGATTGTTGACCGTGAAGATGGTAAACTTGGCCGATGCCAGATAGTGCTTGAAGCGTTCGGTCACTGCCCAGATGATGGCGAGGAACTCCAGCTTAAAGGAACTGTAGTTTTCTAGATTCCTTTTTGTGGGACGGAGCTTTCTACTGGCGTAAGCTATCACCTTCTCTCTGCCTGCCTGTACATGGGACAGAACTGCTCCCAATCCCACGTTGCTGGCATCTGTGTACAGTACAAATGGCTGGCCATAGTCAGGGTAGGCCAGGATTTCTTCTCGTGTGAGGGCCATCTTCAACCGAACAAAGGATGCTTATATTTGGCTGTTCCATTCGATGGAGGATTCTGCTTCTTAGCCTTCTTCGACTGACCCACCAGGAGATCTTGAAGGGGGGCTGTTATTTTCGTAAAACCGTTAATGATCCTTCGGTAGTAGCCCACCAGCCCAAGGAACTGCCGCACCTCCTTTATCAGAGTGGGTCTTGGCCAGTCCTTGATTACTGTGACCTTCTCTTGATCAGGTGCAACACCTTCTGCGCTGACTACATGACCCAGGTACTGTACCTTTGGCTTCAAGAGGTGACATTTTCACGGCTTTATCTTCAGGCCATACCCGGACAAAGACACACAAACACTTCAGCCAGGTGCTTCAGGTGGTCTTCATAGGTCTTTGAGTAGATTATGATGTCATCCAGGTACAATAGCACGGTTTCAAAGTTGTAATGTCCCAAGTAGAGATGAGCGAACCGGTCGCGGTTCGGCTCGAGGTTGGTTCGCCGAACGGACCTCCCGTTCGAGTTCGGTTCGTCGAACGTTCGACGAACCGAACTCGAACTGCATAGGAAACAATGGCAGGCAATCACAAACACAGAAAAACACCTAGAAAACACCCTCAAAGGTGTCCAAAAGGTCACAAACAACTCACAACACATGGGAAAGTGACAAGGACATATACTCATGCGAAAACAAAAGAGCTGGACAAGGAAAAAGAGGAGGACACACAGATATATGAGTATATGCAAGGAAACATCGATTCCATTATTGTGCAACTTGAGCCCTGCTCATTCTTGGCTTCCAATCTTGATAAATTGCCTGAGCTCGCCACGTACGTCTTGGGGATCTTGTCGTGTCCTGCAGCCAGCGTTCTCTCGGAACCTGTCTTCAGTGCTGCTGTGGGTCTGCTGGCAGATAAGCACACGTGTCTGTCCACTGACAATGTGGACATGGCTCTCAGAGGACTTTTCTTCCCCGGGGTCAGCCAGGGGACGGGAAAGGCACGCGTATTTTTGAGAGTGCTTCATGCAAAGCATCTTTTTCTTTTTCAAAAGGGGGCTCAACCGATGCCAGTCAAGTGGGGTGTGTGTGGCCCAGTGAGTGGCAACGAGGGAGACTGTGGTTGGAGTCCCCTCGCTGTGTTTCTAAAAGAACCAAGATGAACAAGTCATGGCTCTCAGAGGACTTTTCTTCCCCGGGGTCAGCCAGGGGACGGGAAAGGCACGCGTATTTTTGAGAGTGCTTCATGCAAAGCATCTTTTTCTTTTTCAAAAGGGGGCTCAACCGATGCCAGTCAAGTGGGGTGTGTGTGGCCCAGTGAGTGGCAACGAGGGAGACTGTGGTTGGAGTCCCCTCGCTGTGTTTCTAAAAGAACCAAGATGAACAAGTCATGGCTCTCAGAGGACTTTTCTTCCCCGGGGTCAGCCAGGGGACGGGAAAGGCACGCGTATTTTTGAGAGTGCTTCATGCAAAGCATCTTTTTCTTTTTCAAAAGGGGGCTCAACCGATGCCAGTCAAGTGGGGTGTGTGTGGCCCAGTGAGTGGCAACGAGGGAGACTGTGGTTGGAGTCCCCTCGCTGTGTTTCTAAAAGAACCAAGATGAACAAGTCATGGCTCTCAGAGGACTTTTCTTCCCCGGGGTCAGCCAGGGGACGGGAAAGGCACGCGTATTTTTGAGAGTGCTTCATGCAAAGCATCTTTTTCTTTTTCAAAAGGGGGCTCAACCGATGCCAGTCAAGTGGGGTGTGTGTGGCCCAGTGAGTGGCAACGAGGGAGACTGTGGTTGGAGTCCCCTCGCTGTGTTATACATGCTTTTAGAAGGGCATGACATGGCTTGGAGGTTGACTTTCATAAAATGCAAACTGTTGGCTACCAAAATGCTGCCTTTCCAACAACTGTGGTTATAGGCAATGAGGAACATACTGATGAAGATGAGACGCAGATACCCGATTGGGATGACAACTTAAATATTCGGTCAGGGCAAGAAGAAACTCGGTCTGAGGGGGAGGGGAGTGCAAACACAACAATTGATGATGAAGTTCTAGATCCCACCTACTGTCAACCCACAGTCAGACACTCGAGGAGGTCAATAGAGGCGGTGGAGGAGGATGCAACCGACGTCGAAGTAACCTGGCGCCTTCCTGGACACAGTCGGAGCACTGGTAGCACGTCTACAACTGCATCCTCAGCCACCACTCTGCCTCTGAGCATTATTCGGGGTGGATCAACAGGTCGCATGGCCTCTAAGCCTTGCCTAGCCTGGTCCTTTTTTGACATAAAAAAAGATCGGCCAAATTATGTGATCTGTAACATTTGCCATGGTTATCTTAGTAGAGGTCAAAACCTCAGCAGTTTGACAACTTCTTCCATGAATCGTCACATGAATAAATATCATATGGCCTGGTGGGAAGCTCACCGTGCTGCAATGCGGCCTAGTGGAGCCAACCATCCACCGCCTGCCCCTTCCAGGGCATCCGCGCGCTCGTCATCTTCTAGGACTGTGGGGACAGCTGTCACACCTGTATTTCCACCCACAACTTCCACCACTGTAACCGCAACAGGCAGTTTGCTTGGTAGGTCGTCAGTTGGTTTGGAAGGGGAAACAAGTGAGTGTGTACAGCTCTCTCAGACATCGATAGCACCAACTTTGGATGAAGGCAACATCATGTCTCCGCCTGCACTTTCCTCCCAAAGCTGCATTTTTCCAGGGACACCCTACTCAACACCGTCTACACACAGCAGCCAGATCTCTGTCCCTCAGATGTGGTCAAATAAAAGGCCACTTCCTTCGACCCATGACAAAGCGAAGAGGTTGACTCTATCCCTTTGTAAGCTGTTGGCTACAGAAATGCTGCCTTTCCGCCTAGTGGACACACAGGATTTTAGAGACCTTATATCTGTCGCTGTGCCCCAGTACCAGATGCCTAGTCGCCACTACTTCTCTAAGAAAGGTGTGCCCGCGCTACACCAGCATGTCGCACACAATATCACCGCTTCCTTGAGAAACTCTGTGTGTGAACGGGTGAATTTCACCACCGATACTTGGACCAGTAAGCATGGACAGGGACGTTACATGTCGCTGACTGGGCACTGGGTAACTATGGTGATAGATGGTGAAGGGTCTGCTGCACAAGTCTTGCCGTCCCCACGACTTGTGTGTCAATCCTCTGTCTGTCCAAGTTCCGCCACTGCTTCTGCATCCTCCACCTCATCTGGGTCCTCCACCTCCGCCCCAAGCCTGCCTGGTCAGGCCACCAGCGTTCTCACTGCGCAGAAGGAATCACGCACCCCTCATTACTATGCTGGCAGCAGAGCGCAACGGCATCAGGCGGTCTTTAGCTTGACATGTCTTGGGAATAAGAGTCACACAGCTGAGGAGTTGTGGTCAGCTCTGCGGTCCGAGTTTAATAAATGGTTGTCTCCACTCAACCTGCAGCCTGGTAAGGCCGTGTGCGACAATGCTGCAAACCTGGGTGCGGCCCTTCGCCTGGGCAAGGTGACACACGTGCCTTGTATGGCTCACGTGTTGAACCTTGTTGTCCAGCAATTTTTAACACACTATCCCGGCCTAGATGGCCTTCTGACCAGGGCACGGAAACTGTCTGCAGTGCTCACTTCCGCCGTTCAACCGCCGCAGCTGAGCGACTTGCATCGCTCCAGAAGTCTTTCGGCCTGCCGGTTCATCGCCTGAAATGCGATGTGGCGACACGCTGGAATTCAACTCTCCACATGTTACAGCGACTGTGGCAGCACCGCAGAGCCCTGGTGCAATACGTCATGACGTATAGCCTGGGCCAACGAGATGCAGAGGTGGGGCAGATCACCCTGATGGAGTGATCTCAGATCAAGGACCTATGCACCCTTCTGCACAGTTTCGACATGGCGACGAATATGTTTAGCGCTGACAATGCCATTATCAGCATGACGATTACAGTCATTTACATGCTGGAGCACACGCTAAACACTATTCGGAGTCAGGGGGTGGGACAACAGGAAGGGGGGGAACTACAGGAGGATTCATATGCGCAAGACACAACGACATCACTAAGGTCCAGACGTTCATCATCACCAACGCGGCAGGCATGGGACCATGGGGGACAGGGATCAACAAGGGCGCATGGTAGCAGGCGAGATGTTGAGGAAGGTGCAGGAGGACATGAAGATATGGAGGACGAACTGTCCATGGACATGGAAGACTCAGCAGATGAGGGGGACCTTGGTCAAATTTAAGTTGAAAGAGGTTGGGGGGAGATGACAGAGGAAGAAAGAACGGTTAGCACCTCTATGCCACAAACACAGCGTGGACTTGGTCCGCATGGCTGCGCAAGACACATGAGTGCCTTCTTGTTGCACTACCTCCAACATGACCCTCGTATTGTCAAAATTAGAAGTGATGATGACTACTGGCTTGCCACACTATTAGATCCCCGGGACAAGTCCAAATTTTGTGACATAATTCCACCCATAGAAAGGGACGCACGTATGCAGGAGTATCAGCAGAAGCTGTTACTCGATCTTAGCTCGGCTTTTCCACCAAACAACCGTGCAGGTGAAGGGAGTGATTCTCCCAGTTGTAACTTGACAAACATGGGACGGCCTCGTCATCTTCAACAGTCTACCCGTACCAGTAGGACCGTATCTGGTGCTGGTAACAGCAATTTTATGGAATCTTTTCATAATTTTTTTAGACCCTCCTTTGCAAGGCCACCAGAGACATCAAGTGTGTCACATAGTCAACGGATGGAGAGGATGATACAGGAGTATCTCCAAATGAACATCGATGCAATGACTTTGCAAATGGAGCCTTGCTCCTTTTGTGCTTCAAATCTAGAAAAATGTCAAGAGCTCTCCAGTTACGCCTTGAAGATTTTGTCGTGTCCAGCTGCCAGCGTTGTCTCTGAACGTGTCTTCAGTGCTGCTGGGTGTGTGCTGACAGATAAGCGCACGCGTCTGTCCAGTGACAATGTGGAAAGACTGACGTTCATCAAAATGAACAAGTCATGGATCCAGAAGGAATTTACTACCCCTGTGTCATCCTGGGGAGAGTAAATGCTTGTGGATTTGGAATGTGCTTGATGCAAATCAAAACATCCTGTTTGCAACTAGGGCACAAGTCCTGCCACTGATGGGGTGTCTGTGTGCCCAATTTGGGGAAAAAAGGTAGACTCCGCTTGGAGTAACCCTTGCTTGCTGTGTTTTTTAAAAATGATACAAGATGAACAGATCTGAAGGCAAGATGAAGGCAACATCATGTCTCCGCCTGCACTTTTCTCACAAACCTGCATTTTTCCAGGGACACCCTACTCAACACCGTCTACAGACAGCAGCCAGATCTCTGTCCCTCAGATGTGGTCAAATAAAAGGCCACTTACTGCGACCCATGACAACGCTAAGTGGTTGACTCTATCCCTCTGTAAGCTGTTGGCTACCGAAATGCTGCCTTTACGCGTAGTGGACACACAGGATTTTACAGACCTTATGTCTGTCGCTGTGCCCCAGTACCAGATGCCCAATCACCACTGCTTCTCCAAGAAAAGCATGCCCGCGCTACACCAGCATGTCGCACACAACATCACCACTTCCTTGAGAAAATCTGTGTGCGACAGGGTGCATTTCAACACAGATACTTGGACCAGTAAGCATAGACAGGGTCATTACATGTCACTGACTGGGCACTGGCAAACTATGGTGAGAGATGGAGAAGGGTCTGCTGTACAAGTCTTGCCGTCCCCACGAGTTGTTTCAATCCTTGTTCTGTATGTAAAAGTTAATACACTGCTTCTGCCTCTTCAACCTCGTGTGGGTCCTCTACCTTGGCGCAAACCCTGTGTGGTCAGGCCACCCTTCCTTGCAACTGCGCACAAGGACTACCACACACCTCCTTACTATGCTGGCAGCAGAGCTCAATGCCATCAGGCGGTCAAAGTTTTACTTTGAAATGTATGGGAAATGTGAGTCACACCGCTATTACAGAGAATAGTAGTCAGGCAGGGTCAAAACATTAATTGAGGAACAGGAACAGAATGGGACGGCCAGGAAAGAATCAGAAAACAAGCAGAGGTGAAATGCGTATCGGCCAACAAGGTACATAAACAGCAAGCAGGAAAAGTAGTCAGGTAACAAGCACACAAAATCATAAAACTGAACTGGGGGTAAAATTAACCAGAGGTTCATAGCTATGTCTGGCAGTGGTCTGCAGACAGGATGGGCATAAAAAAGGGTGTGGTGTCTTCCCATTGGTTGTAGCTGAATGATGGTATTTCATCTGTGAGATACCCACCAGCTACATTCAGCCAGAGATTCTGCATCTGTCAAGGTAATGCAGCCCAGTGGGTGAGCATAACCTGCGTCCACCTGCGCCGCTGGCATCGACTACTCTCCCATCATCAGCACTATTCATGAAAGGAACACGTTGTCACCTGGCGACCGGAGTACAAATTGACGGAGCGGACTCCGTTGGTGACTTAACAGCCGTGTGCGGCAATGATGCAAACCTGGCTGCGGGCCATCCTCAGGGCAATGTGACACACGTGCCTTTTAGGGCTCACGTGTTGAACCGAATTCGCCAGCAATTTTTAAAACACCATCACGGCCTACATGGCCTTGTGCAGTGGGCACGCTCGCTATGTGCTCACTTCCATCGTGCGCACACAGCAGCTCAACAACTTTCATCACTCCGGAAGTCTTAGGGTCTGGCAGTTAAACGCCGTAAATGCGATGTTTCGACACGCAGGAATTTGAATCTGCACATGTTGCAGCGTGTCTGGCAGCACCGCAGAGCCCTGCTGAAATACGGTAAGACATATAGCCTGGGATAACTTGATCCAGAGGTGGTGCAGATCACGCTGCTGGAGTGGTGTCAGATCAAGGACCTATGCACCCTGCTACACAGTTTTGAAATGTCGACGAAGATGTTTAGCACTGGCAATGTCATTCTCAGCGTGACAATTCTGGTCATCTACATGATGGAGCACACTGTAATTATTATTCGGAGTCAGGTGTTGGGACAAGAGGAAGGGGAGGAAGTACAGGAGGAGTCATATGCGGAAGGGATAACAAGATCTACGAGGTCCAGATGGTCAGCGGCACCTATGCGGCAGTCATGGTGAGGGAGAGGGATTAACAAGGGCGCATAGTATCAGCAAAAAGTGTTGATGAAAGTGCAGGAGCCCATGAAGAAATGGAGGACGAACTGGCGATGGGCATGGAAGACTCAGCAGATGAGTGAGAGCTTGCTCACATTTCGGTTGTGCGAGGTTGGGGGGAGAGGGCAGAGGAAGGATGCACGATTCTCACCTCTCTGCCACCAACACACCAAGGACTTGGTCCTCCTGGATGCACAAGACACATGAGCGCCTTCTTGCTGCACTACCTACATGACCCTCGGATTGTATGAATTTGAACTAATCCTGAATACTGGGTTGCCACACTGTTAGATCCCCGGTACAAGACAAAATTTGGCGAACTAATTCCTGCCATAGAAATAGACGCACGTATACAGGAGTATCTGCAGAATGTGGTACGCAATCTTAGATCTACTTGTCCACTAAACACCAGTGCTGCACAGAGTGAATCTCAACGCTTTGTCATGGATAGGAGGAAATGGTCTTTTACTTGTCCACATCGGAGGGACCGAGGGATGGCTGCTGTGCTGAGATGGCGTTGAGTACGGTGTCCCTGCACAGTTGCACTTTTGGTCATATCCCAAAATGAGTTGAAAAAGGACAGATGCTGTTGGAAAGGGGAACAGGTGTGTTGGAAAGGGGAAAAAAGTTTTGGTCCGTGGATTTGGTGGTTAAGCAACTGTAACATTTGCTGAAGAAACAACATCTGTTACAGTGGGACTGGCAGATTTGGATAAAGTGGTATATAATCTGTGACCGATATATAACGAAAATTAATAAGAAAAGAAAGAGAAAGGTATATATCCCCATCAGCAGTCAGTGTCCACCGTGCTCCCAGTTGGAAAAGGAGAGGTTGGCAACTTGAAGGTTTGGTGGAGGATACAGAGCTGTGTGGCTATGAAACTAATAGTAGCCTGAACCGAGTTAGACGCCATTCGGATCTGGAGACTGTGAGCCCTGTTAGCGTCACAGGGTCCACATGCCCACCCAGCCCAGGAACTCCCTGTTAACAACACAGGGGCCATTGAGTACGCTGACCGTGTGCGTAGGGGCCACACCTGTGGACAGCAGGCGCATCAGCAGCAGCAGGCCTGTTAATGCCACTGGGCTGCACAAGCAGGACTGTTAGGACAGGAGCTGGTCTTAACCGTTCTGCGTTAACAACTGTGGTGGTGGCCTGCATCCACCACCCGATCCCTGCCTACCTCTGGCCTAAAGCCGCAATGGGTTCAACACATGGAGGTGTGCTCTTTCGGAGCATAATAGAAGACTGCGCACCTCCTGGTTGGCTCCAGCCCCTTTTATAACCTGGGTCCGCCCCAAACCAGGGTGAACCACAATGCACCTCCTGGAGACAAAAGTAGAGTGACACGTCATGAGTGGCATAACTAGCGTCCTATTTGGAAACGCAACTTCAATGATGACCTCATGGCTGCCATGACCCAAACACCTCACCAGTCATCGTCTGAGCATCAATAATGCGGTGACAAGTCATAGGTGTGGGCCTCTGCAAGACATTTGGGAGGACACCTGATGCCCTGTGGTCTATATGGGACCCCCACATCAGGGCCAGGGCCAAAGAGTTCATTACCGGACCTAGTCTCTGATGCAGGAAGTGCCTGAGCATGCTCAGTATCATGAAATACAGTCTCTGAAAAAAGACTATCAGCTTTAGCATGGTGTCTATGCCCAAAACAGGACTTATACCCGGCACGGAATGCAAGCACCTGTGCAAAGAGGCTTTTCACACTTAGTGTGGGAGCATGCGCTGTATCCCGAAATGAAAACTTAGCGTCAGGAATGGCACAGTCAGGCTGAGCATACTCACTAGGCGAAACACTGTAATTATGCTGCAGCTGGGGTACATCGGCACACGCATGCGCACTAGCTGCCTCTCCACACTTAGACGTGGAGGGGAAATTTGTCTTGGAGATGCTGTCTATGAACAGAAGGAAAAGCTAAAGGAAGCCTGACTTTCTATCCCTCCGAATTATGAAATGCAGCAATGAATTCCATGAGTTTGCTATAACATTAGCGTAGCAAAATGTGCATGAGGGTGTGATGTAGAGGTGCTAGAAATAGCTTGTCACCAGTGGGGCACTAATGGAATACAACAGCCAGTTCTATGATGCCACAAAATGGCAGTATTTTGTGCTATCATTATAGCTTATTAAAAACAGAGCACGAGGTTGTCATGCAGAGGTGCTGCACATAGATTTGCAGTAGTGTGAATTGACAAAAGTACAATAGCCACGTTTAGGATACAACTAGGTACAGTGAGTGTTTGCTAGTATAATGGCTGAGTTTAAAAAAGTTTGAGTGTGCAATGCAGGCAGATGTACTGCAAATAACGTTCCAATACTGTGAATTGACAAAAGTACAATAGCCACGTTTAGGATACAACTAGGTACAGTGAGTGTTTGCTAGTATAATGGCTGAGTTTAAAAAAGTATGAGTGTGCAATGCAGGCAGATGTCCTGCAAATAACGTTCCAATACTGTGAATTGACAAAAGTACAATAGCCACGTTTAGGATACAACTAGGTACAGTGAGTGTTTGCTAGTATAATGGCTGAGTTTAAAAAAGTTTGAGTGTGCAATGCAGGCAGATGTCCTGCAAATAACGTTCCAATACTGTGAATTGACAAAAGTACAATAGCCACGTTTAGGATACAACTAGGTACAGTGAGTGTTTGCTAGTATAATGGCTGAGTTTAAAAAAGTTTGAGTGTGCAATGCAGGCAGATGTCCTGCAAATAACGTTCCAATACTGTGAATTGACAAAAGTACAATAGCCACGTTTAGGATACAACTAGGTACAGTGAGTGTTTGCTAGTATAATGGCTGAGTTTAAAAAAGTTTGAGTGTGCAATGCAGGCAGATGTCCTGCAAATAACGTTCCAATACTGTGAATTGACAAAAGTACAATAGCCACGTTTAGGATACAACTAGGTACAGTGAGTGTTTGCTAGTATAATGGCTGAGTTTAAAAAAGTTTGAGTGTGCAATGCAGGCAGATGTCCTGCAAATAACGTTCCAATACTGTGAATTGACAAAAGTACAATAGCCACGTTTAGGATACAACTAGGTACAGTGAGTGTTTGCTAGTATAATGGCTGAGTTTAAAAAAGTTTGAGTGTGCAATGCAGGCAGATGTCCTGCAAATAACGTTCCAATACTGTGAATTGACAAAAGTACAATAGCCACGTTTAGGATACAACTAGGTACAGTGAGTGTTTGCTAGTATAATGGCTGAGTTTAAAAAAGTTTGAGTGTGCAATGCAGGCAGATGTCCTGCAAATAACGTTCCAATACTGTGAATTGACAAAAGTACAATAGCCACGTTTAGGATACAACTAGGTACAGTGAGTGTTTGCTAGTATAATGGCTGAGTTTAAAAAAGTTTGAGTGTGCAATGCAGGCAGACGTGCTGCAAATAACGTTCCAATACTGTGAATTGACAAAAGTACAATAGCCACGTTTAGGATACAACTAGGTACAGTGAGTGTTTGCTAGTATAATGGCTGAGTTTAAAAAAGTTTGAGTGTGCAATGCAGGCAGATGTCCTGCAAATAACGTTCCAATACTGTGAATTGACAAAAGTACAATAGCCACGTTTAGGATACAACTAGGTACAGTGAGTGTTTGCTAGTATAATGGCTGAGTTTAAAAAAGTTTGAGTGTGCAATGCAGGCAGATGTCCTGCAAATAACGTTCCAATACTGTGAATTGACAAAAGTACAATAGCCACGTTTAGGATACAACTAGGTACAGTGAGTGTTTGCTAGTATAATGGCTGAGTTTAAAAAAGTTTGAGTGTGCAATGCAGGCAGATGTCCTGCAAATAACGTTCCAATACTGTGAATTGACAAAAGTACAATAGCCACGTTTAGGATACAACTAGGTACAGTGAGTGTTTGCTAGTATAATGGCTGAGTTTAAAAAAGTATGAGTGTGCAATGCAGGCAGATGTCCTGCAAATAACGTTCCAATACTGTGAATTGACAAAAGTACAATAGCCACGTTTAGGATACAACTAGGTACAGTGAGTGTTTGCTAGTATAATGGCTGAGTTTAAAAAAGTTTGAGTGTGCAATGCAGGCAGACGTGCTGCAAATAACGTTCCAATACTGTGAATTGACAAAAGTACAATAGCCACGTTTAGGATACAACTAGGTACAGTGAGTGTTTGCTAGTATAATGGCTGAGTTTAAAAAAGTTTGAGTGTGCAATGCAGGCAGATGTCCTGCAAATAACGTTCCAATACTGTGAATTGACAAAAGTACAATAGCCACGTTTAGGATACAACTAGGTACAGTGAGTGTTTGCTAGTATAATGGCTGAGTTTAAAAAAGTTTGAGTGTGCAATGCAGGCAGATGTCCTGCAAATAACGTTCCAATACTGTGAATTGACAAAAGTACAATAGCCACGTTTAGGATACAACTAGGTACAGTGAGTGTTTGCTAGTATAATGGCTGAGTTTAAAAAAGTTTGAGTGTGCAATGCAGGCAGATGTCCTGCAAATAACGTTCCAATACTGTGAATTGACAAAAGTCCAATAGCCACGTATAGGATGCCACTAGGTTCACTGAGTGTTTGCTAGTATAATGGCTTCGTTATAATTAGTTGGAGTGTGCAACGCAGGCAGATGCGCTCTGCAAATGTCTTGGCACTAGTGGGACTATAGCAAAGTCCAATAGCCACGTATAGGATGCCACTAGGTACACTGAGTGTTTGCTAGTAAAATTGCTTAGTTTAAAAAAGTTGTAGTGTGCAATGCAGGCAGACGTGCTCTGCAAATGTCTTTGCACTAGTGGGACTATAGCAAAGTCCAATAGCCACGTATAGGATGCCACTAGGTACACTGAGTGTTTGCTAGTAAAATTGCTTAGTTTAAAAAACTTGGAGTGTGCAATGCAGGCAGATGTGCTCTGCTAATGTCTTTGCACTAGTGGGACTATAGCAAAGTCCAATAGCCACGTTTAGGATGCCACTAGGTACACTGAGTGTTTGCTAGTAAAATTGCTTAGTTTAAAAAAGTTGTAGTGTGCAATGCAGGCAGACGTGCTCTGCAAATGTCTTTGCACTAGTGGGACTATAGCAAAGTCCAATAGCCACGTATAGGATGCCACTAGGTACACTGAATGTTTGCTAGTATAATGGCTTACTTAGAATGAGTTGGAGTGTGCAGAGGACAAGAGGGTACAGTGGCAGGATTGTGGTGCTCTGGGTAGAGGAATGGAAGCCTGCCTTTCTATTCCCTCCTAATGGTGAAATGCAGGGAGGAAATCCCTGACCTGGGCTACACAGACGCTGTTGCTGTTTGCAGGACCTGTCACTTATGGCTCTCTGACCCTGCCGCTTTGAGCCCTTAAAAGGACTGCTAGAATGTGCTCTCCCTAAGCTGTCTAACGCTGTGTATGCAGCGCATACAGCTGTATCGGCTATAGGACTCAGGAGGACGGAGCTGCGACACTGATGTCTGACACCAAAGACGCAGAAGGCAGATAATGGCGTTCGTGAAGAAAATGTCCGGTTTTATAATGCAGGGACATGTGACATGCAGATCCTATCACACATGCCGTTGCTTCTCTGGCTCAAAGTCCACTTAGCTGTGTGTGTGTCTGGGATTGGCTGACATGCTGGCCCGCCCCACAAGACGCGCGCGCTTAGGGAAGGAAGACAAGAAAAAAAAAAAAAAAATGGCGATCGCCATTATAGAAACAGCAGTGATCTGAAGGCGCTGTTCACGCACACTATACACTGAAATGTGATAATAGTTTGATTCACAGAGTGACTTACACTATTACAGCAGAAACCAAGCTAGGATTTAGCTGTTTTTTGGCTGCTAGAACCGTTCTCGAACGTTTCTAGAACTATCGAGCTTTTGCAAAAAGCTCGAGTTCTAGTTCGATCTAGAACATGCCCCAAAATCACTCGAGCCTCGAACTGGAGAACCACGAACCACGAACCGCGCTCAACTCTAGTCCCAAGCAACACTCCATCAATCTTTGAAATGTTCCTGGTGCATTGCAAAGCCCAAACGGCATACAGTTGAACTCGCAGAGGCCCATTGGTGTGGTGAATGCTGTCTTATCCTTGTCCACCTCTGCCACGGGAACCTGCCAATACCCACTGGTGAGTAGAGTTGAGCGCGGTTCACGGTTCGTGGTTCTCCAGTTTGCGGTTCGAGTGATTTTGGGGGCTGTTCTAGATCGAACTAGAACTCGAGCTTTTTGCTAAAGCTCGATAGTTCTAGTTACGTTCGAGAACGGTTCTAGCAGCAAAAAGCCAAGCTAATTACTAGCTGGCTTTCCGCTGTAATAGTGTAAGTCACTCTGTGACACACTATTATGAAATTTCAGCCCATAGTGTGCGGGAACAGCGCATTCAGATCCCTGCTGCTGAGATAATGGCACAGACACACACACAGCTAAGTGGACTTTTAGCCAGAGAAGCAACAGCATGTGTGATAGGATGTCCATGTCACATGTCCCTGCATTATAAATACGGGCATCTGCCCGTCTGGACGCCATTATCTGCCTTCTGCGTCTGGGTGTCAGTCACCGCAGGTGCAGCTCCTGTCTCCGATACTGCTGTGTACGCTCTATACACAGCGCTATACAGAATAGGGATAGCAGTTTCTTTCAGCTCTTGTAAGGGCTAATTACAGCAGGCTCAGAGCCATAGGTGACAGTCAGGTCCGTGGAAACAGATTTTAACAGCTACACAAGATAACAGCGTCTGTGTAGCTAAGATCAGGGATTTCCTCGCTGCATTTCCCCATTAGGAGGGATAGAAAGTGAGGCTTCCTTTCCTCTACCCAGACCCACAACCCTGCCACTGTACCCTCCTGCCCTTTGCACACTCAAGCTCATCGTTACTAAGCCATCATACTAGCAAACACTGAGTAAACTTAGTGGCATCCTAAAAGTGGCTGTTGGACTTACATTAGTGTCCCACTAGTGCAAAGCTATTTGCAGCACCACTGCATTGCACCCTCCTGCTCTGTTTTTAATAAGCTATAATAATAGCAAAAAATGCTGCCAGTTAGTGGCATCCTAAAAGTGGCAGTTGGACATCCATTAGTGTCCCACTAGTGCAAAGCTATTTGCAGCACTACTGCATTGCACCCTCCTGCTCTGTTTCTAATAAGCTATAATAATAGCAAAAAATGCTGCCAGTTTGTGGCATACAAATAGTGGCTGTTGTACTCCATTTGGGCCCCACTGGTGCCAAGCTATTTCTAGCACCTCTGCATTACACCCTCCTGCTCTATTTTTATTAAGCTATAATAGTAGCAAAAAATGCTGCAACTTAGTGGCATACAAAAAGTGGCTGTTGTACTCCATTTGTGCCCCACTGGTGCCAAGCTATTTCCAGCACCTCTGCATTACACCCTCCTGCTCTGTTTTTAATAAGCTATAATAATAGCAACAAATGCTGCCAGTTAGTGGCATACAAAAAGTGACTGTTGTACTCCATTTGTGCCCCAATGGTGCCAAGCTATTTCCAGCACCTCTGCATTACACCCTCCTGCTCTGTTTTTAATAAGCTATAATAATAGCAAAAAATGCTGCAACTTAGTGGCATACAAAAAGTGGCTGTTGTACTCCATTTGTGCCCCAATGGTGCCAAGCTATTCTAACACCTCTGCATGACACCCTCCTGTTCTGGTTTTAATAAGCTATAATAATAGCAAAAAATGCTGCCAGTTAGTGGCATCCAAAAAGTGGCTGTTGTACTCCATTTGTGCCCTACTGGTGCCAAGCTATTTCTAGCACCTCAGCATGACACCCTCCTGCTCTGTTTTTAATAAGCTATAATAATAGCAAAAAATGCTGCAACCTAGTGGCATACAAAAAGTGGCTGTTGGACTTCCATTAGTGTCCCATTGGTGCCAAGCTATTTCTAGCACCTCTGCATGACACCCTCCTGCTCTGTTTTTAATAAGCTATAATGATAGCAAAAAATGCTGCCATTTAGTGGCATACAAGAAGTGGCTGTTGTACTCCATTAGTGCCCCACTGGTGCTAAGCTATTTCTAGCACCTCTGCATGACACCCTCCTGCTCTGTTTTTAATAAGCTATAATGATAGCAAAAAATGCTGCCATTTAGTGGCATCCTAAAAGTGGCTGTTGGACTTCAATATTGTCCCACTGGTGCCAAGCTATTTCTAGCACCTCTGCATGACACCCTCCTGCTCTGTTTTTAATAAGCTATAATAATAGCAAAAAATGCTGCCATTTAGTGGCATACAAGAACTGGCTGTTGTACTCCATTATTGTCCCACTGGTGCCAAGCTATTTCTAGCACCTCTGCATGACACCCTCCTGCTCTGTTTTTAATAAGCTACAATAATAGCAAAAAATGCTGCCATTTAGTGGCATACAAGAACTCTGGCTGTTGTACTCCATTATTGTCCCACTGGTGCCAAGCTATTTCTAGCACCTCTGCATGACACCCTCCTGCTCTGTTTTTAATAAGCTATAATAATAGCAAAAAATGCTGCCATTTAGTGGCATACAAGAACTGGCTGTTGTACTCCATTATTGTCCCACTGGTGCCAAGCTATTTCTAGCACCTCTGCATGACACCCTCCTGCTCTGTTTTTAATAAGCTATAATAATAGCAAAAAATGCTGCCATTTAGTGGCATACAAGAACTAGCTGTTGTACTCCATTATTGTCCCACTGGTGCAAATCTATTTGCAGCACCTCTGCATGACACCCTCATGCACATTTTGCTACGCTAATTTTATAGCAAACTCAGGGAATTCCTTGCTGCATTTGATCATTCAGAGGGATAGAAAGTGAGGCTTCCTTTACTGTCCTGGTACCCACAGAACACGGCCACTGTACCCACCTGTCCACTTTTGCCACGCTATTTAATTTGCCCAAAGAGCTGACTCTTTTTCTGCCTTCCTAAAATTGTCTGTAATACTAAGTTAGTGTTCCTTAGCTGCCAAGCAAGGTACAACATATGTGCATTTTACACTCCTTTCCATTTCTGGAATGCAATTATTAAATGCAGGTAGTCCAGCCAATCTGTGACGAAGGTGCAGGTGTGGATATAATGTAGCCTGCATCCAATGTTGGTTTTCTCGATGTCTGACAGCTCAACAATACCATCTTTTTCCACTTCCAAAACAAGTGATGACCTGCCAATCACACTCCCTGTTGCGTGTAAAGGGGTGGAAGTTCAGTGTGAAAAACCATGTGAGACTGCTGTCCCCACAGTCACAGAGGATGAAGAGCACGCAGATGCACTTGATGGGGCAGGCGGTGGTTGCACAGGCACGCTAGGCCACATTGTAGCACAGTGAAATTCACATTGCGACTTATGCTTCATTTTAAGTCGTGTACAGGGTGGGCTCCCCAGTATGCTGAAAAACCAGGCAACAGGAAAAGGACTCTAGTCAGTTGGGTTGATAAATGATTGTTTAACTTTACCAAAACAAACAATAAGAACCATGCATACAATTTAAATAATTGAACAATCTATTCTGTTGCCTACTACCTGCTAATCCCTCTGCGTAGCAGTAATTGTTATAAACAAAGAGAAGAGAAGAAAAATGGCACAAGAACGTAATGCAAAAATGTATTAAATTTTATTCACATAAGTATACAAAGATATAGGATATAAGCTTGTCATGAGAATAAATAGTACAATGTCAAATGAGACAAAAAATAAGAAAAATTGAAGTCACCTGGGGATGATGGATGCAAGTATATATAGAACACAAAAGGGAAAAGATGTAAGGTCCAGCCCGTCGCCGTAAAGGAACCCTGAAGGGGGAGGGCCCAAGGGGGATATTTAAGAATGGTATTGAAAAATAGTATATCACTGAAAATGTATAGATCCGAAAATGGGCCCCTGAACTCCGAGGTAATGAATGGTCAGGGTTTCCCTCCACAGCTAAATGTAGTCAAAAGATGATTGAAAGGACAACAGTAAACAGGTGAACGGTATTCGTTAAAAGAAATATGAAAGAATAGTGAAAAACAGAGTAGTCGTAGGGCAAAAGAGAGGAGGCTATTCCCCATTTTTGTAGAGATCTTGCCACTTCCACCTCCACACTTTTTTGTGTGGTGTTTTTGGACCTTCCTTTTGATGGTCCCCTTGTCCCTTCATTGGTACATGTTGTGACATGGACCACATTTTTGTGCATCAGTTCTCGCCACTGGATTTTTAGGGGGCATAATTCTATATGAACACTAAGTGTTTTTATATTGTTTTTAATCTCTAGTTGGCTTGTGTTTTTATTCATTTTCTTTCCTTTATTCTTTTGTTTAGTTTTTTCCATATAGGTTTTAGGTCTGTGCGGATTTGTATTCCCCTCACTTTTTCTTCATCTTTCCTCTCATTGGTGGACAACTTGGACGGCGCAGAATGCCTGGATTTAAACATGCTGGAAACTTATATCCATTATTTTGTATACTTTGTCTGTGTCTTGTGTCCTGATGTGTCTGTGCTGTCCAGTTGTTATGTTGTTCATTCCCCAATGTGTTATATTGACTTATGCATTCCACATGCCATTATTATTGTTTCTACACGTTTGCTACTGTTTCACTTACATCTGGTGTCCCTGCGCATCTGCCGGTCTGCCGACTGCTGGCGCGGCGTTGCTCGGCCGTGGCCGCCTTGTGCGCATGCGTGGGAGTCATGGAGACGTCCGTTCTCCCGCGCATGCGCACTACCCCCGGCGGTCTCGGCCCGCTCCGCCCGCTGGCCTCGACTTCCGGCGCATGCGCATTTCCAGACACCGCCCTCACCTGATTAAAAACATCTGTGCTGTCCCTGTATATAGCGGTCAGCTTCACTTCGCCTCACACTTCCCTCGTAAAAGCGTCCAGGCGAAACAGCTGTTGGGATCGTCCTCCTGCCGCCACCTTCCTCCACTCCTCCAGGTAGTAATCGGTTTTCATTTTATCTCCTAACCTCTCCTTGGCTCCACGACTACACTGGGCTTAAGAGATTTGACTTTCTCCCCCCCTCCCCCCCCCCCTCTCCCCCTCTTTGATATTGGCCACTACTGTGCTGATTGGCACCTCTCGGCTTCACGACTATTTTACATTCTTTTTCCAGTCTCCTCTCTTTGCCCTACGACTAGTCTTCTCTACTTTAGAGAATACTTTGGTTACTCATATTCTCTTTTCCTTCTGCCCGGTTATACCTCCCCGTATTGGGGTCAGGCTGTATACTGCCTTCTAATTAACTGTTCACAGTTCCCTGTTTCACCTTGTCATCCTTTTCTGGGATAACATTCGGGCATTTCTGCCTCTCTCTCTACCTCTTTAGCTTCACGACTAGTCTGGGCACAGGGACCTGATCTCTTTTAACTAGCCGTTTACGTGCTATTCTGCACCTCTCGGGTTCACGACTATAATTGCCTATTACATCTATTTTCTTAGCCTCCTCTCTTTTGCCCTACGACTACTCTGTTTTTCACTATTCTTTCATATTTCTTTTAACGATTACCGTTCACCTGTTTACTGTTGTCCTTTCAATCATCTTTTGACTACATTTAGCTGTGGAGGGAAACCCTGACCATTCATTACCTCGGAGTTCAGGGGCCCATTTTCGGATCTATACATTTTCAGTGATATACTATTTTTCAATACCATTCTTAAATATCCCCCTTGGGCCCTCCCCCTTCAGGGTTCCTTTACGGCGACGGGCTGGACCTTACATCTTTTCCCTTTTGTGTTCTATATATACTTGCATCCATCATCCCCAGGTGACTTCAATTTTTCTTATTTTTTGTCTCATTTGACATTGTACTATTTATTCTCATGACAAGCTTATATCCTATATCTTTGTATACTTATGTGAATAAAATTTAATATATTTTTGCATTACGTTCTTGTGCCATTTTTCTTCTCTTCTCTTTGTTTATAATGTTTTCTGAAGAAGGCACCTCCCCCCCTGTGGGAACCTCAGGTTTTGTTTCCCTCAGTGATTATTTTATTTAGCCATGCATATGTTGTTCATAATTTGCTTCTTCTCTGTGTTCTTCACAGCTCTCTTTACGGCTAGCATGAATTTTCGGGCACGCGACCAGGCGTGGCTCACCCATTTGAATGAGGTCACAAAAGGATGTGGTAGTATTGCCCCCAATTCCAATACTACTGATGGGGGACCTCTTGAGGACCAGTCTTTGCGGGCCCTGATGCACAAATACAAGGATCTCTACAAAAAAAGAACACGCATATGGTGGAACCGCGCTTTCTTAACAAAATATTTGGAGAGCGGTTGGATACCTCGCGGTTTGCGAATTCAGGTTTTTCCCTCCTTCCCTGCACCGGAGGGTGATTTTAAGTCCACCTGGGAAGGTCATTTACATACATTCTCTGTGAACCTCTTGGAACTTTTGTCCAAACAGAATACATACACGCTTGACCACATGGAGAGTGAGCTTGAGACACTGGAGGCCTCTATCCAGAATCTTTGTACTCCTGAGGCTTTAGCCAAATTTTATGATGAGGTGGGCCTTGACGCCCAGAAATGGGAGAAGGAGGTCTGCGATTTTAAATCCAAAAAATTCCAGCGTGACGCTAATGACTACCATTCAAACAATGTATACAAGTGGAGCCATCGCTTTTCAAGAGGCAGGAGTTCATCCAGGCAGAGCCGTCCCTCTAGGTCTCGATCCACCTCGCTTTTTTCAAGTTCCTCAGCTGATGAAATACCCCCAGCTCCATCTGACAAGACACATCATTTGCCATATAATGGCGGCGTAACGACTCGCAGTCGAGGAAGGGAGCCACGTGTACCACAGAAATCGGTGACCGAGGCTAATACTTCCAAACATAAACTGCAGGTAATCAATTTATCAACACGTGTCTTCTCAGATGTTGAGCTCGAGGTATTATCCATGGGTCTTAATTTCTGCCCTACGAATTCTTTTAATGTATTTTCAGCTTTGAAGGACACCAATCTGTTTGCCAGGAAAATCCTTTTTAAAAGGCTGTATTCCCGGAAACAATCACTTAGCGAGTTGGATCCGACTGAGAGGAATGCCCTACAGGATCTCCAAGACCTTTTGGATGAGCAGAATCCTAATACTGGTAGGTCTCCTGATTTTCTCAAACCCAGGTCTGTGAGGTTCCCCCCCTTGTCCCTCTGCCCAGCAATTGACATCTTCACTAGGCTTGTAACCGAAGATTTTAAACAACTTTCTACTGTACGCCGTTATGATAATCTTACTCACCATCAAAGACTGGCTATTAAACGGTTGCAGCTGTGTGATGATGTCGTTGTCAAGGCGGCGGACAAGGGGGGCAACATCGTAGTCTGGCCTGTTGATAAATATGAGAAAGAGGCACATCGACAACTCCGCGACAAGTCCACTTATGTACGTCTCCCATGCAGTCCTATGACTTCCTTCTCCCTGGAGCTTAGGAAAATACTTTCTAAGGCCCATGATCGGGGAACTATTGACGAGAAGATGTTCGAGGGCTTGCTTACTGGCTGTCCTCGCGTCCCTACTTTTTACCTTCTACCCAAAATCCACAAAGATGCCCTTAATCCCCCAGGACGCCCCATAGTGTCAGGCATAGGAGGGGTTTGTGAACCCATTTGTAAGTTTATTGACTTTTATTTAAAACCTTTGGTTGAGTGTCTCCCCTCCTATGTCAAAGACACTACGGACGTCCTGCGGCATCTTGATGGCATCTTTGTGGATGACAATATGCTCCTGGTCAGTGCCGACGTGGAGTCTCTCTATACCTGCATCGGACATAAGGACGGTCTGGAGGCTGCCCGCTTCTACCTCTCAACCTCCGGTCTTGATGGCACCCTGGTGGATCTTTTGCTCGAGTTGCTTGACTTTGCCCTGACCCACAATTTTTTTGTTTTCAAGGATGTTTTTTACTTGCAGCAGCGTGGCACTGCGATGGGCGCGGCCTGCGCGCCGGCCTACGCCAACCTCTTCCTGGGTTACTGGGAGAGGTTGGTGTTTGGCGACGGTTTTCCGCGGGCTAGCGCCCATGCGCAGTGCTGGCTGCGTTACATTGATGATATCTTTATTTTGTGGCAGGGCACCGTTGAGCAACTTGAGTCATTCATGTGTGGCCTTAATAGGAATTCCCTTAACATCAAATTAACCTATAGGTATAGTCGGACAAACTTGGATTTTTTGGATATTGGAATTTCGGTGGATCCTCGGGGGGGCATTCAGACGGACGTTTTCCGTAAGGACACGTCCGTCAATGCCCTCCTATTGGCATCCTCTGGCCACACCCCTTCCACCATACGTGCCATCCCGACCGGACAGTTTCTGAGGATGAAGCGGGTTTGCTCCACAAATTCCAACTTTGAATCCCAGTCGTCCGATCTCCGATGCAGGTTTAGGGAGCGTGGGTACAGCAACAGATGCATAAAAAGAGGTTATCTCCGTGCCAAAAACACCCCGAGGGACCAGTTGCTTTGTTACCGACCACGTCGTCCGACCATGGACACCCACATCAGGTTCATAGGTACTTTTAACCATCAGTGGGACGCAATGAGGGGGATCCTCGACAGGCATTGGCCGGTCCTGTTTACGGACCCCATTCTGGCTGATGTCTTGCCGTCGAGACCCCTCATGACAGCCAGGAGGGCGAGGAACCTCGGGGATCTTCTCGTTAATAGTCACTACATCCCCCCCCGCCTCAACCCATTTGGTTCTGGTGGCCCGATCCGTGGTTGCTATCCATGTGGCCATTGCGTGGCATGCCCTAACATCTTACGGACTTCTTCCATTGTTTGTTCTTTGTTTAATATATTTTTGCATTACGTTCTTGTGCCATTTTTCTTCTCTTCTCCTTGTTTATAATGTTTTCTGAAGAAGGCACCTCCCCCCCTGTGGGAACCTCAGGTTTTGTTTCCCTCAGTGATTATTTTATTTAGCCATGCATATGTTGTTCATAAGTAGCAGTAATTGTGTGTTTGTGTGTGTGTTTGTGTGTGTGTGTGCGAACACGACTTACCAGTGGCGCATCACAAGAGCTTCCCAGTTATCTACGTAAACATAGACAAAACACATTACCCCCCCTGAATACCCTTGCTAGCTGAAGCCTCACAGATAAGGCAGATGATAACAGTGTGAATGCAAACCACACAGCTCTGCAACACAGTCATGGAAATCTTGAAAATCAACAGTCAATGCAAACATGTGTCGCTGTCCCTCTATGATTTAAACTGTACTTGACAATTTGACAGTGCAGAGGCAGCAAGTCTTATTGTCTATAAATAGTCGGCCTACCCAGAACAGATATGTGTTTTGCTAATAAAACAAAATGTTGCGTGCCCGCATTATTGTCTGGGCACAGCCTACCGTACCCGGGTACTGTGATGTCCAGTTGCCAGAAATACAGACTTTACGCTCCTCTCACGGTAAGCAGTATAGACAGCACCGTAAGAATGTTGGTCTGTGGCACAGGATGCTGCTCACTGGCGTTATGGTACTCCTCACCAAACTCCAAAATGACTCCCCTCACAATTGAACGAAGTGTTTCCGCGGTGGCTCCTTGCTGTAACACACACCTTTAGCTTTTCCTTCTGTTCATAGACAGCATCTCCAAGTCCACACCCGAAGAGCAATTTCTCCTCCACGTCTAAGTGTGGAGAGGCAGCTAGTGCGCATGCGTGTGCCGATTTACCCCAGCCACAGCCTAACTACAGTGTTTTGCCTAGTGAGTATGCTCAGCCTGACTGTGCCATTCCTGAGGCTAAGTCTACATTTTGGGATACAGCGCATGCTCCAACACTTAGTGCGAAAAGCCTCTTTGCACAGGTACTTGCATTCCGTGCCGGGTCTAAGTTCTGTTTTGTGCCTAGACACCATGCTAAAGCTGATAGTCTTTTTTCAGAGACTGTATTTTATGCTACTGAGCATGCTCAGGCACTTACTGCATCAGAGACTAGGTCCGGTAATGAACTCTTTGGCCCTGCCCCTGATGTGGGGGGCCCATATAGACCACAGGGCATCAGGTGTCCTGACGATGTGGCCAGGCCACTCCCAAATGGCTGGCAGAGGCCCGCCCCTATGACTTGTCACCTCATTATTGATGGTCAGACGATGACTGGTGAGGTGTTTGTGTCGTGGCAGCCATGAGGTCATTATTGAAGTTGCGGTTCCAAATAGGACGCTAGTTATGCCACTCATGGCGTGTCACTCTGCTTTTGTCTCCAGGAGGTGCATTGTGGTCCACCCTGGTTTGGGGCGGACCCAGGTTATAAAACGGGCTGGAGCCAACAAGGAGGTGCGCAGTCTTCTATTATGCTCCGAAAGAGCACACCTCCATGTGTTGAACCCATTGCGGCTTTAGGCCAGAGGTAGGCAGGGATAGAGCGTCGATGCAGGCCGCCACCACAGTTGGTAACGCAGAACGGTTAAGACCAGCTCCTGTCCTACAAGTCCTGCTTGTGCAGCCCTGCGGCATTAACAGGCCTGCTGCTGCTGATGCGCCTGCTGTCCACAGGTGTGGCCCCAATGCACACGGTCAGCGTACTCAATGGCCCCTGTGATGTTAACAGGGAGTTCCTTGGCTGGGTGGGCGTGTGGACCCTGTGACGCTAACAGGGCTCCCAGTCTCCAGATCCAAGTGGCGTCTAACTCGGTTCAGGCTACTATTAGTTTCATAGCCACACAGCTCTGTATCCTCCACCTAACCTTCCAGTTGCCAACCTCTCCTTTTCCATCTGGGAGCACGGTGGACATTGACTGCTGATGGGGATATATACCTTTCTCTTTCTTTTCTTATTAATTTTCGTTATATAGCGGTAACATAGTATATACCACCTTATCCAAATCTGCCAGTCCCACCGTAACAGATGGTGTTTCTTCATCAAATGTTACTTTTGCTTAACCACCAAACCCACGGACAAAAACTTTTTTCCCCTTTCCAACACACCTGTTCCCCTTTCCACCAGCATCTGTCCTTTTTCAACTCATTTTGTATATGACCAAAAGTGCAACTCTGCAGGGACACCGTACTCAATGCCATCTCAGCACAGCAGCCAGCCCTCGGTCCCTCAGATGTGGACAAGTAAAAGACCATTTCCTCCTATCCATGACAAAGCGTTGAGATTCACTCTGTGCAGCACTGGTGTTTAGTGGAAAAGCAGATCTAAGATTGCGTACCACCTTCTGCAGATACTCCTGTATACGTGCGTCCCTTTCTATGGCAGGAATTATTTTGCCAAATTTTGTCTTGTACCGGGGATTTAACAGTGTGGCAACCCAATAGTTAGCATTACTTCGAATTCGTACAATCTGAGGGTCATGTTGTAGGTAGTGCAGCAAGAAGGCGCTCATGTGTCTTGTGCATCCAGGAGGACCAAGTCCTTGGTGTGTTGGTGGCAGAGAGGTGAGAATCGTGCCTCCTTCCTCTGCCCTCTCCCCCCAACCTCGCACAACCGGAATGTGAGCAAGCTCTCACTCATATGCTGAGTCTTCCGTGCCCATCGCCAGTTCGTCCTCCATTTCTTCATGGGCTCCTGCTCCTTCCTCAACACTTTTTGCTGATACTATGCGCCCTTGTTAATCCCTCTCCCCCACCATGACTGCCGCCTAGGTGCCGCTGACCATCTGGACCTCGTAGATCTTGTTATCCCTTCCGCATATGACTCCTCCTGTACTTCCTCCCCTTCCTCTTGTCCCAACACCTGACTCTGAATAATGCTTACAATGTGCTCCATCATGTAGATGACCAGAATTGTCACGCTGAGATTGGCATTGCCAGTGCTAAACATCTGCGTCGACATTTGTAAACTGTATAGAAGGGTGCATAGGTCCTTGATCTGACACCACTCCAGCAGCGTGATCTGCACCACCTCTGGATCAAGTTAGGCCAGGCTATATGTCATAACGTATTGCAGCAGGGTTCGGCGGTACTGCCACAAACACTGCAACATGTGCAGATTCAAATTCCTGCGTGTCGGCACATCGCATTTCAGGCGTTTAACCACCAGACCTAAAGACTTCTGGAGCGACGAAAGTTGTTGAGCTGCTGTGTGCGAACGATGGAAGAGAGCACATAGCGAGCATGCCCGCTGCACAAGGCCATGTAGGCCGGGATGGTGTTTTAAAAATTGCTGGAGAATTAGATTCAACACTTGAGCCACACAAGGCACGTGTGTCACATTGTCACTGCGAAGGGCCGCACCCATGTTTGCATCATTGTCACACTCGGCCTTCCATGGCTGCTGGTTGAGTGGAGACAACCATTGATGAAACTTGGTCTCCAGAGCTAACCGTCCACAACTTCTCAGCGGTGTGACTCACATTTCCCATACATTTCAAAGTAAACATTTGACCGCATGATGGCATTGAGCTCTGCTGCCAGCATAGTAAGGAGGAGGTGTGTGGTTTTCCTTGTGCGCAGTTACAAGGAAGGGTGCCCTGACCACACAGGGTTTGGGCCGAGGTGAAGGACCCACACGAGGTTGAGGAGGCAGAAGCAGTGTATTAACTTCTACATACAGAGGAAGGATTGATACAACTCGTGGGGACAGCAAGACTTGTACAGCAGACCCTTCTCCATCTCTCCCCATAGTAACCCATTGCCCAGTCAGCGACATGTAACGCCCCTGTCCATGCTTACGGGGCCAAGTATCTGTGGTGAAATACACCCTGTCACACAGTTTCTCAAAGAAGCGGTGATGTTTGGTGCGACATGCTGGTGTAGCGCATGCACGCCTTTGTTGGAGAAGGAGTGGCGCCTGGGAATCGGCTCTTGGGGCACTGCGATGGGCATAAGGTCTCGAAAATCCTCGGTTAAGAAGGTTGGAAAGGAACCATTTTGGTAGCCAACAGTTTGCAGATGCTGAAAGTCAAGCTCTAAGCCATGTCATGCCCTTCTAAAAGCATGTAAAACACAGCAAGGGGACTCCAACCACAGTCTCCCTCGTTTCCACTAATTGGGCCACACACACTTCACTTGACTGGCATCAGTTGACCCCCATTTTCAAGATGAAAAAGATGCTTTGCATGAAGCACTCTCAAAAATACGCGTGCCTTTCACCTCCCCTGGATGAGCCAGGGGAAGAAAAGTCCTCGGAGAGCAATGACTTGTTCATCTTGGTTCTTTTTTCAAAAGCGAGGGGACTCCAACCACAGTCTCCCTCGTTTCCACTAATTGGGCCACACACACCCCACTTGACTGGCATCAGTTGACCCTCATTTTCAAGATAAAAAAGATGCTTTGCATGAAGCACTCTCAAAAATACGCGTGCCTTTCACCTCCCCTGACTGAGCCAGGGGAAGAAAAGTCCTCTGAGAGCCATGACTTGTTCATCTTGGTGAACGTTAGTCTGTCCACATTGTCAGTGGACAGATGCGTGTGCTTAGCTGTCAGCACACCCCCAGCAGCACTGAGGACACGTTCCGAGAAAACGCTGGCTGCGGGACACAACAAGATCCCCAAGGCGTACGTGGTGAGCTCAGGCAATTTATCCAGATTGGAAGCCTAAAATGAGCAGGGCTCAAGTTGCACAGTAATGGCATGGATGTTCCCTTGCATATACCCATATCTGTGTCTCCTCCTCTTTTTCCTTGTCCAGCTCCTTTGTTTTCGCATGAGTATATGTCCTTGTCACTTTCCCATGTGTTTGTGTTGTGAGTTGTTTGTCACCTTTTGGACACCTTTGAGGGTGTTTTCTAGGTGTTTTTATGTGTTTGTGATTGCCTGCCATTGTTTCCTATGCGGTTCGAGTTCAGTTCGTCAAACGTTCGCCGATCCGAACTCGAACGGGACCCCCGTTCGACGAACCGAACTCGAGCCGAACCACGGCCGGTTCGCTCATCTCTACATAGTATATACCACCCTATCCAAATCTGCCAGTCCCACCATACCAGATGTTGTTTCTTCAGCAAATGTTAATGTTGCTTAACCACCAAACCCACGGACACAAACTTTTTTACCCTTTCCAACACACCTGTTCCCCTTTCCACCAGCATCTGTCCTTTTTCAACTCAGTTTGTTTATGACCAAAAATGTAACTCTTCAGAGACACCGTACTCAACGCCGTCTCAGCACAGCAGCCAGCCCTTGGTCCCTCAGATGTGGACAAGTAAGACCATTTCCTCCTATCGATGAAAAAGCGTTGAGATTCACTCTGTGCACCACTGGTGTTTAGTGGAAAAGCAGATGTAAGATTGCGTAACACCTTCTGCTGATATTCCTGCATACGTGCGTCCCTTTCTATGGCAGGAGTTATTTCGCAAAATTTTGTGTTGTACCAGGGGTCTAACAGTGTGGCAACCCAGTAGTCAGCATGACTTGTAATTCGTACAATCCGAGGGTCATGTTGTAGGTAGTGCAGCAAGAAGGCGCTCATGTGTCTTGTGCATCCAGGAGGACCAAGTCCTTGGTGTGTTGGTGGCGGAGAGGTGAGAATCGTGCCTCCTTCCTCTGCCCTCTCCCCACAACCTCGCACAACCAAAATGTGAGCAAGCTCTCACTAATCTGCTGAGTCTTCCATGCCCATCGCCAGTTTGTCCTATATTTCTTCCTGGGCTCCTGCACCTTCCTCAACTGTTTTGCTGATACTATGCTCCATTGATAATCCCTCTCCCCCACCGTACCATGACTGCCGCCAAGGTGCCGCTGACCGTCTGGACCTTGTAGATCTTGTTATCCCTTCCGCATATGACTCCTTCAGTACTTCCTCCCTTCCTCTTGGACCAACATCTGACTCCGAATAATACTTACAGTGTGTTCCATCATGTAGATGACCAAAATTGTCACGCTGAGAATGTCATCGCCAGTGTTAAACATCTGCGTCGACATTTGTAAACTGTGTAGAACGGTGCATATGTCCTTGATCTGACACCACTCCAGCAGCGTGATCTGCACCACCTCTGGATCAAGATAGCTCAGGGTATACGTCATAACGTATTTCAGCTGGGCTCTGCGGTGCTGCCACAGATGCTGCAACATGTGCAGATTAAAATTCCTGCATGTCGGAACATCGCATTTCAGACGTTTAACCGCCAGACCTTAAGACTTCAGGGGCGATGAAAGTTGGGTGCGAACGATGGAAGTGAGCACCTAGTGAGCGTGCCCGCTGTACAAGGCCATGTAGGCCGGGATGTTGTTTTAAAAATTGCTGGAGAATCAGATTAAACACGTGAGCCATACAAGTCACATGTGTCACATGGGCCTGACGAAGGCACGCTGCCATGTTTGCATCATTGCCGCACACAGCTGTTAAGTCACCACCGTAGTCCGCTACGTCAATTTGTACTCCTGTCGCAAGGTGACAACGTGTTCCTTTCGTGCATAGTGCTGATGATGGGAGAGGAGTCGACGCCAGCGGCGCAGGTGGACACAGGTTATGCTCACCCACTGGGATGCGTTACCTTGACAGATGCAGAACCACAGGCTGAATGCAGGTGGTGGGTATCTCACAGATGAAGTACCATCACTCAGCTACAACCAATGGGAAGACACCACACCCTATTTTAGGCCCCTCCTGTCTAAAGACCACTGCCAGACATAGCTATGAACCTCTGGTTACTGTTACCCCCAGTTTAGTTTTATGAGTTTGTGTGCTTATTACCTGACTACTTTTCCTGCTTGCTGTTTAGGTACCTCGTTGGCCGATTTGCATTTCACCTCTGCTTGTTTTCTGATTAAGTCCTGTCCCTCCCATTCTGTTCCTCTTCCTCAATTAATGTTTTGACCCTGCATAACTACTATTCTCTGGAACTGCAGCCTTCCACAGGTATTGATCAACTTGGGCCCTGTGTCATTCAACATCACTGTATAGGGATTAAAGGGTTTCAGGGTTCTGGGGGTCCAGCTTGGTGAGTGGGTTCCCTCTAGCCTATCCTTTAGAGCCCGTCTGAGTGTGTCGATCCAGGCAGGCGTTACACCGTGCCCTCGACAGAAGGACTTGTAGGCCGGGATAGTGTTTTAAAAATTGCTGGAGATTCGGATTCAACACGTGAGCCATACAAGGCACGTGTGTCACATTGCCCTGAAGAAGGGCCGCAGACTGTTTAGCATCATAGCATCATTGTCGCACCTGGCATTCCCTGGCTGCTGGTTGAGTGGAGACAACCATTGATGAAACTCGGTCTCACTCTACAGAGCTAACCGTCCACAACTCCTCAGCGGTGTCTCACATTTCCCCTACATTTCAAAGTAAACATTTGACCGCCTGATGGCCTTGAGCTCTGCTGCCAGCATAGTAAGGAGGTGTGTGGGATTCCTTGGGCGCAGTTACAAGGAAGAGTGGCCTGACCACACAGGGTTTGGGCTGAGGTGCAGGAACAACACGAGGTTGATGAGGCAGAAGCAGTGGAGGAACTTGTACATACAGAGGAAGGATTTAAACACACAACTCGTGGGGACGGAAAGACTTGTACAGCCGACATTTCTCCAGCTATCACCATAGTTACCCAGTGCCCAGTCAGCGACATGTAACGCCCCTGTCCATGCTTACTGTTCCAAGTATCTGTGGTGAAATGCACCCTGTCACACACAGAGTTTCTCAAGGAAGCGGTGATGTTGTGTGCGACCTGCTGTGTTAGCGCGGGCACCCCTTTCTTGGAGAAGGAGTGGCAAATGGCCATCGGCTCTTGGGGCACTGCAATGGGCATAAGGTCTCGAAAATCCTCGGTGACAAAAGGGTGTAAAGGCAGCCTTTCTGGAGCCAACAAGTTTGAGATGCCGAAACTAAACCTCTTAGGCATGTCATGCACTTCGAAAATCATGTAAAAAACAGCGAGGGGACTCCAACCACAGTCTCCCTTGTTGCCACTAATCGGGCCACACAAACCCCACTTGACTGTCATCAGTTGATCCCCCTTTTCAAAATGAAAAGATGCTTTGCATGAAGCACTCTCAAAAATACGCGTGCCTTTTGCGTCCCCTGGCTTATCCAGGGGAAGAAAAGTCCTCTGAGAGCCATGACTTGTTCATCTTGGTTCATTTAGAAATACAGCGAGGGGACTCCAACCACAGTCTCCCTCGTTTCCACTAATTGGGCCACACACACCCCACTTGACTGGCATCAGTTGATCCCCCTTTTCAAAATGAAAAAGATACTTTGCATGAAGCACTCTCAAAAATACGCGTGCCTTTCCCGTCCCCTGGCTGACCCAGGGGAAGAAAAGTCCTCTGAGAGCCATGACTTGTTCATCTTGGTTCTTTTAGAAACACAGCAAGGGGACTCCAACCACAGTCTCCCTCGTTTCCACTAATTGGGCCACACACACCCCACTTGACTGGCATCAGTTGATCCCCCTTTTCAAAATGAAAAAGATACTTTGCATGAAGCACTCTCAAAAATACGTCTGCCTTTCGCGTCCCCTGGCTGACCCAGGGGAAGAAAACTCCTCTGAGAGCCATGTCCACATTGTCAGTGGACAGACGCGTGTTCTTATCATAGTATCATAGTATCATAGTATCATAGTTTTTAAGGTTGAAGGGAGACTCTAAGTCCATCTAGTTCAACCCATAGCCTAACATGTTGATCCAGAGGAAGGCAAAAAACCCCAATGTGGCAAACAAGTTCCAATGGGGAAAAAATTTCCTTCCTGACTCCACATCCGGCAATCAGACTAGTTCCCTGGATCAATACCCTGTCATAAAATCTAATATACATAACTGGTTATATTAAATTTTTCAAGAAAGGCATCCAGGCTCTGCTTAAATGTTAGTAGTTAGTGATGAGCGAGCATGCTTGTAACTACTCGGTACTCGCACGAGTATCGCTGTACTCGGGCTGCTCGGCGGGGACCGAGTAATCTCGCGATACTCGTGCTGTACTCGTGGTCTTCATTTCTGCATGTTGGCGCTCTTTTGAGAGCCAGCCCTCATGCAGGGATTGGCTGGCAGACCACTGCAATGCCACAGCCCTGTTAGTTGTGGAATTGCAGTGATTGGCCGGCCTGCACAGCGTGACCGAGCCTTTATACCGGCTGGCGCGCTGTGCTCTGCTCACAGCTATCCAGACAGTCAGTGCAGGGAGAGTGTCGCTGATTCAGGGAAAGCTTTGCGGCCCTTTATAGCTTTTTCAGTTGCAGGGCTGCAAACAGTGTGACCAAAAGTCCTTCTCAGGACTATTCTAGTTGTATACAGGCAGGCAGGGTATAGCCAGGTCGGAGTACAGTAGCAGAGTCCTTCTCAGGACTATTGTTGCTATATACAGGCAGGGTATAGCCAGGTCTGAATACAGGCTAGTGACCAGAAGAGTCCTTGTCAGGACTATTGTACCAGTATACAGGCAGGCAGGCAGGCAGGGTAGTGGTGACCGTATACCAGCCTTCATCATATCTGGGGCTGGTGTACACAGTGTAAAACAGTCCAGATAGTGTCTGACTTGTCTGTAATTGTCGCTCCCCAAAAAAACCTGTTAGGTTCTTATTGCGTCCGTGCTTGGTTTTTAAAACCGCACGTGTGTGCCTGTTGGTGGCAGCGTACAGGTGCACTTGTGTGCAATTTCCACAAACTTTGATATAACGCACAAGTAGTGAATATACACGTCAGCAGTGCACAGCATTGCAAAATGCGCAAGGGCATTGGCAAGGATTCAGGAAGTGGACGTGATGGTGGTGCAGGCAGAGGCCGAGGTCGTGGGCAAGCTCTAATTTCGCCACAACAAAGGGTCACATCTAGTCGCTCGCACGTCCTGTCCCAAATTCTTGGGGACCGCAGCAGTACACCGCTCTTGAACCAAGACCAGTGTCAACAGGTTGTTAGTTGGATAGCAGATAATGCTTCCAGTCAGATTGGCACCACCACAAACACTCTGTCTTCCACACGGTCAAGTGTCAGTAGCCGTGATACTGCACCGCACATTTCTGAACCTGATCCTCCTTCCTACCACCAGGCTGAGTACACGTCCTCCTCGGACATTAATGATCCCACACTTGGACACTCGGAAGAGCTGTTCACGTTTCCATTCACACATTCTGGCCTCTCGCCAGCTCATATTGAAGTGGGTCATGAGGAGATCGTCTGTACAGATGGCCAAATATTTGAGCAGCCACGTTCTCACGAAGTTGGCAACGTGTCTCAACAAGTGGTGGACGATGATGAGACACAATTGTCAGGAAGTCAGGAGGAGGAGCAGGGTGCGGAAGAGGAAGACGACGTGGTGGATGATCCAGTAACTGACCCAACCTGGCAGGAGGATATGCAGAGCGAGGACAGCAGTGCACAGGGGGAGGGAGGCGTAGCATCACAACAGGCAGTAAGAAGCAGGGTGGTGGCCCCAGGCAGAAGTCAGGCAACCGTTCCCCGGAACAACACGACGACACAAGGTGCCTGTACAAATGTTAGGTCTTCCCGAGTCTGGCAGTTTTTTAAGTTGGATCCAGATGATTCAAAAAAGGCCATTTGCAACACCTGCCGTGCCAGCATCAGCAGGGGTACCAAAACTAGCAGCCTGACCACCACCAGCATGATCAGGCACATGTCAGCCAAGCACCCGACTTTGTGGGAAGTACAACAGAGTTGAGGAGCAGTGCTTGCTGATGTCACTGCTACGTCTTCGCTGGTTGTGCATGCGAGCCAATCCCCTGTCCATGCTGCCTGCGAACAAGCCTCCTCCACTCCTGCACCTGCAGTTGCCTACGCAGAAAGAACACCATCATCAAGCACGTCCTTGTCCCAGCGCAGCGTTCAGTTATCCATTCAGCAAACCTTTGAACGCAGGCGCAAATACACTGCCAACACCCCACATGCCACAGTTCTAAATGCTAACATTTCGCGACTGCTTGCGCTGGAAATGTTGCCTTTTAGGCTGGTGGAGACAGAAGCATTCCGTGACCTGATGGCGGCAGCTGTCCCACGTTACTCGGTCCCCAGCCGCCACTATTTCTCCCGGTGTGCCGTCCCCGCGTTGCATAACCACGTGTCACAAAACATCACACGTGCCCTGAACAACGCTGTTTCACCCAAGGTCCACCTAACCACAGACACGTGGACAAGTGCTTGTGGGCAAGGCCGCTACATCTCGTTGACGGCACACTGGGTTAATATTGTGGAAGCTGGGACCCAGTCTGAGCGAGGGACGGAACACGTCCTTCCCACACCAAGGTTTGAAGGCCCTACCTCAGTCAGTGTTTCACCCACACTCTACAGCTCCGGAATGTCATGCTCTTCAGCCTCCTCCTCCTCCTGCGCATCCTCATCCACTGTACCCTCCACACCAGTCCCAAGCTGGAAGCACTGCAGCACTGCCTCGGCAAAGCGGCAACAGGCTGTGCTGAAGCTAATCTGCATAGGTGACAAACCCCACAATGCAGAAGAGCTGTGGACAGCTCTGAAACAGCAGGCAGATCACTGGCTCACACCTCTGAACCTAAAGCCAGGAAAGGTCGTGTGTGACAATGGCCGGAACCTGGTGGCGGCTTTGAGGCGAGGCCAGCTGACACATGTTCCATGCGTGGCCCATGTGCTCAACCTCGTGGTTCAGCGGTTTCTAAAGTCATACCCAGAGCTGTCTGATCTGCTGGTAAAAGTTCGCCGCCTGTCTGCACATTTTCGAAAGTCACCTACTGCTTCAGCCGGCCTTGCCGGCTTTCAGCGCCGTTTGCATCTTCCGGCTCACAGACTGGTGTGTGATGTCCCCACGCGTTGGAATTCAACTCTGCACATGTTGGTCAGGATATGTGAGCAGAAGAGGGCAGTTGTTGAGTACCTGCATCACCTAAGCCGTCGGGAAATGGGTCAAACTCCACACATAACACCTGAGGAGTGGAGATGGATGTCAGACCTATGTACCATCCTCCAAAACTTTGAGGACTCCACCAAGATGGTGAGTGGTGATGACGCCATTATTAGCGTCACCATACCGCTACTCTGCCTTCTAAAACGGTCTCTGCTGAAAAACAAACATGATGCATTGCAGGCGGAGCGCGATGAGTTGCAGCAAGAAACAGTAGTGGGTGTGGGTGATAACACACAGCCCAGCCTCGTCTCATCACAACGTGCAGTGGAGGACTATGACGAGGAGGAGGATGAAGACATGGAGCAACTCTCCGGCCAAATTGAGGATATGACATGCACACCAGTCATATCCTCGGTTCAGCGTGGCTGGCCAGAGGACAGGGTAGATGAGGAGGAGGAGGAGGAGGAGGAGGAGGACAGCATGTTCAGTCATCTTGTTGGTCAGGCTACTGAAGTCCTGGCTGTTAAGAGTCTGGCGCACATGGCTGACTTTATGGTAAGCTGCCTGTCTTGTGACCCTCGCGTTAAGAACATCTTGGCCGACAATCATTACTGGTTGGTAACACTGTTAGACCCACGCTACAAGGAGAACTTTTTGTCTCTTATTCCCGTGGAGGAGAGGTCAACCAAAATGCAGCAGTTCCGGAAGGCCATAGTCACGGAAGTAGGCAAAGCATTCCCCTCACAAAACGCTAGCGGCATAGGTCAGGAATCAGTGGACAACCGAGGCGTACAGCCGAGAGAGGCACAAGTCCAATCCGCCAGAGGTAGGGGAACAGTCTTTAAGATGTGGGACAGTTTTCTCAGCCCCTCACGTACCACAGCCCCTGAGGTGCGGGGTAGTGCCACAAGAAATCCTAAGTTTGCCCAGATGCTGAAGGAGTACCTTGCAGATCGAACAACTGTACTCCGACATTCCTCTGTGCCTTACAATTATTGGGTATCCAAGCTGGACACGTGGCATGAATTGGCTCTCTACGCCTTGGAAGTCCTGGCCTGCCCTGCTGCTAGCGTTTTGTCAGAGCGTGTTTTTAGTGCCGCAGGTGGAATCATTACAGATAAACGCACCCGCCTGTCAACTGAAAATGCTGACAGGCTGACTCTGATCAAGATGAACAAGGGTTGGATTGGGCCAGACTTCACCACACCACCAGCAAATGAGAGCGGAATTTAAAGTTTGCCATGTACCTCCACTCACCCATGGGTACACACTTCTGGACTTTGGATAATCGCTGGACTGCTCCTCCTTCTCCTCATGCACCACCATGATGATGACTAGTGATGAGCGAGTACTAAAAAGCTCGGGTGCTCGAAGCTCGGGCCGAGCCTCCCAAGATACTCGTGTACTCGGCCCGAGCACCGAGCCCAATGTTATCCTATGGGAGACCCAAGTATTTTTGTGAAATGACCCCCCGGCAGCATGTAGAAACCCTAAAAATGTCACAAAAGTCTCAGAAGAGTGCTCAAATGACATGGCATCAGCATGGGGAAGACCCCTTGAAGCATTTCTCACTCAAAAGTCACAGCTGTGAACAATTTTGTCCAAGTTTTACGCCATTTTTACGGACTCACCAGAAAACCTTCCAAAATGACACCAAAATGAATTTTCATGGCGGAAATGTTAAGGGCACATACCCAATAGTGAGATAGAGCTGGTGTATGTTACTTTTTGAGATTAATACATGAAAGATTTTACGTGAAAACCTTGTGTGGCACTCCGATGTCCAAAACGCATGTTTTGTGCTTTTTACTAACGATGTCGGTCATTTTTTTTTTCATTCTATCTCCCGTCGGTCTGTCTCTCTCTGTCTTGTCTGTCCCCCTCTCACAGTCTGTCGGTCAGTTCCCCCCCTCTCTCTTACTTACCGTTCCCCGATCTCCGGCGCGGCGCTGCACGGCTGTTCAAACTCCGGTGGCTTTTCCTCTTTTGAAAAAGCCGGCCGCTCATTAATCAATCTCGTATTCTCTGCTTTCCTGCTTTTCGGCGCCTATGATTGGTTGCAGTGAGACACGCTCCCACACTGAGTGACAGCTGTCTCACTGCACCCAATCACAGCAGCCGGTGTGTGTATACTGTGCAGTGAAATAAATAATTAAATAATTAAAAAAAACGGCGTGCGGTCCCCCCAAATTTAATACCAGCCAGATAAAGCCATACGGCTGAAGGCTGGTATTCTCAGGATGGGGAGCTCCACGTTATGGGGAGCCCCCCACCCTAACAATATCAGTCAGCAGCCGCCCAGAATTGCCGCATACATTATATGCGACAGTTCTGGGACTGTACCCGGCTCTTCCCGATTTACCCTAGTGCGTTGGCAAATCGGGGTAATAAGGAGTTAATGGCAGCCCATAGCTGCCACTAAATCCTAGATTAATCATGTCAGGTGTCTCCCCGAGATTCCTTCCATGATTAATCTGTAAATTACAGTTAAAAAACACACACACCCGAAAAATCCTTTATTAGAAATAAAAAACACTAACAAAGTCCCTCATTACCAATTTATTAACCCCGACAAACCCTCCATGTCCGGCGTACTCCACAGTCCTCCAGCGTCGCGTCCAGCTCTGCTGCATGGAAGTGACAGGAGCTGCAGAATACACCGCCGCTCCGGTCACCTCCACGCAGCTAATGAGATGAGTATAGCGATCAGCTGAGCTGTCACTGAGGTTACCTGGATCCAGCGGTGGATGCAGCGGTGGCCGCGGGTAACCTCAGTGACAGCTCAGCTGATCGCGCTACTCACCGCCGCTCCAGTCAGCTCCATGCACCAACTGAGGTGAGTATAGCGATCAGCTGCTGTCACTGAGGTTAATCGCGGCACCGCTGGATCCAGCGGTGGCCGGGAGTTACCTGACTGACAGCAGCTGATCGCGCTATTCCCTTCATTAGCTGCGTGGAGGTGACCGGAGCGGCGGTGTCTTCTGCAGCTCCTGTCACTTCCATGCAGCAGAGCTGGACGCGACGCCGGAGTCCGTGGAGTACGCCGGACATGGAGGGTTTGTCGGGGTTAATAAATTGGTAATGAGGGACTTTGTTAGTGTTTTTTATTTCTAATAAAGGATTTTTCGGGTGTGTGTGTTTTTTAACTGTAATTTACAGATTAATCATGGAAGGAATCTCGGGGAGACGCCTGACATGATTAATCTAGGATTTAGTGGCAGCTATGGGCTGCCATTAACTCCTTATTACCCCGATTTGCCAACGCACTAGGGTAAATCGGGAAGAGCCGGGTACAGTCCCAGAACTGTCGCATATAATGTATGCGGCAATTCTGGGCGGCTGTTGGCTGATATTGTTAGGGTGGGGGGCTCCCCATAACGTGGAGCTCCCCATCCTGAGAATACCAGCCTTCAGCCGTATGGCTTTATCTGGCTGGTTTTAAAAATGGGGGGAACCGCACGCCGTTTTTTTAAATTATTTAATAAATAATAATAAATAATTATTTAATAAATAATTAAAAAAAACGGCGTGCGGTTCCCCCCATTTTTAAAACCAGCCAGATAAAGCCATACAGCTGAAAGCTGGTATTCTCAGGATGGGGAGATCCACGTTATGGGGAGCCCCCCACCCTAACAATATCAGCCAACAGCCGCCCAGAATTGCCGCATACATTATATGCGACAGTTCTGGGACTGTACTGAGGTTACCCGCGGCCACCGGTGGATGCAGCGGTGGCCGCGGGTAACCTCAGTGACAGCAGCTGATCGCGCGGCTGTGTTCATTTGCTGTGTGGAGGTGACCGGAGCGGCTGTGTCTGCTGCGGCTCCGGTCACCTCCATGCAGCAGCGCTGGATGCGACGCTGGATCATCCTGGATTACGCCGGACAAGGAGGGCTTTTTCGGGCTGATTAAAGTGGTGAACCAGGGTATATGTGTGTGTTTTTATTTCTAATAAAGGATTTTTTCTGGTGTGTGTGTTTATTTACTGTAACTTACAGATTAATCATGGAGGGTGTCTCATAGACGCCTGACATGATTAATCTAGGACTTATTGGCAGCTATGGGCTGCCAATAACTCCTTATTACCCCGATTTGCCAACGCACCAGGGCAAATCGGGAAGAGCCGGGTACAGTCCCAGAACTGTCGCATATAATGTATGCGGCAATTCTGGCCAGCTGCTGACTGATATTGTTAGGGTGGGGGGCTCCCCATAACGTGGGGCTCCCCATCCTGAGAATACCAGCCTTCAGCTGTATGGCTTTATCTGGCTGGTATTAAAATTGGGGGGACCGCACGCCGGTTTTTTTAATTATTTATTTATTTATTTTACTGCACAGTATAGACACGCCCACTGGCTGCTGTGGTTGGGTGCAGTGAGACACCTGTCACTCAGCGTGGGGGCGTGTCTCACTGCAACCAATCATAGGCGCCTGTGGGCGTGGAAAGCAGGGAATATGAGATGGCTGTGTACAGAGCACAGCGCGCCGGCCGGTATAAAGGCTCGGTCACGCTGTGCGGGCCGGCCAATCACAGCAATTCCACAACTAACAGGGCTGTGGCATTGCAGTGGTCTGCCAGCTAATCCCTGCATGAGGGCTGGCTCTCAAAAGAGCGCCAACATGCAGGGATGACGACCACGAGTAAAGCACGAGTATTGCAAAATTACTCGGTACCCGCCGAGTAGCCCGAGTACAGTGATACTCGTGCGAGTACCGAGTAGTTACAAGCATGCTCGCTCATCACTAATGATGACCGTTACAAATTGCAATACTTAGGCCTTTGTTTCAGGTATACCCCCAGTGGTAAATTTTTTCGCCCATTCTTTGCAGAATGGACATTACAACGACAGGAGACCCGCTCCTTTGCAATGGGAACAATGTTTTGAGGCCCTCATGCACGTCTCTACCCAGGGACAACGTGGAGCCTCCCAATTTTTGGCTGCCCTGCCTAAGGGCTATACTATAATACACCCACTTCCTGACAATGGACACTTAATGTTTTGAGGCCCTCATGCACGTCTCTACCCAGGGACAACGTGGAGCCTCCCAATTTTTGGCTGCCCTGGCAAAGGGCTATACTATAATACACCCACTTCCTGACAATGGACACTTAATGTTTTGAGGCCCTCATGCACGTCTCTACCCAGGGACAACGTGGAGCCTCCCAATTTTTGGCTGCCCTGCCTAAGGGCTATACTATAATACACCCACTTCCTGACAATGGACACTTAATGTTTTGAGGCCCTCATGCACGTCTCTACCCAGGGACAACGTGGAGCCTCCCAATTTTTGGCTGCCCTGCCTAAGGGCTATACTACAATAGACCCACTTCCTTACAATGGGCACTTCAGGTTTACAGGCCATCATGCACGTCTCTATCCAGGGACAACGTGGAGCCTCCCAATTTTTGGCTGCCCTGCCTAAGGGCTATACTACAATAGACCCACTTCCTTACAATGGGCACTTCAGGTTTACAGGCCATCATGCACGTCTCTACCAAGGGACAACGTGGAGCCTCCCAATTTTTGGCTGCCCTGCCTAAGGGCTATACTATAATACACCCACTTCCTGACAATGGACACTTAATGTTTTGAGGCCCTCATGCACGTCTCTACCCAGGGACAACGTGGAGCCTCCCAATTTTTGGCTGCCCTGCCTAAGGGCTATACTATAATACACCCACTTCCTGACAATGGACACTTAATGTTTTGAGGCCCTCATGCACGTCTCTACCCAGGGACAACGTGGAGCCTCCCAATTTTTGGCTGCCCTGCCTAAGGGCTATACTATAATACACCCACTTCCTGACAATGGACACTTAATGTTTTGAGGCACTCATGCACGTCTCTACCCAGGGACAACGTGGAGCCTCCCAATTTTTGGCTGCCCTGCCTAAGGGCTATACTACAATAGACCCACTTCCTTACAATGGGCACTTCAGGTTTACAGGCCATCATGCACGTCTCTATCCAGGGACAACGTGGAGCCTCCCAATTTTTGGCTGCCCTGCCTAAGGGCTATACTACAATAGACCCACTTCCTTACAATGGGCACTTCAGGTTTACAGGCCATCATGCACGTCTCTACCCAGGGACAACGTGGAGCCTCCCAATTTTTGGCTGCCCTGCCTAAGGGCTATACTATAATACACCCACTTCCTGACAATGGACACTTAATGTTTTGAGGCCCTCATGCACGTCTCTACCCAGGGACAACGTGGAGCCTCCCAATTTTTGGCTGCCCTGCCTAAGGGCTATACTATAATACACCCACTTCCTGACAATGGACACTTAATGTTTTGAGGCCCTCATGCACGTCTCTACCCAGGGACAACGTGGAGCCTCCCAATTTTTGGCTGCCCTGCCTAAGGGCTATACTATAATACACCCACTTCCTGACAATGGACACTTAATGTTTTGAGGCCCTCATGCACGTCTCTACCCAGGGACAATGTGGAGCCTCCCAATTTTTGGCTGCCCTGCCTAAGGGCTATACTATAATACACCCACTTCCTGACAATGGACACTTAATGTTTTGAGGCCCTCATGCACGTCTCTACCCAGGGACAACGTGGAGCCTCCCAATTTTTGGCTGCCCTGCCTAAGGGCTATACTACAATAGACCCACTTCCTTACAATGGGCACTTCAGGTTTACAGGCCATCATGCACGTCTCTATCCAGGGACAACGTGGAGCCTCCCAATTTTTGGCTGCCCTGCCTAAGGGCTATACTACAATAGACCCACTTCCTTACAATGGGCACTTCAGGTTTACAGGCCATCATGCACGTCTCTATCCAGGAACAACGTGGAGCCTCCCAATTTTTGGCTGCCCTGGCAAAGGGCTATACTAAAATAGACCCACTTCCTTACAATGGGCACTTCAGGTTTACAGGCCATCATGCACGTCTCTATCCAGGGACAACGTGGAGCCTCCCAATTTTTGGCTGCCCTGGCAAAGGGCTATACTAAAATAGACCCACTTCCTTACAATGGGCACTTCAGGTTTACAGGCCATCATGCACGTCTCTATCCAGGGACAACGTGGAGCCTCCCAATTTTTGGCTGCCCTGCCTAAGGGCTATACTACAATAGACCCACTTCCTTACAATGGGCACTTCAGGTTTACAGGCCATCATGCACGTCTCTATCCAGGGACAACGTGGAGCCTCCCAATTTTTGGCTGCCCTGGCAAAGGGCTATACTAAAATAGACCCACTTCCTTACAATGGGCACTTCAGGTTTACAGGCCATCATGCACGTCTCTATCCAGGGACAACGTGGAGCCTCCCAATTTTTGGCTGCCCTGCCTAAGGGCTATACTACAATAGACCCACTTCCTTACAATGGGCACTTCAGGTTTACAGGCCATCATGCACGTCTCTATCCAGGGACAACGTGGAGCCTCCCAATTTTTGGCTGCCCTGCCTAAGGGCTATACTACAATAGACCCACTTCCTTACAATGGGCACTTCAGGTTTACAGGCCATCATGCACGTCTCTATCCAGGGACAACGTGGAGCCTCCCAATTTTTGGCTGCCCTGGCAAAGGGCTATACTAAAATAGACCCACTTCCTTACAATGGGCACTTCAGGTTTACAGGCCATCATGCACGTCTCTATCCAGGGACAACGTGGAGCCTCCCAATTTTTGGCTGCCCTGCCTAAGGGCTATACTACAATAGACCCACTTCCTTACAATGGGCACTTCAGGTTTACAGGCCATCATGCACGTCTCTATCCAGGGACAACGTGGAGCCTCCCAATTTTTGGCTGCCCTGGCAAAGGGCTATACTAAAATAGACCCACTTCCTTACAATGGGCACTTCAGGTTTACAGGCCATCATGCACGTCTCTATCCAGGGACAATGTGGAGCCTCCCAATTTTTGGCTGCCCTGCCTAAGGGCTATACTATAATACACCCACTTCCTGACAATGGACACTTAATGTTTTGAGGCCCTCATGCACGTCTGTATGCAGGGGCATTGGTGAACCTCACAATTTTGGACTGCCCTGGCAAAGGAAAATACTACAAAGACTCACTTCCTCAAAATGGGCACATTAGACTCAAGAGGCCTTCATGTACGTCTCTTCTCAGGGACATCGGAGTGCCACACAATGTTTTCACGTAAAATCTTTCATGTATTAATCTCAAAAAGTAACATACACCAGCTCTATCTCACTATTGGGTATGTGCCCTTAACATTTCCGCCATGAAAAATCATTTTGGGGTCATTTTGGAAGGTTTTCTGGTGAGTCCGTAAAAATGGCATAAAACGCGGACAAAATTGTACACAGCTGTGACTTTTCAGTGATAAATGCTTCAAGGGGTCTTCCCCATGCTGTTGCCATGTCATTTGAGCACTCTTCTGAGACTTTTGTGACATTTTTAGGGTTTCTCCATGCTGCCGGGGGGTCATTTCACAAAAATACTCGGGTCTCCCATAGGATAACATTGGGCTCGTTGCTCGGCCCGAGTACACGAGTATCTTGGGAGGCTCGGCCCGAGCTTCGAGCACCCGAGCTTTTTAGTACTCGCTCATCACTATTAGTAGTGAATCACTCATTACAACATCATGCGGCAGAGAGTTCCATAGTCTCACTGCTCGTACAGTAAAGAATCCTCGTCTGTGATTATGATTAAACCTTCTTTCCTCAAGACGTAGCGGATGCCCCCGTGTTCCAGTCGCAGGCCTAGGTGTAAATAGATCTTTGGAAAGGTCTCTGTACTGTCCCCTCATATATTTATACATTGTGATTAGATCTCCCCTAAGCCTTCGTTTTTCCAGACTAAATAACCCCAAGTTTAATAACCTGTCTTCGTATTGCAGCCCCCCCATTCCTCTAATAATCTTGGTCGCTCTTCTTTGCACCCTCTCCAGTTCAGCTATGTCCTTCTTATATATCGGTGACCAGAATTGTACACAGTATTCTAAGTGCGGTCGCACTAGTGACTTGTACGGAGGTAGAACTATATTTTTTTCATGAACACTTATACCTCTTTTAATACATCCCATTATTTTATTAGCCCTGGCAGCAGCTGCCTGACACTGTCCACTAAAGTAAAGTTTACCATCCACCCATACACCCAAGTCTTTTTCTGTGTCTGTTTTACCCAGTGTTCTACAATTAAGTACATAATCATAAATGTTATTTCCTCTACCCAAGTGCATGACCTTACATTTATCTACATTAAACTTCAATTGCCACTTCTCAGCCCAATCCTCCAATTTACATAAATCTCCCTGTAATATAAAATTATCCTCCTCTGTATTGATTACCCTGCAGAGTTTAGTATCATCTGCAAATATTGAAATTCTACTCCGCATGCCCCCAACAAGGTCATTTATAAATATGTTGAAAAGAAGCGGGCCCAATACTGACCCCTGTGGTACCCCACTATGAACTGAGACCCAGTCCGAGTACGTACCATTAATAACCACCCTTTGTTTCCTATCACTGAGCCAGTTTTTAACCCAGTTACACATATTTTCCCCTATCCCCATTATTCTCATTTTATGTACCAACCTTTTGTGTGGCACCGTATCAAAAGCTTTTGAAAAGTCCATATACACAACATCCGCTGCATTTCTCTGGTCCAGGCTTGAACTTACCTCTTCATAGAAGCTGATCAAATTAGTTTGACAGGATCGATCCCTCATAAACCCATGTTGATACTCTGTCATAAGGTTATTTTTCTTGAGATACTCCAGTATAGCATCTCTCAAGAAACCCTCAAGGATTTTACCAACCGTAGAGGTTAAACTTACCGGCCTATAATTTCCCGGCTCAGTTTTTGTCCCCTTTTTGAATATTGGCACCACATTTGCTATGCGCCAGTCCTGCGGTACCGACCCTGTTATTAAGGAATCTGAGAAGATTAAAAATAATGGTCTATCTATCACAGAACTCAATTCCTGTAGTACTCTGGGGTGTATGCCATCCGGGCACGGAGATTTGTCAACCTTAGTGATTTCGAGGCGGCGGCGTACTTCCTGCTGGGTTAAGCAGGTAATATTCAAGGGTGAATTTATGGCATCACTGGTCATGTCATCTGCCATGGCATTTTCTTGTATAAAAACCGTAGAAAAAAAAGTCATTCAGCAGGTTGGCTTTACCCTCATCCCCTTCCACCATTTCACCAAGACTATTTTTAAGGGGGCCAACACTATCGCTTTTCAGTTTTTTACTGTTTATGTAGTTAAAGAATATTTTAGGATTATTTTTACTTTCTCTCGCAATGAGTCTCTCTGTCTCAAACTTAGCTAACTTAATTTGCTTTTTACATATTTTATTTAATTTTCTATAATTATATAATGCCTCATCACTACCTACCCTCTTTAATTCTTTTAAGGCTTTCTGTTTTTCTTTTATTGCTTCCCTTACAGCTCTATTTAGCCATAGGGGTTTCCTCCTATTTCTAGAATGTTTGTTCCCATAGGGTATATTTTCTGCACAAGCCCTATTCAGGATGCTCATAAAAGTCTCCCATTTGCTTTGTGTACTTTTATTACTTAGTACATCATCCCAGTTTATTGCACTAAGATCATCTCTCAACCGTTTAAAATGTGCTTTCCTGAAGTTTAGTGTCCTTGTAGCCCCTCTACTATACATCTTACTAAAGAATACATGAAAACTTATTATTTTGTGATCACTATTCCCCAAGTAACCCCCAACTTGTATATTTGATATGCGGTCTGGCCTATTGGTTAGTACAAGGTCTAGTAGTGCTCCCCCTCTTGTGGGGTCCTGTACCATTTGTGAAAGGTAATTATCTTTCATTGTTATCAAAAATCTATTTCCTTTGCTGGAACTGCAAGTTTCTGTTCCCCAATTTATATCAGGATAGTTAAAGTCCCCCATAATAATTACCTCTCTGAGACTCGCTGCTTTATCAATTTGCTTTATGAGGAGATTCTCTACCTCTTCCATAATATTCGGCGTCTTATAACACACCCCTATCAGTATTTTATTATTCATTCTCCCCCCCCTTATCTCCACCCATAGGGACTCTACATTCTCAGTACCCTCACATATGTTGTCACGCAGGATGGGTTTTAAGGATGATTTTACATATAGACACACACCTCCCCCTCGCTTATTTGTACGGTCATTCCTGAATAGGCTATAACCCTGTAAATTAACAGCCCAGTCATAGCTCTCATCCAGCCATGTCTCTGATATCCCCACTATATCATAATTTTCTTCCAACAATATTAATTCTAATTCCTCCACATTATTTGTGAGGCTTCGGGCATTAGTGTACATGCACGTTACGTATGACTCTGTACCTATATTCCTGCTTACTGTATTGACTGTCCTAACCCTTCCCCCCGTACCACCCCCAATTTCATTACTTGTGCCCTGGTCACTATCTGCACTACATTCCCCTTCTATAAAGTGAATACCCTCGCCCCCCATTCCTAGTTTAAACACTCCTCCAATCCAACCTTCTAGCCATTTTCTGCCCCAGCAGAGCTGCACCCTCCCCATTAAGATGCAGCCCATCCCTAGCATAGAATCTGTAGCCAACTGAAAAGTCGGCCCAATTCTCCAGGAACCCAAAACCCTCTTTCCTACACCAATTCTTGAGCCACCTGTTAACCTCCCTGATCTCTCTTTGCCTCTCTGGTGTGGCTCGTGGCACAGGTAGTATTTCCGAAAATACCACCTTTGAGGTCCATGCTTTAAGCTTACAACCTAATTCCCTGAAATCATCTTTAAGGACCTTCCACCTACCTCTAACTTTGTCATTTGTGCCAATGTGTACAATGACCGTGATGTGTACAATTATCTGCCAGCAGACCCCCAGCAGCACTGAAGACAGGTTCCGAGAGAACGCTGGCTGCAGGACACGACAAGATCCCCAAGGCGTACGTGGCAAGCTCAGGCAATTTATCCAGATTGGAAGCCTAAAATGAGCAGGGCTCAAGTTGTACAGTAATGGCATCGATGTTTCCTTGCATATACTCATATATTTGTGTCTCCTCCTCTTTTTCCTTGTCCAGCTCTTTTGTTTTCGCATGAGTATATGTCCTTGTCACTTTCCCATGTGTTTGTGTTGTGTTGTGAGTTGTTTGTCACCTTTTGGACACCTTTGAGGGTGTTTTCTAGGTGTTTTTATGTGTTTGTGATTGCCTCCCATTGTTTCCTATGCGGTTCGAGTGGTTCGCCGAACCGAACTCGAACAAGACCTCCGTTCGGCGAACCGAACTCGAGCCGAACCTCGACCGGTTCGCTCATCTCTACTGGTGAGATCCAAGGTGGAGAAATAATTAGATGATTTTAAGGCTGCTAACGACTCCTCTATTCTGGGTAGTGGATAAGCATCTTTATGTGTAATGCGGTTAATCTGCCTGTAATCAACGCACATACTCATTTTGCCATCTTTTTTTCTTTACGAGCACTAGTGGAGCTGCCCAGGGGCTACAACTATCTCTGATTACCCCAGCCTCCTTCATTTCCCATAACATTTCTTTGGCACGCTGATACTGAGCTGGGGGTACAGGGCGGTATCTTTCTTTAATGGGATGATGGTCACCAGTGGGGATTTGATGCTAAACCCCTTTTACCTGCCCAAAGTCTAGAGGGTGTTTGCTGAAAACCCGCTCATATTCTTGTACCACCCGATAAACCCCATGCTTTTGGTGTGCAGGGATGGAGTCGGTGCCCACATGTAATTTTTGACACCAGTCCTCCAGCTGTCCCTTGGAGCCGTTGTCTTCCGCCTGGTCAGACGGGATCAAGGGTTCCACTGTCCTGCTAGCATTATTACTGACAGTGTACAGCTTGGCTACAGTGGCGTACCGGGGTAATTTGGCTTCCTCCTTCCCACAATTCAGGACGCGGACGGGTACTCTCCCCTTGCGGACGTCTGCTACCCCTCTGGCTATCAGGACTCCAGGCCTACTGTCTGAATACACAGGTTCTACCAGGGCCTGGTAATCTTGACCCTTGAGGCCTATTGCTGCCCGACACCATATCAACATCTCACTTCTTGGGGGTACTACAATGGGGAAGGGGTCATTTACCCTTACACTGCCAACTTCACCTCCGGCCAGCTCTATCTGCTGCCTCCTCATCAGGGCTCTGATCTCCCTCTGTAGCACACGCTGCTGCCCAGAGATGGCAGTTTCAGCCACCTGTTGCAACAAAATTATCACTTCGGCAAGACAATTTTCCATCACATTTGTACCGATTATCAACATTGGGTGAGATTCTTTGCGATCAACATCCACAATTATCATCCCCTGAGATGGCAATTCTACCCGCCCCACTTTAATTGTTACTTCTTTGTACCCAGTTTGAGGCAAGGGCTGACCATTACTGGCTACAATCGTTAAATCATCATCTGGGCCATGGGTAATGTCTAAATTAGACCAGTATCTTTTGTACAGTACATAAGGTATGGTCGTTACCTGGGACCCCGTGTACAAGAGGGCAGTCAAAGGGATCCCATCCAGCACAATAGGAAGGACCAGTCGTCCTCCCACATACTTGTTGTGCCAGGAAGTCGAGCCGGGATTTCTTACATCTGGGGGTTGGCTCCTGACCCCAGGTTCTGCCTGTTTAAAGGACAGTGTCTTGCGTAGTGCCCCGCCTGGTTACAGCGGCAGCAGATCGGTTGTCCAGCGGAATCATACCGGTCTGTGTCTTTTCATCATCTGGACTGGATGCCAACTCGATTCTAGTAGGCGATGGGGCCACCTGTAAAGACTGCACCGTTTTTGCTAGAGGAGCCACAGTCTTGGTCAGTTCCTGGACCTGATGTCTTAGATCTGCAGAGGGGTCCTGATCCAGGGTCTGCGCCTCAGCCCCTGCAGTGGCTCGGGTTGCAGGCACCACCTCTGGGTATGTGATTGCGAGAGGCCTGAGGGGTACTGCGTCTATTGGTGTAGATTCTCTCAGCACCCGAATGGCCTGGTCCTTAAACTTTGCAAAGTCCAGGGCAGGGTTCTGCAGGACCATGATACGCAGCTGTGTCCTGTGAGTGTCTGACAGGAGCCCTTCTATAAACTGCTCAGTCAGTAGTTTGTCTTCATCATGCACACTCTCTGGGTCCACCTGTTTAACTGCTCTCAGTGCCTCTTGCAAGTTTAAGGCATAATCCCATATACTGTCTCGTGCCCTTTGTTTACACCCAAAGAATTTCATTTTGATTTCTGCTGCAGTGCAGGTGTGAAAAGTGTTCTTTAACTTGGCCAGTATATGGGTTACTGTCCCTTTATTAGTGTCAGGCCAGGACTTTACTTCACGTTGGGCTGCGCCAGTTAACTGTCCCATTAATATGCCCACTCTCTGGCTTTCAGTTAGGGGATACACCTTGAACAAACTGTGCAGTCTTTCTCTGAAGTCGCTCAGGGTGTGCGACTCCCCTGAATACTGCGGTAACCAGTCTGCGCCCAAGAGGTAAGGCATTGTGAACGGCATCACGGGCGCTACAGCAGGAGCTGGGGCAATTGCGACGGGGATTACATTAGCCGGTGCCACCGTGTCCTGGGCCACAGCGGCCACCTGTTCCCCCTCTGCGTCGGACATCCTTCTTCCCCCTTAGTGAACCTTACTAGGCTCCGCTTTCCTCCTCAGGGCAGCGCGGGGTTAACCAACCGTCGCTCTGATGGCGCGCTTTTCTCACGCCCTCTTTCTGGCACGCCACCTTTCTTCCTGCGCTCAGTAGTTTTAATGGCGGTGGCAGTTTCCACACAAATCAGACACAGTCTATTAAAAACAGTTCTTTAAGGCACACGTCACCCGTTTCAGCGGGTCTTGTTCAAATCCTGTTCGTGATGCCAAAGGTGACTCGCCCACCCCAGGGCCTTAGGTGACTCGGAGTCGGGCCCCGCCACCGCTGACTACCCCAGACTAGTCCGGCCCGACACCGATTCACCTAAGGCCCTGGGGTGGGCGAGTCACCTTCTTATGCAAATTCCGCATCATTGAGACTGCAACACTGCAGGCACCTCTGAAAGATACACACAAGATGATACTTTAGCACAGACCAAGAGAGATAGGGGCAGAGCAGTCATGGGTCACACAAAGGACCACAGGGTCAAAAATACAGTCAGTACAACTTCTTTTGCAAAAATATAACAAATATTTATTTAGATACAATACATAGCAAAAGAAATGACAGTACAAAGGCATCATCAAAGAGAATAAATAAAGAACACTGATCAGGCTAAAGTTATGTCACTGATGTAGAGCACGGATCCACGTACCATATAGGGAGTAATGTACAATTATGTCAAATGATGACTCCTCTATGCAACTATGCAAGGACTGTAAATTTGCCCCTCATATAATAATATAGCATATGCAAAATTAGGGGGTATTACAATATGTGTCCAACATATCGGGAACTCGTTCAATAAATAGTTCCCAGTGCTCAGAGGAGCCAGATCATAGACCATGTTATAAACAACCAGAAAAGGAGTAAACAATAATAGAGGAAATTATAAAACTCCCATCTTAAACTCACCCATACTGGTTACCGTGGAAGCCGAGGAAAACGTGCCCCGACGCGCACGTTTCGCTAACTTCTTCGGGGGGCCGTGGAGTGATGTGAATAAGGCTAGCATGTGCTTAAATATCCCGCTTCCGTGACCGGCTTGTCAGCCATTGGTCGCGCGCGAGGCGGGACTCCGGCCAGAGACCGCGTCATAGGGCACTCCCGGAACTGACGCGAGCATTTCCTGTGTCGTCACACAGGATGCGTGCGTCACGCCGTATGGAGGCCAGCCGACGCTGGTATGGCAGGAGTGCCACTGCGCGTGTGCACCGCCACAGCGGCCTTGGAGGAAGTGGGCAACACAAAGGGCAAATAGCAGCAGATGGAAATAAAGCCCTGCAATATATAAGGAATAAGCAGACTATATAGAGGAGTGACTATAAGGATCAAAAGAAGATCTCAGTCCCTGTATCCATGTGGCGCTTACGTTAAGATACGACACATAGTATGGTCTAAAATAGGCAGGAACAACAGCCAACGGTACAGGGAGTGAAATCAATAGAGGCAGTCCAACACAAAATGGATAGAAGAAAGGCAACCTCCGCCACTCAATATATGGGAACCAAAACACGGTGCAGAATATCAATTCCTCCATACTACGGGCAACATAATCACTGCACACTAATATACAGCAGGTAGAGTAAGATGATTCTCCATATGTCCGGATTTGTATAAACAGACACCAAAGGACTGTCTAAAATCACTTCCTCCAACAAATTCTCTCAGACACTCCCTCCATGCTGGAAATAGGGAAAGGGACGATCATAAAGCCATCTCCATTATCATACGTATATTCGCAGGATGGCATGTCCAAAGAATCCCAATAAGGAGGTTAAACTCCTGGGGGGAGAATCCATGAGGCGGAACACATGTGGATGCAATAGCCTAAGCCTATAAAGAAATAAAACAAGAGACAAAAAAGAACAGAAAAACACACCAACATTAGTAAAATGTTTTAAAAAGGACACCGAGGCATACCACTAAAATCAAGGACCAAATAGAAAACGAAATAGAGACTAGGTCAGATGGAATTCATAAGAAAGGGGCGAAAGATAATTTTTCATTAAGTCCACCCGGCACCATTGTACCCAAAGTGACAATCCACCTGCACTCAAGACGCGCCAACGCTTGTTGATAGTTGCCGCCCCTTGAGCCCAGATGCAACCTGTCAATGGCCCGTACTCTGAGGGATGAAGGATTGCAATCATGATACAACTTATAGTGTCGAGGGATGGTCCTAAGGGAGCCCAAATCATCCACCTCCCTTGCCGCTATAATGTCCCTGACATGCTGATGTGTACGTACACGAAATTGTCGAGTAGTCAGGCCGACATATAGCAAGTTACATCCACACTTGGCAAGGTAAATGACATGATCTGTGTTACAGGAGATATAATGTTTGATAGTGAAATCCCTAGTCCCATCCACCGATGTGAAAGAAAAAGCTCTTTCAATATTTCTGCAAGAAACACATGAGCCACAGGGGAAGCATCCCCATTTTGGTTTCCCGGTGTTAAAGGGTAAGGTATCACGATTAGAGTTGAGCGCAGTTCGTGGTTCGTGGTTCTCCAGTTCGTGGCTCGAGTGATTTTGGGGGCTGTTCTAGATCGAACTAGAACTCGAGCTTTTTTGCAAAAGCTCGATAGTTCTAGATACGTTCGAGAACGGTTCTAGCAGCAAAAAAAACAGCTAATTCCTAGCTGGCTTTCCGCTGTAATAGTGTAAGTCACTCTGTGACTCACACTATTATGACATTTCAGTGTATAGTGTGCGGGAACAGCGCATTCAGATCACTGCTGTATGTATAATGGCGATCGCCATTTTTTTCTTTTTTTCCTTGTCTTCCTTCCCTAAGCGCGCGCGTGTAGAGGGGAGAGCCAACATGTCAGCCAATCCCAGACACACACACAGCTAAGTGGACTTTTAGCCAGAGAAGCAACGGCATGTGTGAGAGGATGTCCATGTCACATGTCCCTGCATTATAAAAACGAGTATCTGCCCGTCCGGATGCCATTATCTCTTCTGTGTCCTTGGTGTCAGACATCACTGGCGCAGCTCCAGCTGTATACGCTCCATACACAGCGCTGGACAGCATAGGGATAGCACTTTCTATCAGTCCTTTTAAGGGCTAATACCGGCAGGGTCAGAGCCATAAGTGACAGGTCCTGAAAACAGAGTTTAACAGCTACACAAGATGACAGCGTCTGTGTAGCTAAGGTCAGGGATTTCCACGCTGCATTTCCCCATTAGGAGGGATAGAAAGGCAGGCTTCCTTTCCTCTACCCAGAGACCCACAACCCTGCCACTGTACCCTCCTGCCCTTTGCACACTCCAACTCATTGTTACTAAGCCATTATACTAGCAAACACTGAGTGAACTTATTGGCATCCTAAACGTGGCTATTGGACTTCTGTATAGTCCCAGTAGTGCACAGATATTTGCAGCACGTCTGCCTGCATTGCACACTCAAACTCATTGTTACTAAGCCATTACACTAGTAAACACTGAGTGAACTTAGAGGCATCCTAAACGTGGCTATTGGACTTCTGTATAGTCCCAGTAGTGCACAGATATTTGCAGCACCTCTGCCTGCATTGCACACTCAAACTCATTGTTACTAAGCCATTATACTAGCAAACACTGAGGAAACTTAGTGGCATCCTAAAAGTGGCTGTTGGACTTCTGTATTGTCCCACTAGTGCAAAGATATTTGCAGCACGTCTGCCTGCATTGCACACTCAAACTCATTATAACTAAGCCATTATGCTAGCAAACACTGAGTGAACTTAGTGGCATCCTAAACGTGGCTATTGGACTTCTGTATAGTCCCAGTAGTGCACAGATATTTGCAGCACGTCTGCCTGCATTGCACACTCAAACTCATTGTTACTAAGCCATTATACTAGCAAACACTGAGTGAACTTAGTGGCATCCTAAACGTGGCTATTGGACTTCTGTATAGTCCCACTAGTGCAAAGATATTTGCAGCACGTCTGCCCGCATTGCACACTCAAACTCATTGTTACTAAGCCATTATACTAGCAAACACTGAGTGAACTTAGTGGCATCCTAAACGATGCTATTGGACTTCTGTATAGTCCCAGTAGAGCACAGATATTTGCAGCACGTCTGCCTGCATTGCACACTCCTACTGATTGTTACTAAGCCATTATACTAGCAAACACTGAGTGAACTTAGTGGCATCCTAAACGTGGCTGTTGGACTTCTGTATCGTCCCACAAGTGCAAAGATATTTGCAGCACGTCTGCCTGCATTGCACACTCAAACTCATTATAACTAAGCCATTATGCTAGCAAACACTGAGTGAACTTAGTGGCATCCTAAACGTGGCTATTGGACTTCTGTATAGTCCCAGTAGTGCACAGATATTTGCAGCACGTCTGCCTGCATTGCACACTCAAACTCATTGTTACTAAGCCATTATACTAGCAAACACTGAGTGAACTTAGTGGCATCCTAAACGTGGCTATTGGACTTCTGTATAGTCCCACTAGTGCAAAGATATTTGCAGCACGTCTGCCCGCATTGCACACTCAAACTCATTGTTACTAAGCCATTATACTAGCAAACACTGAGTGAACTTAGTGGCATCCTAAACGATGCTATTGGACTTCTGTATAGTCCCAGTAGAGCACAGATATTTGCAGCACGTCTGCCTGCATTGCACACTCCTACTGATTGTTACTAAGCCATTATACTAGCAAACACTGAGTGAACTTAGTGGCATCCTAAACGTGGCTGTTGGACTTCTGTATCGTCCCACAAGTGCAAAGATATTTGCAGCACCTCTGCCTGCATTGCACACTCAAACTCATTGTTACTAAGCCATTATACTAGCAAACACTGAAGAAACTTAGAGGCATCCTAAAAAAGGCTGTTGGACTTCTGTATTGTCCCACTAATGCAAAGATATTTGCAGCACGTCTGCCTGCATTGCACACTCAAACTCATTATAACTAAGCCATTATACTAGCAAACACTGAGTGAACTTAGTGGCATCCTAAACGTGGCTATTGGACTTCTGTATAGTCCCACTAGTGCAAAGATATTTGCAGCACGTCTGCCTGCATTGCACACTCTAACTCATTATAACTAAGCCATTATACTAGCAAACACTGAGTGAACTTAGTGGCATCCTAAACGTGGCTATTGGACTTCTGTATAGTCTCACTAGTGCAAAGATATTTGCAGCACGTCTGCCTGCATTGCACACTCAAACTCATTATAACTAAGCCATTATACTAGCAAACACTGAGTGAACTTAGTGGCATCCTAAACGTGGCTATTGGACTTCTGTATAGTCCCACTAGTGCAAAGATATTTGCAGCACGTCTGCCTGCATTGCACACTTAAACTCATTGTTACTAAGCCATTATACTAGCAAACACTGAGGAAACTTAGTGGCATCCTAAAAGTGGCTATTGGACTTCTGTATAGTCCCACTAGTGCAAAGATATTTGCAGCACGTCTGCCTGCATTGCACACTCAAACTCATTATAACTAAGCCATTATACTAGCAAACACTGAGTGAACTTAAGCGGGCTTTACACGCTACGACATCGCTAATGCGGAGTCGTTGGGGTCACGGAATTCGTGACGCACATCCGGCCGCATTAGCGATGCCGTTGCGTGTGACATCGATAAGCGATTTTGCATCGTTGCAAAAACGTGCAAAATCGCTAATCGGCGACACGGGGGTCCATTCTCAAATCTCGTTACTGCAGCAGTAACGAGGTTGTTCCTCGTTCCTGCGGCAGCACACATCGCTGCGTGTGACACCGCAGGAACGAGGAAGCTCCCCTTACCTGCCTCCCGGCCGCTATGCGGAAGGAAGGAGGTAGGCGGGATGTTACGTCCCGCTCATCTCCGCCCCTCAGCTGCTATTGGGCGGCGGTTCAGTGACATTTCCGTGACGTCGCTGTGACGCCGCACGGACCGCCCCCTTAGAAAGGAGGCGGTTCGCCGGTCACAGCGACGTCGCCGGACAGGTAAATAAGTGTGACGGCTGTGGGCGATGTTGTGCGGCACGGGCAGCGATATGCCCGTGTCGCGCAACAGATGGGGGCGGGTACCCACACTAGCGATATCGGGACCGATATCGCAGTGTGTAAAGTAGCCTTTAGTGTCATCCTAAACGTGGCTATTGGACTTCTGTATGGTCCCACTAGTGCAAAGATATTTGCAGCACGTCTGCCTGCATTGCACACTCAAACTCATTGTTACTAAGCCATTATACTAGAAACACTGAGTGAACTTAGTGGCATCCTAAACGTGGCTGTTGGACTTCTGTATCGCCCCACTAGTGCAAAGATATTTGCAGCACGTCTGCCTGCATTGCACACTGAGGAAACTTAGTGGCATCCTAAAAGTGGCTATTGGACTTCTGTATAGTCCCACTAGTGCAAAGATATTTGCAGCACGTCTGCCTGCATTGCACACTCAAACTCATTATAACTAAGCCATTATACTAGCAAACACTGAGTGAACTTAGTGGCATCCTAAACGTGGCTATTGGACTTCTGTATAGTCCCACTAGTGCAAAGATATTTGCAGCACGTCTGCTTGCATTGCACACTCAAACTCATTGTTACTAAGCCATTATACTAGCAAACACTGAGTGAACTTAGTGGCATCCTAAACGTGGCTGTTGGACTTCTGTATCGTCCCACAAGTGCAAAGATATTTGAAGCACGTCTGCCTGCATTGCACACTCAAACTCATTGTTACTAAGCCATTATACTAGCAAACACTGAGTGAACTTAGTGGCATCCTAAACGTGGCTATTGGACTTCTGTATGGTCCCACTAGTGCAAAGATATTTGCAGCACGTCTGCTTGCATTGCACACTCTAAACTCATTATAACTAAGCCATTATACTAGCAAACACTGAGTGAACTTAGTGGCATCCTAAACGTGGCTATTGGACTTCTGTATAGTCCCACTAGTGCAAAGATTTTTGCAGCACGTCTGCCTGCATTGCACACTCAAACTCTTTATAACTAAGCCATTATACTAGCAAACACTGAGTGAACTTAGTGGCATCCTAAACGTGGCTATTGGACTTCTGTATTGTCCCACTAGTGCAAAGATATTTGCAGCACGTCTGCCTGCATTGCACACTCAAACTCATTGTTACTAAGCCATTATACTAGCAAACACTGAGTGAACTTAGTGGCATCCTAAACGTGGCTATTGGACTTCTGTATAGTCCCACTAGTGCAAAGATATTTGCAGCACGTCTGCCTGCATTGCACACTCAAACTCATTGTTACTAAGCCATTATACTAGCAAACACTGAGCAAACTTAGTGGCATCCTAAAAGTGGCTGTTGGACTTCTGTATTGTCCCACTAATGCAAAGATATTTGCAGCACATCTGCCTGCATTGCACACTCAAACTCATTATAACTAAGCCATTATACTAGCAAACACTGAGTGAACTTAGTGGCATCCTAAACGTGGCTATTGGACTTCTGTATAGTCCCACTACTGCAAAGATATTTGCAGCACGTCTGCCAGCATTGCACACTCAAACTCATTGTTACTTACTAAGACATTATAATACCAAAAATTGAGTAAACTTAGTGGCATACAAGAAGTGGCTGTTGTACTCCATTAGTGCCCCACTGGTGCAAATCTATGTGCAGCACCTGTGCAGGACACCCTCCTGCTCTGTTTTTAATAAGCTATAATGATAGCAAAAAATACTGCCATTTAGTGGCATCATAGAACTGGATGTTGTATTCCATTATTGTCCCACTGGTGCCAAGCTATTACTAGCACCTGTGCAGGACACCCTCATGCACATTTTGCTACGCTAATGTTATAGCACTCAGAGAATTCATTGCTGCATTTGATAATTCGGAGGGATAGAAAGTGAGGCTTTCTTTAGCTTTTCCTTTTGTTCATAGACAGCATCTCCAAGTCCACACCCGAAGAGCAATTTCTCCTCCACGTGTAAGTGTGGAGAGGCAGCTAGTGCGCATGCGTGTGCCGATTTACCCCAGCTGCAGCCTAACTACAGTGTTTCGCCTAGTGAGTATGCTCAGCCTGACTGTGCCATTCCTGACGCTAAGTCTTCATTTCGGGATACAGCGCATGCTCCCACACTTAGTGTGAAAAGCCTCTTTGCACAGGTACTTGCATTCCGTGCCGGGTCTAAGTCCTGTTTTGTGCTGAGACACCATGCTAAAGCTGATAGTCTTTTTTCAGAGACTCTATTTCATGCAACTGACCATGCTCAGGCACTTACTGCATCAGAAACTAGGTCCGGTAATGAACTCTTTGGCCCTGCCCCTGATGTGGGGGGGCCCATATAGACCACAGGGCATCAGGTGTCCTGACAATGTGGCCAGGCCACTCCCAAATGGCTTGCAGAGGCCCGCCCCTATGACTTGTCACCTCATTATTGATGGTCAGACGATGACTGGTGAGGTGTTTGTGTCGTGGCAGCCATGAGGTCATTATTGAAGTTGCGGTTCCAAATAGGACGCTAGTTATGCCACTCATGACGTGTCACTCTGCTTTTGTCTCCAGGAGGTGCATTGTGGTCCACCCTGGTTTGGGGCGGACCCAGGTTATAAAACGGGCTGGAGCCAACAAGGAGGTGCGCAGTCTTCTATTATGCTCCGAAAGAGCACACCTCCATGTGTTGAACCCATTGCGGCTTTAGGCCAGAGGTAGGCAGGGATAGGGCGTCGATGCAGGCCGCCACCACAGTTGATAACGCAGAACGGTTAAGACCAGCTCCTGTCCTACAAGTCCTGCTTGTGCAGCCCAGTGGCATTAACAGGCCTGCTGCTGCTGATGTGCCTGCTGTCCACAGGTGTGGCCCCAATGCACACGGTCAGTGTACTCAATGGCCCCTGTGATGTTAACAGGGAGTTCCTGGGCTGGGTGGGCGTGTGGACCCTGTGACGCTAACAGGGCTCCCAGTCTCAAGATCCGAGTGGCGTCTAACTCGGTTCAGGCAACTATTAGTTTCATAGCCACACAGATCTGTATCCTCCACCTAACCTTCCATTTGCCAACCTCTCCTTTTCCATCTGGGAGCACGGTGGACATTGACTGCTGATGGGGATATATACCTTTCTCTTTCTTTTCTTATTAATTTTCGTTATATACCCCTAACATAGTATATACCACCTTATCCAAATCTGCCAGTCCCACCGTAACAGATGGTGTTTCTTCATCAAATGTTACTTTTGCTTAACCACCAAACCCACGGATAAAAACTTTTTTCCCCTTTCCAACACACCTGTTCCCCTTTCCACCAGCATTTGTCCTTTTTCAACTCATTTGGTATATGACCAAAAGTGCAACTCTGCAGGGACACCGTACTCAATGCCATCTCAGCCCAGCAGCCAGCCCTCGGTCCCTCAGATGTGGACAAGTAAAAGCCCATTTCCTCCTATCCATGACAAAGCGTTGAGATTCACTCTGTGCAGCACCACCTTCTGCAGATACTCCTGTATACGTGCGTCCCTTTCTATGGCTGGAATTATTTCGCCAAATTTTGTCTTGTACCGGGGATCTAACAGTGTGGCAACCCAGTAGTTAGCATTACTTCGAATTCGTACAATCCGAGGGTCATGTTGTAGGTAGTGCAGCAAGAAGGCGCTCATGTGTCTTGTGCATCCAAGAGGACCAAGTCCTTGGTTTGTTGGTGGCAGAGAGGTGAGAATCGTGCCTCCTTCCTCTGCCCTCTCCCCCCAACCTCGCACAACCGAAATGTGACCAAGCTCTCAGTCATCTGCTGAGTCTTCCATGCCCATCGCAAGTTCGTCCTCCATTTCTTCATGGGCTCCTGCACCTTCCTCAACAATTTTTGCTGATACTATGCGTCCTTGATAATCCCTATCCCCCACCATGACTGCCGCCTAGGTGCCGCTCAACGTATGGACCTTGTACATCTTATTATCCCTTCTGCAAATGACTCCTCCTGTACTTCCTCCCCTTCCTCTTGGACCAACACCTGACTCCGAATAATGCTAACAGTGTGCTCCATCTTGTAGATGACCAGAATTGTCACGCTGAGAATGGCATCGCTAGTGCTAAACATCTTCGTCGACATTTTTAAACTGTGTAGAAGGGTGCATAGGTCCTTGATCTGACACCACTCCAGCAGCGTGATCTGCACCACCTCTGGATCAAGTTAGCCCAGGGTATACATCATACCGTATTTCAGCAGGGCTCTGCGGTGCTGCCACAGACGCTGCAACATGTGCAGATTCCAATTCCTGCGTTTAACCGCCAGACCCTAATACTTCAGGAGCGATGAAAGTTGTTGAGCTGCTGGGTGCGAAGGATGAAAGTGAGCACATAGCAGCGTGCCCGCTGCACAAGGCCATGTAGACCGGGATGGTATTTTAAATATTGCTGGAGAATCAGATTCAACATGTGAGCCATACAAGGCACGTGTGTCACATTGCCCTGACGAAGGGCCGCAGACAGGTTTGCATCATTGCCGCACATGGCTGTTAAGTCACCAACGTAGTCCACTCAATCAATTTGTACTCTGGTCGCCAGGTGACAACGTGTTCCTTTCGTGCATAGTGCTGATGATGGGAAAGGAGTCAATGCCTGCGGCGCAGGTGGACGCAGGTTATGGTCACCCACTGGGATGCGTTACCTTGACAGATACAGAACCACAGGCTGAATGTAGGTGGTGGGTATCTCACAGATGAAGTACCATCATTCAGCTACAACCAATGGGAAGACACCACACCCTTTTTTAGGCCCCTCCTGTCTGCAGACCACTGCCAGACAAAGCTATGAACCTCTTGTTACTGTTACCCCCAGTTCAGTTTTATGAGTTGGTGTGCTTGTTACCTGACTACTTTTCCTGCTTGCTGTTTATGTACCTCGTTGGCCGATCCGCATTTCACCTCTGCTTGTTTTCTGATTAAGTCCTGGCCATCCCATTCTGTTCCTCTTCCTCAATTAATGTTTTTGACCCTGCATGACTACTATTCTCTGGAACTGCAGCCTTCCACAGGTATTGATCAACTTGGGCCCTGTGTAATTCCAAATCACTGTATAGGGGTTAAAGGGTTTCAGGGTTCTGGGTGTCCAGCTTGGTGAGTGGCTTGCCTCTAGCCTATCCTTTACAGCCCATCTGAGTGTGTCGATCCAGGCAGGCGTTACACCGTGCCCTCTGCAGAAGGCCATGTAGGCCGGGATAGTGTTTTAAAAATTGCTGGACAACCAGGTTCAACACGTGAGCCATACAAGGCACGTGTGCCACATTGCCCTGAAGAAGGGTCGCAGACTGGTTTGCATCATTGTCGCACCCGACCTTCCCTGGCTGCTGGTTGAGTGGAGACAACCATTGATGAAACTCGGTCTCACTCTCCAGAGCTAACCGTCCACAATTCCTCAGCGGTGTCTCACATTTCCCCTACATTTCAAAGTAAACATTTGACCGCCTGATGGCCTTGAGCTCTGTTGCCAGCATAGTAAGGAGGTGTGTGGGATTCCTTGGGCGCAGTTACAAGGAAGGGTGGACTGACCACACAGGGTTTGGGCCGAGGTGGAGGACCCACACGAGGTTGAGGAGGCAGAAGCAGTGGAGGAACTTGTACATACAGAGGAAGGATTGACACACAAGTCGTGGGGACGGCAAGACTTGTACAGCAAACTCTTCTCCATCTCTCACCATAGTTACCCAGTGCCCAGTCAGCAACATGTAACTCCCCTGTCCATGCTTACTGGTCCAAGTATCTGTGGTGAAATGCACCCTGTCACACACAGAGTTTCTCAAGGAATCGGTGAGGTTGTGTGCGACCTACTGTGGTAGCGCGGGCACGCCTTTCTTGGAGAAGGAGTGACGACTGGCCATCGGCTCTTAGGGCACTGCAATGGGCATAAGGTCTCGAAAATCCTCGGTCTCAAAAGGGTGTAAAGGCAGCCTTTCTGTTGCCAACAAGTTGCAGATGATGAAACTCAACCTCTTAGGCATGTCATGCCCTTCGAAAATCATGTAAAACACAGCGAGGGGACTCCAACCCCAGTCTCCCTCGTTGCCACTAATTGGGCCACACACACCCCACTTGACTGGCATCAGTTGACCCCCCTTTCGAAAAAGAAAAAGATGCTTTGCATGAAGCACTCTCAAAAGTACGCGTGCCTTTCCCGTCCCCTGGCTGACCCAGGGGAAGAAAAGTCCTCTGAGAGCCATGACTTGTTCATCTTGGTTCTTTTAGAAACACAGCGAGGGAACTCCAACCACAGTCTCCCTCGTTGCCACTAATTGGGCCACACACACCCCACTTGACTGGCATCAGTTGACCCCCCTTTTGAAAAAGAAAAAGATGCTTTGCATGAAGCACTCTCAAAAATACGCGTGCCTTTCCCGTCCCCTGGCTGACCCAGGGGAAGAAAAGTCCTCTGAGAGCCATGACTTGTTCATCTTGGTTCTTTTAGAAACACAGCGAGGGGACTCCAACCACAGTCTCCCTCGTTGCCACTAATTGGGCCACACACACCCCACTTGACTGGCATCAGTTTACCCCCCTTTTGAAAAAGAAAAAGGTGCTTTGCATGAAGCACTCTCAAAAATACGCGTGCCTTTCCCATCCCCTGGCTCACCCAGGGGAAGAAAAGTCCTCTGAGAGCCATGACTTGTTCATCTTGGTTCTTTTAGAAACACAGCGAGGGGACTCCAACCACAGTCTCCCTTGTTGCCACTAATTGGGCCACACACACCCCACTTGACTGGCATCAGTTGACCCCCCTTTTGAAAAAGAAAAAGATGCTTTGCATGAAGCACTCTCAAAAATACGCGTGCCTTTCCCGTCCCCTGGCTGACCCAGGGGAAGAAAAGTCCTCTGAGAGCCATGACTTGTTCATCTTGGTTCTTTTAGAAACACAGCGAGGGGACTCCAACCACAGTCTCCCTCGTTGCCACTAATTGGGCCACACACACCCCACTTGACTGGCATCAGTTGACCCCCCTTTTGAAAAAGAAAAAGATGCTTTGCATGAAGCACTCTCAAAAATACGCGTGCCTTTCCCGTCCCCTGGCTGACCCACGGGAAGAAAAGTCCTCTGAGAGCCATGACTTGTTCATCTTGGTTCTTTTAGAAACACTGCGAGGGGACTCCAACCACAGTCTCCCTCGTTGCCACTAATTGGGCCACACACACCCCACTTGACTGGCATCAGTTGACCCCCCTTTTGAAAAAGAAAAAGATGCTTTGCATGAAGCACTCTCAAAAATACGCGTGCCTTTCCCGTCCCCTGGCTGACCTAGGGGAAGAAAAGTCCTCTGAGAGCCATGACTTGTTCTTCTTGGTTCTTTTAGAAACACAGCGAGGGGACTCCAATCACAGTCTCCCTCGTTGCCACTAATTGGGCCACACACCCCACTTGACTGGCATCAGTTGACCCCCCTTTTGAAAAAGAAAAAGATGCTTTGCATGAAGCACTCTCAAAAATACGCGTGCCTTTCCCGTCCCCTGGCTGACCCAGAGGAAGAAAAGTCCTCTGAGAGCCATGACTTGTTCATCTTGGTTCTTTTAGAAACACAGCGAGGGGACTCCAACCACAGTCTCCCTCGTTGCCACTAATTGGGCCACACACACCCCACTTGACTGGCATCAGTTGACCCCCCTTTTGAAAAAGAAAAAGATGCTTTGCATGAAGCACTCTCAAAAATACGCATGCCTTTCGCCTCCCCTGGCTGACCCAGGTGAAGAAAAGTCCTCTTAGAGCCATGTCCACATTGTCAGTGGACAGACGCGTGTGCTTATCTGCCAGCAGACCCCCAGCAGCACTGAAGACAGGTTCTGAGAGAACGCTGGCTGCAGGACACGACAAGATCCCCAAGGCGTACGTGGCAATCTCAGGCAATTTATCCAGATTGGAAGCCTAAAATGAGCAGGGCTCAAGTTGCACAGTAATGGCATCGATGTTTCCTTGCATATACTCATATATCTGTGTGTCCTCCTCTTTTTCCTTGTCCAGCTCTTTTGTTTTCGCATGAGTATATGTCCTTGTCACTTTCCCATGTGTTTGTGTTGTGTTGTGAGTTGTTTGTCACCTTTTGGACACCTTTGAGGGTGTTTTCTAGGTGTTTTTATGTGTTTGTGATTGCCTGCCATTGTTTCCTATGCAGTTCGAGTTCGGTTCGTCGAACGTTCGATGAACCGAACTCGAACGGGAGCTCTGTTCGGCGAACCAACCTCGAGCCGAACCGCGACCGGTTCGCTCATCTCTAATCACGATGCACGTAATGACTATGCACCAAGATATCTCGCAGATTTTTTCCCCTCCTTGCTGTCATGAGGGGATGATCAGGGAGGGCCTTCGCTAGTACGGGTTCAGTTTTTAGTACCGACCAGTGCTTATCCAAAATACGCCTTATCTCCCCCCACTGGTTACTGAAGGTGGAAATAAATCGAATTGGTCCAGCAATAGATTCCGTTTTGTTTGATGTGGATAACAGTTTGTATCTGGAGGCGGCTTTAGCCCTGGAATAGCCTTGCTTAATGCTATGTGCACTATACCCCCTGCTCCTGAAGCGCTGGGAGAGGTCCTTAGCTTGTGCATCAAACAGTTGGTCAGAGGAACATATCCTCTTAATCCTCAAGCATTGTCCCACAGGCTGATACTTTGACAGAGCTGACCCATCTTGATGCAGCAAAAAGGAACCTGATCGTGTTCCCCTAACCACCAAGAACAGAAACACCTGCTTGACCGGACACTCTACCAGACCCGGTACACCCCAGATCTCAATCAAATGCCCTCTGCCATACTGATCCGTCTTAGATCACCGCAAAGGGCACCTCACCACATCTGCACCGCACATTCCACACCCTCCAGCAATAGGCCCCCTGACACTTCGTGTTCATGCTGACCAATTCACTGAATCTGAAGGCCCTGAAAAAGGCCAAAATTAAGGCAGCCCCAAATAACCGGCACTCTTAATCCAAGAAACACACGCATGACAAAACTGCCAACAATTTTTTTCAACAGATCGAAAGACACTGGCCGCCGCCAATTCCAGCGCACCCATTTCTTACGATGACCCTTTAGTGCTTGGCGCACCAAGAAATCATTTGAGACATCCCGCCAGTCTAGTAGCTTAAAGAGAAATGCTATGCTGGCCAGCCTGCCAGAAACCGCTGAGAATGACAAGCCATCTTCCATAGCCTTACCCACCATGTACAACACCGCATAAACGTTTTCTCCCTCTAGGACATTACCACCAATGGCATCAACTAGCTCCTGCCATTGATCCTACGCTGCTATATAACTGGTTCTTGAATGAATTTCCAGGCTGGACTCAAACCAGATCCTACAACCAGGTGGACCAGACAGTCTCCTGCTGCTCCATATCCGGTGTCAACACTCGAAAACAGTCCCACTGGAAGCAAGATAACGTATCAGCCACAGAATTTAAAACACCTGGCACATGTACAGCAAAAATCCACAAATTAAGATTAAGACAACCAAAGACCAGATGCCTCAGAAGGTCTACCACCGGGGAAGAATCAGCCGTCAGATTCTTGACACACTGAACCACCCCCAGGTTGTCACACATAAAGCGCACATTCCTGTTCCTCAGCTCCTGCCCCCAGACCTGGAGTGCTACAACAATAGGGAATAACTCTAGCAATGCTAGGTTCCTAGTTAGCCCTGTAGACCTCCACATCTATGGCTATCTACCAATGCACCATTATCCACCAAAGTACACCCCAAAGCCACTAGACCCCGACTCGTCAGTATAGAGCACCAAGTCCTCATTAGTCACAACATCCCAAATCCACAAAGACCTCCCATTGTACAACTCCAGAAACTGTGCCCATACTCTCTGATCCACCTTGTGCTCAGCCTTTAATCTTACAAAGTGGAATGGGTAGAACCCGGGTGGTAAGTGACAAAAAAATTAAATGTATTAAAGAACAGGGACCACCGAGCTTGTCTCGGGGAGAGGCACTTAGCAGTCTCGAAATAAAGGAGGTTCTTGTGAACCGTGATTACCGTCACTGGGTGTGCGGCGACCTCCAGGAAGTGTCACTACTCCTCAAATGCAAACTTGATGGCAAGGACCTCCCTGTTACCAATATAATAATTACGCTCCGCATGCGACAACTTCCTGGATAAGAATGCACATGGGCGAAGCATACCCAAGGATGGACCCTTGTTATGTCACCACCGGAGTCCGCTCCAGCGACTTCTGCTCCGATCGCCAGGCGACGCTGTGTTCCTGCCGTGGATGGTGCTGGTGATGGGAGAGGAGTCGAAGCCAGCGGCATCGGTGGGCGCAGGCTCCGATCATCCACTGGGCTGGGTTATCTTGGGATCTGCAGTACCACTGGCTGACTGTGGGTGGCGTGTGTCTTCCAGCTGAAGTTGCCAGCGTTCAGCTACAGCCAATGGGAAGACACCACACCCTTTTTGGTTCCCCTCCTGTTTGCTGACCTCTGCCAGAGATAGATCTGATTTCCTGCCTCCTGATCCGCCCTATTCTGTTGTGATTCCTGTGTGCTGACTTCTTCGTGTTTTTTGACTACCCTTCTGCCTGCTGTTTTTGTACCTCGCTGCTGATCTGGATTTCACCTCTGCTATGTTTTCTGATTACATCCTTGCTTGCCGATTCTGTCCCTGTTCTGCTATTCCTAGTTTGACCCTGCCTGACGACTACTCTCATCGGACTGCAGCCTTCCACAGGTAGTGATCTCCAGGGCCCTGTGTAATTCCAAATCCCTGTAAAGAGGTTAAGGGGTTTCAAGGTTCTGGGGGTGAGTGGCTTCCCTCTAGCCTGTCCATTACATTCCATTCTGAGTCTGTTGATCCAGGCAGGCGTTACAACCCTATGACAAGACCGCTCCCACCCCCAACTCAGATGTGTCGACCACAACAGTAAACGGGAGATACACATCAGGTTGAATAAGCGCCAATGTGAATGCAAAACACATCATAAGACATTCAAATGCACGTACTGCATTGTCCGATTACTCAGACAGGTCTGTCCCTTCCTTCGTCATATCCGTCAGTGGTCTGGCAATAGCGGAGAAGTTTTTTACCCCTTAACGTCCGCGGACAGTAGTATTACATCCTAGCAGTCATAGTGTTAAACCCCGCAGGGTGCTGCAGGCAGCCTGTGGCGATCCGCGCACATGTCAGCTGATATGTGTGCATGGCAGGCACAAGTAGATCCACAATCTGCCCATGCCTATTAACCACTTAAATGGCACTGTCAATATGTGACAGCACTAAATCGCGGTCGCATTAAAACTTTACTCACTGGCCGTCACCAGAAATCACGTGACGTGATCACTTTAAGACAATGGTTGTCAGGGTAGCACAGGGTCATGTGATGATTCCTTTAGCTCACATGACTCAGGTCCTCCAACAAGCAGCCGAGTACTACAAGTTACAACAGCTGAGAATTTCTCCCGATCTGAGTGGTGCTGCTCTGATTGGGAGAAAAGAGTGAGAAATCAGACAGCTGATCCTTATAGCCCCCTAGAGGGACTAGTAAAATAAAAAAAAGTTTAAAAAAAAAAAAAAGTCATGAAAAATTAAAAGAAATAAAAAAAATAAAAGTTCTATCACAAGAAAAAAAAATTTGTCTTGTGATTTAATTAGTAGTACTAGCCCCACTTGTTTCTAGAAGCTTCTGGGAGCTTCTGGTATTTCTTGTGGAACTATATAAACCAGCCAGAACAAACAAGGTTGCTGAGTGTGCGAGGTTCTGCAGCAAAGTGCGGGGATTGCAGATAAGGGCTGCGTAGTTTAAACACAATCTCATAGTGGTTATAACTGTTTCATTTCATTAGGGAATTGTGTGTCTGTTTGTGTGATACTGTGAAAAAGAAAAAAAAAAAAAAAAATTGTCTTGTGCTTTAATTAGTAGTATTAGCCACACCTGTTTCTAGAAGCTTCTGGGAGCTTCTGGTATTTCTTGTGAAACTATATAAACCAGCCAGAACAAGCGAGGTTGCTGAGCGTGCGAGGATCTGCAGCAAAGTGCGGGGATTACAGATAAGTGCTGCATAGTTTAAACACAATCTCATAGTGGTGGTAACTGTAATTGTTTAATTTCATTAGGGAATTGTGTGTCTGTTATACTGTGAAAAAGCAAAAAAAAAAAAAAGTTTGTCTTGTGATTTAATTAATAGTATTAGCCACAACTGTTTCTTGAAGCTTCTGGGAACTTCTGGTATTTCTTGTGGAACTATATAAACCAGCCAGAACAAGCGAGGTTGCTGAGCGTGCGAGGTTCTGCAGCAAAGTGCAGGGATTGCAGATAAGTGCTGCATAGTTTAAACACAATCTTATAGTTTGACACAAGAGCATAGTTTGAATTTATCCTTATACGTTTCCCATTGTTTTTTTTTCCTTTGTTTTTCTACTTTAATGTTTATCCCCATTTAATAGGTGCTCAATGGACAATGCTACCAGGTGTGTATCTTGTCAGATGTATGCGTGCCTTGAGTAGCCGTTGAGGGTAAATATGTCTGCACTCGATGCAAGCATGTTGCATATTTGGAAGCCAAGGTAACTGATCTAATTAAGCAGCTTGCAACACTCAGAGGCATTGCAAACCTGAGGAGTTTAGAGCTCACTGAGCTTTCACTGGCTGGGGCCAGTGATATGGAGGAGGGTGGAGGTAGGGAAGATCAGGACCCAGAGGTAGTTAGCTGGGTAACAGTTAGAAGAAGAGATAGGGGGAAAAGTGTCAGGGAGCAATAGTCCTGACCTGGCACAACCTAGTAAATATGCCTGTTTGGCTGATATTAGGAATGAAGGGCAAGGGCTAGGGTCACTACATCAGGACATTGCTCCTAGCAACCAGGAAAACAACTGCTGTAGGAAGGAGGGAAATAGGAGTGCAGCAAAGCCCAGACAGATGTTGGTGGTAGGGGACTCTATAATTAGGCAGACAGACAGGGTCATCTGTTGCCGAGACCATGAATGCCGAACAGTGTGTTGTCTGCCGAGTGCTTGGGTTCAGCATGTTGCGGATCGGATAGACAGATTGCTGAGTGGGGCTGGGGAAAACCCAGAGGTCATGATGCACATTGGTACTAATGACAAATTTAGAGGCAGGTGGAAGGTCCTTACAAATGATTACAGGGAACTAGGAGAGAAGCTGAAGTCCAGGACCTCCAGGGTGGCATTTTCAGAAATACTACCGGTGCCTCAAGCGTCAGTAGAAAGACACCGGGAGCTTAGGGAGATAAATACGGGGCTTAGAAATTGGTGCAGGAAGGAAGGGTTCAGGTTGAAGGAGAACTGGGCCGACTTTTCAAATGCAAGAAGTCTTGCAAACAAAATGAATGAATTGGAGACTCTTATGTCAACCAAGGATTATGATGTGGTGGGCATTACGGAAACCTGGCTGGATGAAAGCCATGACTGGGTGACAAATGTACAGGGTTACACTACATTTAGGAAGGACAGGAAAGACAAATTCGAGTTTGCTATAAGCCTCCTAACATACCTGAAAAAATAGAGGGTGAAATTCTGGAATAAATTGAAAAGGCAGCTAATAATAATAATAATTGGGTTCTTATTATGGGGGATTTCAACTATCCAGACATACAGTGGGACATAGAATCTTCTGGTTGTGCTAAAAGCTGTAAGTTCTTATCTACTATTCAAGACAATTTCCTCTCTCAGATGGTAGATGAACCGACCAGGGGAGATAATTTGCTAGATCTGGGCCTGTCAAATAGACCGGATACAATTTCAGATCTACAGGTCCGGGAGCACTTGGGCACCAGCGATCATAATATGGTAAGCTTCAAAGTAATATTCAACAGAACATTTCAAAGAGGAAATGCTAAAACCTTGAGTTTTAGGAAAGCTGATTTCAACAAATTAAGGGAAGAGCTTAAATGTGTAGATTGGGACAAAGTCATGGTAACTGGGGATGCCGAACACAAATGGGGTAAGTTTACGGATATACTCCTAGAGTACCGTAAAAACTTATACCCTCTGGTAATAAAATGTCCAGGAATAAAAAGAAACCAGTATAGATAAATAAGACTGTACAAAGTGTAATAAAACAAAAACAAAAGGTGTTTAAAATCTTAAAGGTTGAGAATACAGAAATAGCATTTCAGAAGTATAAAGATATCAATAGGAAATGTAAAAAAGAAATCAAGCAAGCAAAATTAGCTACTGAAACAAAAATTGCCAAGGACATTAAAATAAATCCCAAAATCTATTAAAAGTACATTAATGCCAAAAGGAAAACAAAGGATAGTATTGGCCCCTTAAAATATAATAACAAGTTAGCTACAGTGGACAAACAAAAGACTGAGATATTAAATTTCTCATCTGTGTTTACCAAGGAACTGACTGTACCAGGGATCATTCAACAAGTAAAAAATCAATGTTCACCACCCGATATAATTAATTGAACACAAGAAGAAGTACACCTACATCTGAGTAAATTAAACATTGACAAATCCCCAGGGCCAGATGGCATTCATCCACGAATATTGTCGGGTGGTCCTCTCCCTCCCTGCTAGCCCCACGTATGTAACCTCCACATTTGAATAAAGAATCCTCTGCACAGCAAGAACTGGTGAGTTCCATTTTTTCTTCAAAAGTTCATGTGAATATATTCTTTTCTAAAATGAGCATCCCAGAGCAGCACCGATGTTTGCCTGTGTGCTACGGACACTGATTTTACAGCAGGAGAACAAGTGTGTGGATCAGTGCCCCAGATTCTACTCTAAAGCTGGTGTCACACATAACGACGACGACAACGACGTCGCTGCTACGTCACCATTTTCTGTGACGTTGCAGCGACGTCCCGTCGCTGTCGCTGTGTGTGACATCCAGCAACGACCTGGCCCCTGCTGTGAGGTCGCCGGTCGTTGCTGAATGTCCAGCTTCATTTTTTGGTCGTCACTCTCCCGCTGTGACACACACATCGCTGTGTGTGACAGCGAGAGAGCGACGAAATGAAGCGATCAGGAGCCGGCACTGGCAGCTGCGGTAAGCTGTAACCAGCGTAAACATCGGGTAACCAAGGGAAGGCCTTTCCCTGGTTACCCGATGTTTACGCTGGTTACCAGCCTCCGCTCTTGCTGCCAGTGCCGGCTCCTGCACTGTGACATGTGGCTGCAGCACGCATCGGGTTAATTAACCCGATGTGTGCTGCAGGAGAGCAAGGAGCCAGCGCTAAGCGCGGCTCCCTGCTCTCTGAACTGTGACATGTAGCTGCAGCACACATCGGGTTAATTAACCCGATGTGTGCTGCAGGAGAGCAAGGAGCCAGCGCTAAGCGCGGCTCCCTGCTCTCTGAACTGTGACATGTAGCTGCAGCACACATCGGGTTAATTAACCCGATGTGTGCTGCAGGAGAGCAAGGAGCCAGCGCTAAGCGCGGCTCCCTGCTCTCTGAACATGTAGCACAGCGACGTTATGATCGCTGCTTCTGCTGTTTGACAGCTAAGCAGCGATCATAACAGCGACTTACAAGGTCGCTGTTACGTCACCGAAAATGGTGACGTAACAGCGACGTCGTTGTCGCTGTCGTTTAGTGTGACACCAGCTTAACTCTTTGAAGTTTACTTACCTAGGAGAAACTATATGCAACTGGATAAGGAATTGGCTAGAAGATAGGAAACAAAGAGTAGTCATATATGGTACATTCTCTAAATGGGCTATAGTCAGCAGTGGGGTGCCGCAGGGATCTGTGCTAGGACCGATTCTTTTTAATCTCTTTATTAATGACCTTGTGGATGGGATTGATAGTAAAGTGTCAGTCTTTGCTGATGACACCAAACTATGTAGGATATTAAATACTGACCTTGATAGTACAATATTACATAAAGATCTGGATAAGATGTCAGAATGGGCAGATACTTGGCAAATGAGGTTCAATGTTGATAAATGTAAAGTAATGCACCCAGGACGAAGTAATCCTATAACTGTGTATACATTAAATGGAAGTAAACTCGGGACTACAGAACAGGAGAAGGACGTGGGTATTCTCATTACAAACAGGCTGAGCAGCAGTATTCAATGTCAAGCAGCAGCTGCTAAAGCAAACAAGATTTTAGGGTATATAAAAAGAGAGATTTGATTCCAACGTATTGTTACCCCTCTATAAATCACTTGTAAAGCTACATCTGGAATATGGGATCCTGTTTTGGGCTCCACATTTTAAAAAGGACATTCAGAAGTTAGAGTCAGTTAAAAGGTGGGTAACAAGACTACTACAAGGAATGGAAGGCCTCCCATATGATGGCAGGTTGAAAAAGTTAGATATATTTAGCTTTGAAAAAAGACGTCTCAGAGGAGATCTGATTTATTTGTATAAATACATGTGTGGTCAATATTAAGGACTGGCACATGACTTATTTCTTCCAAAGACAATACTAAGGACCAGGGGACACTCACTGCAAGTGGAAGAAAAGCGATTCCGACAGCTAAATAGGAAAGAGTTCTTTACAGTTAGAACAGTCAGACTGTGGAATGCCCTACCACAAGAGGTAGTAATGGCAGATACTATAACAGCTTTTAAAAAAGGGCTGGATGATTTCCTCAATACACAGAACATTGTTGGTTATAAATGACTTAGTGACTAAATGTAGAACTGGTGGAGGAAGGTTGAACTAGATGGGCCTAAGTCTTTTTTCAACCTAAGTAACTATGTAACTATATAAAATCAATTATACTAATAGGTAAACGGCGTAGCGGCAAAAAAAAATCAAATGACAAAATTATGTTTTTATGGTCACCGCAAATATTGCGTAAAAAACAATAACAGACAATCAAAATATAGCATTTTCACAAAAATGGTACCATTAAAAATGTAAGTTCGAGATGCAAAAAATAAGCCATAACTGAGCCATAGATCCAGAAAAATGAGAACACTATGGGTCGCGGAATATAACGCAAAATGTATGCCATTTTTTTTTGGACAAAAGTTAGAGTTTTTTTAACCCCTTAGATAAAAGTATCTTCCTGTAATTGTTGGCAAAGCCAGGGAATCTCTATAAAGCCTTAAGGTTCTCGGGATGGTCTTAATTTAAAATAGTAAAAAAAATTGTTTAAAAGAACAGAGAGTCCTCAGTGGTTGATACCTTTTAATGGCTAACTGAAAAGATGGTAATAATTGCAAGCTTTCGAGACTACTCAGGTCTCTTCATCAGGCATGGTATAACACAAAATCTGAAGAGTCACATATTTATATACAACAGGACATAGAATAGTGCAGTAAAAAAAAAAAAAAAAAAAAGAACAAGTTATATGAAACAGAACTATCTCTCTCTTTTTTTTTTTTTTTTTTTTTTTTTTACTGCACTATTCTATGTCCTGTTGTATATAAATATGTGACTCTTCAGATTTTGTGTTATACCATGCCTGATGAAGAGACCTGAGTAGTCTCGAAAGCTTGCAATTATTACCATCTTTTCAGTTAGCCATTAAAAGGTATCAACCACTGAGGACTCTCTGTTCTTTTAAACAAATTTTTTTATCTCTACTGGCTAACACGGTACAAAGATATATTTTACTTGTTTAAAATAGTATGCACCTTAGAGGGGTCCATCCTGAACCCTGTAGCAGAGATAATGTACTCCAAAAATGGCAACTCCTGGGCAACAAACACACACTTCTCCAACTTTGCATACAGCTTATTAGCCTTAAGAACCTGAACACTTGTTTCAAATGATCCTTATGAGAGTCTAGAACTTAAGAATAAGTCAGGATGTCATTGACATAAATTACAACAAATCTACCTAGCAAACACATCATTGATGAAATATTGGAAGACTGCTGGCTCATTGGTTAACCCAAAGGGCATAACCAAATTTTCCTAGTGACCCTTTGGAGTATTAAAAGCTGTCTTCAACTCCTCATCCTCCTGGACCCTGATGAGGTTGTAGGCTCCCCTGATGTTGAACTTAGAGAACCATTTAGCTCCAGACATCTGGTTGAAGAGGACCAGAATAAGGGGCACAGGAAATGGATCACGAATCATGATCTGATTCAGCTCCCGAAAATCCAGAGATGGTCGCAGCCCTCCATCATTCTTTTAAGAAAAAAAGAAACAGGCTGCGACCGGTGAGGAAGAAGGTCTAATATGGCCCTTGGCCAAGTTCTCTGAAATGTACTCCTTAAGAGCCTGCCTCTCGGGTCCTGACAGATTGTACAACCTGCAGTTAGGCAACCTTGCTCCTGGTTTCAACCGGATTGTGCAGTCGTATGGTCTTTGCGGAGGTAACTCCTGTCAACCCCACACAGAGAACACCACCTAGAACTCCATCAGGAATTTGAAAATGCTAGGCATGACCATAGCGACACAGGACAGCAGGCAGTGAGCCCTACAGTATGGGCTCCATTGGATGATATCCTGAGAACTCCAGTCCACTATAGGGTTGTGAAGTGTAAGCCACGGGAATCCCAGTACAATAGGTGCTGGCAGATCTTTGAGTGCCTGGCACGTAAACAACTCACTGTGCAGAACCCCCAGCTGGAGTTTAACATCACGGACTCATTCCCTGAAGGCCCCCTTGGACAGGGGAGATGAATCAATAGCTACAATGGGAATTAGAGTGGTTAGGTTCACTACACTTAACTCCACCGAATGGGAAAGCTCTCATAAATAATGTTAGCCCCCGATCCACTATCCAGGAAAACCTTAATAGTGACCTCACGATCCCCAATAATTACCCTAGTGGGTAACAGACACTGAGTTACCGATATAGAGGATAAACTTAGGCCCACAAAGGAATCCCCAATCTTCCTGAGCCTACCAGTTTTCTGCTGGTCGCCCCCCTTTCAGAATACATGGACATGCATCCATATAGTGGCCCTTTTCTCCACTGAAAAAACATGCCCCCCATATCTATGAAAACTGGGAGCTCCTCACCTGGGAGGTACCACCAAGCTGCGTGGATTAGTCAGAGACCTTCGGAGATGATGACAGGGAGACGGGCATCACCCCGATGGATGGAAGCTCACAAGATCTCTGGCAGAACTGGCGATCTATGCAGTTTACCAGCGCCATAGCGGACTCCAGGAAAGATGGGGTCTCGAACATGACTAGAGCCTCCTTGACCCTCTCTGAAACACCCTGTAGGACAGGGGTAAGGAACCTCCGGCCCGCGGGCTGTATACGGCCCGCCATGCCCTTTTATGCGGCCCTCGGGCAGATTCCCGGGGGCTGCAGTGCTCGAGCCGCCACCGCATTGTTGTGGGCCGCCGGCCCTTTAAATCTGCACATGTGCTGTTACCAATGCGTTCTCTCGCTGGCCAGTGCCAGCGAGAGAGGACTTACTTTGTGGGCCGGTTTAGAGCTCTGCGTTGCCCGCCCCCCGGCCCTCTGAGTTGCGTGCCCGCCCCCCAGCCCTCGGAGTTGCGTGCCCGCCCCCTGGCCCTCGGAGCTGCGTGCGCACCCCCCGGCCCTCGGAGCTGCGTGCCCGTCCCCTGGCCCTCAGAGCTGCGTGCCCGCCCCCAGCCCTCGGAGCTGCGTGCCCATCCCCCGCCCACGGAGCTGCGTGTCCGGTGCCTGCTCTCCGGTGCTTTGAGTCCAGCGCTGCTGTGTGTCCAGTGCCAGCCCTCTGCTGCAGTGTGCCCTGTCCAGTGCTTTGTGGCCCCCCTCCCCTCAGTGCTGTGTGCCCCCCAATGCTGTGCATCATCCCAGGTTTGTGTGTCCCTCCTCCCCCCCACTAATGTCAGGGCTCTGCAAGTGTAATCTGTGCCCTCCCCAGTGATGCCTGCACCCCAGCCGCTCATGTGGTGCCCGCGCCTCAGCCCCTCTTGTGTGGTGCCAGTGCCCTAGCCCCTCTTGTGTGATGCCAGAGCCCCAGCCCCTCTTGTGTGGTGCCAGCGCCCCAACCCCTCTTGTGTGGTGCCTGCTCCCTAGCCCCTCTTGTGTGGTGCCTGCACCCCAGTCCCTCTTGTGATGTGCATGTCCCCAGCCCCTCTTGCGATGTGCATATCCCCAGCCCCTCTTGTGATGTGCATGTCCCCAGGCTGGGGGCACATACATCACAAGAGGGGCTGGGGGCACATACATCACAAGAGTGGCTGGGGGCATATACATCACAAGAGGGGCTGGGGACATATACATCACAAGAGGGGCTGGGGGCATATACATCACAAGAGGAGCTGGGGGCATATACATCACAAGAAGAGCTGGGGGCACATACATCACAGGAAGGCTGGGGGCATATACATCACAGGAGGGACTGGAGGCATATACATCACAAGAGGAGCTGGGGGCATATACATCACAAGAGGAGCTGGGGCATATACATCACAAGAGGGCTGGGGGCATATACATGTCCCCAGCCCCTTGTGTGATGCATGTGCCCCCAGTGTCTCCTGTGATGTATATACAGCAGTCCCAGTGTCTCCTATGTGTTATATGTGCCTCCAGTGTCTCCTGTGATGTATATACAGCGTCTGTTATGTGATGTATATGATTTACCAATCTTATCACAAAGAGTTGACTGTGCTCCAGACCCAGACAAAAATGAAAAAGCAGCTGTGAGAAGAAACATGATTAGTATCACCAAACATCACAGCCGCACCAAAGAGAAGCCGCTCCAGCCGCCACAGTAGGGGTAAGTTAATTAATTGTTTGACCAAATATAGCAGGGTCATTTTCAAATTGATAATTTTGTGCGGCCCCCGAAGGTTGGTAGAAATTTCCAAATGGCCCCCGGCAGAAAAAAGGTTCCCGCCCCTGCTGTAGGAAATGGCCTCTAAGAGACATTCCACTGGGTTTCCACAGACTATGCATGAGATCGGTGCAAAAATTCTCCGCCGGTCGACTCCCTTGTTTCAGAGTTCGGATTTTGGACTCGGCCAGTGACACCTTGTTGGGGTCATCGTAGATGAATTAGAGTGCTGTGAAAATAAAGAGAGACAAACCAACTGCGATCCCCAGTGAACATCTCAGGAAGTGGCAGTTACTCTGCGACCCCTACCCCACTACTCCTTGCCCAGTAGGTGAGGTTTGGACCTGCTGCTGAATTACCCCCTTAGCTCAAAAAAATTGTTTAAAAGAACAGAAAGTCCTCAGTGGTTGATACCTTTTAATGGCTAACTGAAAAGATGGTAATAATTGCAAGCTTTCGAGACTACTCAGGTCTCTTCATCAGGCATGGTATAACACAAAATCTGAAGAGTCACATATTTATACACAACAGGACTTAGAATAGTGCAGTAAAAAAAAAAAACAAAAAAAAAACAAGTTATATGAAACAGAACTATCTCTATGGCAGGGGGGCAAACTGTTGTGGGGCCATAAATACTGCTGCAGTTCAGTGTGAAAGTTTTATTGTCCTCTGATAAGGGTCTGGCCTGGGCTGTGACACGCTCGGATGGTCAGAGGAGCACATCTTTTAACTGATGTAAAAAGACATGAATCCATGAGACACATTCATTCCTTCTCTGAATGTGTCAAAGGTCATCATAAGTTTGTACTCCCATAGTCCCCTTAGCTCAGCCACTTGCAAGGTGAGTGCCTGCATCTGTTTAGCCAGGCTGGTGATGGGATCCATGGGTGGAAGGATTTTTTTGTGTGGAGCCAAAGATAATGTCACGGGGTACTATGCTGGTCCTAAGACTGTAGGCCCTGCTCTCTCCCTGACCCTGGCGGTACCCTTGATGGTAGGGAGCTCCAGGTCACCTCCCTAGGCCCTGTCTCCTGTGTATCCCTGTCCTAATACCTCCCGTACCACCAACCCTTGGATGGGCAGGACACCAAGTAACCACCTCCTAAAGACACAGACAAGGGGATAAAACTAAAACACACTCGCACTGCAAAACAACCACAAAGGAGGGACAAAATGTCACCAGGGGGAATAAACCAAAGGGGAAGGAGTAATTCACACCAGGACACACTCAAACAGTGCAGACAACAAGTCGCTGGTCTCCAATAAGAGAAATGCCTTGGACGCTGGGATAGCAGTACTGCATTCAGATTCTATCTTCGGCAGTCTCCTATTAAACTCCTCAGCTTTAAATAGGCAGAGACCAGCTGGAGAAGGTAATTAACAGCATGGCTCTCAGAAAAGTTGCATACTGCTCCAAAAAGGATTAACTCCTGCAGGGCTGGGAGCAGTGTAACAATACAGCCGGCACCCACCAGAGCTGAACACTTAAGAGAGACGAGGCTGCACGTCGGACTCTGCAATGTGAACAGAGTCCAATCGTGTAGTAGTACGCCACATGTGCAGAGCCAGACAGCACATGACAGTTACATAAAATCAATTTAGCACACTGAAATCTACACCATCACTTAGTCATCACAGGCTACAGCTGGGGTGTAAAAGTCAGTGGAGATCCATGACTTGCTCATCTGGATGAAAGTTAGGTGGCGTACACATTCAAGGGACAGCTGGACGTGCTTATCTGTCAGGACTTCCCCCAGCCCCTCTGAAGACACGTTTTGAGAAAGCGCTGGCTACTGGGAATGACAAAACCTCCAAGGCGTGACAGGCCAGCTTAGAACACTTTTTCATTTTTTAAGACAAAAATGCAAAAAGGTCAAGTTCCCCCTGATGGGATTGATAATGAGCTCTAGAGACTCCTGCACCATCCTCTCCAGTCGTTCCCTATGTGCCAGACTTGTACTCTGTTCTGCTGGTGCCCGGGATGGGCTAAAAAAATGTATGCCACAACGCACAGAAATTGCTTCTGCCACTTAAAATGCTGCTGCTAATGTTTCTGCGATGACGACTCAACAAACGCAAGGTTGGAAGTCTAGAACAATGATGCACACTGTGTGCCTGATTACTGTCTGTAAGAAATTCACTCTTAAGATTGTGTACAAATTGGTTTCAATACTCCAGCATCTGCGCGTCCCTTTCCAGGGAGTGAAATATCTGGCAAAATTTACTCTTGTTCCATGGGTCTAACAGTGTGGTAACTAGAGTTGAGCGTGGTTCGTGGTTCGAGGTTCTCCAGTTCGCGGCTCGAGTGATTTTGGGGGCTGTTCTAGATAGAACTAGAACTCGAGCTTTTTGCTAAAGCTCGATAGTTCTAGATACGTTCGAGAACGGTTCTAGCAGCAAAAAGACCAGCTAATTACTAGCTGGCTTTCCGCTGTAATAGTGTAAGTCACTCTGTGACTCACACTATTATGAAATTTCAGTGTATAGTGTGCGGGAACAGCGCATTCCGATCACTGCAGTATGGATAATGGCTATCGCTATTTTTTTTTTTTTCCTCCTTGTCTTCCTTCCCTAAGCGCACGCGTGTAGTGGGGCGGGCCAGCATGTCAGCCAATCCCAGACACACACACAGCTAAGTGGACTTTTAGCCAGAGAAGCAACGGCATGTGTGATAGGATGTCCATGTCACATGTCCCTGCATTAGAAAACCGGACATTTTCCTCCAGCACGCCATTATCTGCCTTCTGCGTCCAGTCATCACTGGCGCAGCTCCTATCGCCGATACTGCTGTGCACGCTCCATACACAGCGCTGTACAGCATAGGGATAGCACTTTCTATCAGTCCTTTTAAGAGCTCATACCGGCAGGGTCAGAGCCATAGGTGACAGGTCCGTAAAAACAGAGTTTAACAGCTACACAAGATGACAGCGTCTGTGTAGCTAAGGTCAGGGATTTCCTCGCTGCATTTCCCCATTAGGAGTGATAGAAAGGCAGGCTTCCTTTCCTCTACCCAGAGACCCACAACCCTGCCACTGTACCCTCCTGCCCTTTGCACACTCAAACTCATTGTTACTAAGCCATTATACTAGCAAACACTGAGTGAACTTAGTGGCATCCTAAACGTGGCTGTTGGACTTCTGTATCGTCCCACAAGTGCAAAGATATTTGAAGCACCTCTGCCTGCATTGCACACTCAAACTCATTGTTACTAAGCCATTATACTAGCAAACACTGAGTGAACTTAGTGGCATCCTAAACGTGGCTGTTGGACTTCTGTATCGTCCCACAAGTGCAAAGATATTTGCAGCACCTCTGCCTGCATTGCACACTCAAACTCATTGTTACTAAGCCATTATACTAGCAAACACTGAGTGAACTTAGTGGCATCATAAAAGTGGCTGTTGGACTTATGTATCGTCCCACAAGTGCAAAGATATTTGCAGCACGTCTACCTGCATTGCAAACTCAAACTCATTGTTACTAAGCCATTATACTAGCAAACACTGAGTGAACTTAGTGGCATCATAAAAGTGGCTGTTGGACTTCTGTATCATCCCACTAGTGCAAAGATATTTGCAGCACGTCTGCCTGCATTGCACACTCAAACTCATTGTTACTAAGCCATTATACTAGCAAACACTGAGTGAACTTAGTGGCATCCTAAACGTGGCTGTTGGACTTCTGTATCGTCCCACAAGTGCAAAGATATTTGCAGCAGCTCTGCCTGCATTGCACACTCAAACTCATTGTTACTACTAAGCCATTATACTAGCAAACACTGAGTGAACTTAGTGGCATCATAAAAGTGGCTGTTGGACTTCTGTATCGTCCCAGTAGTGCAAAGATATTTGCAGCACATCTGCCTGCATTGCACACTCAAACTCATTGTTATTAAGCCATTATACTAGCAAACACTGAGTGAACTTAGTGGCATCCTAAACGTGGCTGTTGGACTTCTGTATCGTCCCACAAGTGCTAAGATATTTGCAGCACGTCTGCCTGCATTGCACACTCAAACTCATTGTTACTAAGCCATTATACTAGCAAACACTGAGTGAACTTAGTTGCATCATAAAAGTGGCTGTTGGACTTCTGTATCGACCCACTAGTGCAAAGATATTTGCAGCACGTCTGCCTGCATTGCACACTCAAACTCATTGTTACTAAGCCATTATACTAGCAAACACTGAGTGAACTTAGTGGCATCCTAAACGTGGCTGTTGGACTTCTGTATCGTCCCACAAGTGCAAAGATATTTGCAGCACATCTGCCTGCATTGCACACTCAAACTCATTGTTACTAAGCCATTATACTAGCAAACACTGAGTGAACTTAGTGGCATCATAAAAGTGGCTGTTGGACTTCTGTATCGTTCCACTAGTGCAAAGATATTTGAAGCACCTCTGCCTGCATTGCACACTCAAACTCATTGTTACTAAGCCATTATACTAGCAAACACTGAGTGAACTTAGTGGCATCCTAAACGTGGCTGTTGGACTTCTGTATCGTCCCACAAGTGCAAAGATATTTGCAGCACCTCTGCCTGCATTGCACACTCAAACTCATTGTTACTAAGCCATTATACTAGCAAACACTGAGTGAACTTAGTGGCATCATAAAAGTGGCTGTTGGACTTCTGTATCGTCCCACAAGTGCAAAGATATTTGCAGCACGTCTGCCTGCATTGCACACTCAAACTCATTGTTACTAAGCCATTATACTAGCAAACACTGAGTGAACTTAGTGGCATCCTAAACGTGGCTGTTGAACTTCTGTATCGTCCCACAAGTGCAAAGATATTTGCAGCAGCTCTGCCTGCATTGCACACTCAAACTCATTGTTACTACTAAGCCATTATACTAGCAAACACTGAGTGAACTTAGTGGCATCATAAAAGTGGCTGTTGGACTTCTGTATCGTCCCAGTAGTGCAAAGATATTTGCAGCACATCTGCCTGCATTGCACACTCAAACTCATTGTTATTAAGCCATTATACTAGCAAACACTGAGTGAACTTAGTGGCATCCTAAACGTGGCTGTTGGACTTCTGTATCGTCCCACAAGTGCTAAGATATTTGCAGCACGTCTGCCTGCATTGCACACTCAAACTCATTGTTACTAAGCCATTATACTAGCAAACACTGAGTGAACTTAGTTGCATCATAAAAGTGGCTGTTGGACTTCTGTATCGACCCACTAGTGCAAAGATATTTGCAGCACGTCTGCCTGCATTGCACACTCAAACTCATTGTTACTAAGCCATTATACTAGCAAACACTGAGTGAACTTAGTGGCATCCTAAACGTGGCTGTTGGACTTCTGTATCGTCCCACAAGTGCAAAGATATTTGCAGCACATCTGCCTGCATTGCACACTCAAACTCATTGTTACTAAGCCATTATACTAGCAAACACTGAGTGAACTTAGTGGCATCATAAAAGTGGCTGTTGGACTTCTGTATCGTTCCACTAGTGCAAAGATATTTGAAGCACCTCTGCCTGCATTGCACACTCAAACTCATTGTTACTAAGCCATTATACTAGCAAACACTGAGTGAACTTAGTGGCATCCTAAACGTGGCTGTTGGACTTCTGTATCGTCCCACAAGTGCAAAGATATTTGCAGCACCTCTGCCTGCATTGCACACTCAAACTCATTGTTACTAAGCCATTATACTAGCAAACACTGAGTGAACTTAGTGGCATCATAAAAGTGGCTGTTGGACTTCTGTATCGTCCCACAAGTGCAAAGATATTTGCAGCACGTCTGCCTGCATTGCACACTCAAACTCATTGTTACTAAGCCATTATACTAGCAAACACTGAGTGAACTTAGTGGCATCATAAAAGTGGCTGTTGGACTTCTGTATCGTCCCACTAGTGCAAAGATATTTGCAGCACGTCCGCTTGCATTGCACACTCAAACTCATTGTTACTAAGCCATTATACTAGCAAACACTGAGTGAACTTAGTGGCATCCTAAACATGGCTGTTGGACTTCTGTATCGTCCCACAAGTGCAAAGATATTTGCAGCACCTGTGCCTGCATTGCACACTCAAACTCATTGTTACTAAGCCATTATACTAGCAAACACTGAGTGAACTTAGTGGCATCATAAAAGTGGCTGTTGGACTTCTGTATCGTCCCAGTAGTGCAAAGATATTTGCAGCACATCTGCCTGCATTGCACACTCAAACTCATTGTTATTAAGCCATTATACTAGCAAACACTGAGTGAACTTAGTTGCATCATAAAAGTGTCTGTTGGACTTCTGTATCGACCCACTAGTGCAAAGATATTTGCAGCACGTCTGCCTGCATTGCACACTCAAACTCATTGTTACTAAGCCATTATACTAGCAAACACTGAGTGAACTTAGTGGCATCCTAAACGTGGCTGTTGGACTTCTGTATCGTCCCACAAGTGCTAAGATATTTGCAGCACGTCTGCCTGCATTGCACACTCAAACTCATTGTTACTAAGCCATTATACTAGCAAACACTGAGTGAACTTAGTTGCATCATAAAAGTGGCTGTTGGACTTCTGTATCGACCCACTAGTGCAAAGATATTTGCAGCACGTCTGCCTGCATTGCACACTCAAACTCATTGTTACTAAGCCATTATACTAGCAAACACTGAGTGAACTTAGTGGCATCCTAAACGTGGCTGTTGGACTTTTGTATCGTCCCACAAGTGCAAAGATATTTGCAGCACATCTGCCTGCATTGCACACTCAAACTCATTGTTACTAAGCCATTATACTAGCAAACACTGAGTGAACTTAGTGGCATCATAAAAGTGGCTGTTGGACTTCTGTATCGTTCCACTAGTGCAAAGATATTTGCAGCACCTCTGCCTGCATTGCACACTCAAACTCATTGATACTAAGCCATTATACTAGCAAACACTGAGTGAACTTAGTGGCATCCTAAACATGGCTGTTGGACTTCCGTATCGTCCCACAAGTGCAAAGATATTTGCAGCACGTCTGCCTGCATTGCACACTCAAACTCATTGTTACTAAGCCATTATACTAGCAAACACTGAGTGAACTTAGTGGCATCCTAAACGTGGCTGTTGGACTTCTGTATCATCCCACTAGTGCAAAGATATTTGCAGCACCTCTGCCTACATTGCACATTCAAACTCATTGTTACTAAGCTATTATACTAGCAAACACTGATTGAACTTAGTGGCATCATAAAAGTGGCTGTTGGACTTCTGTATCGTCCCACAAGTGCAAAGATATTTGCAGCACCTCTGCCTGCATTGCACACTCAAACTCATTGTTACTAAGCCATTATACTAGCAAACACTGAGTGAACTTTGTGGCATCATAAAAGTGGCTGTTGGACTTCTGTATCGTCCCACTAGTGCAAAGATATTTCCAGCACGTCTGCCTGCATTGCACACTCAAACTTATTGTTACTAAGCCATTATACTAGCAAACACTGAGTGAACTTAGTGGCATCCTAAACGTGGCTGTTGGACTTCTGTATCGTCCCACAAGTGGAAAGATATTTGCAGCACGTCTGCCTGCATTGCACACTCAAACTCATTGTTACTAAGCCATTATACTAGCAAACACTGAGTGAACTTAGTGGCATCATAAAAGTGGCTGTTGGACTTCTGTATCGTCCCACTAGTGCAAAGACATTTGCAGCACCTCTGCCTGCATTGCACACGCAAACTCATTGTTACTAAGCCATTATACTAGCAAAAACTGAGAGAAATTAGTGGCATCATAATAGTGGCTGTTGGACTTCTGTATCGTCCCACAAGTGCAAAGATATTTGCAGCACGTCTGCCTGCATTGCACACTCAAACTCATTGTTACTAAGCCATTATACTAGCAAACACTGAGTGAACTTAGTGGCATCATAAAAGTGGCTGTTGGACTTCTGTATCGTCCCACAAGTGCAAAGATATTTGCAGCACCTCTGCCTGCATTTCACACTCAAACTTATTGTTACTAAACCACTATACTAGCAAACACTGAGTGAACTTAGTGGCATCCTAAACGTGGCTGTTGGACTTCTGTATCGTCCCACAAGTGCAAAGATATTTGCAGCACGTCTGCCTGCATTGCACACTCAAACTCATTGTTACTAAGCCATTATACTAGCAAACACTGAGTGAACTTAGTAGCATCCTAAACGTGGCTCTTGGACTTCTGTATCGTCCCACAAGTGCAAAGATATTTGCAGCACGTCTGCCTGCATTGCACACTCAAACTCATTGTTACTAAGCCATTATACTAGCAAACACTGAGTGAACTTAGTGGCATCCTAAACATGGCTGTTGGACTTCCGTATCGTCCCACAAGTGCAAAGATATTTGCAGCACGTCTGCCTGCATTGCACACTCAAACTCATTGTTACTAAGCCATGATACTAGCAAACACTGAGTGAACTTAGTGGCATCATAAAAGTGGCTGTTGGACTTCTGTATCGTCCCACTAGTGCAAAGATATTTGCAGCACGTCTGCCTACATTGCACACTCAAACTTATTGTTACTAAGCCATTATACTAGCAAACACTTAGTGAACTTAGTGGCATCCTAAACGTGGCTGTTGGACTTCTGTATCATCCCACAAGTGCAAAGATATTTGCAGCACGTCTGCCTGCATTGCACACTCAAACTCATTGTTACTAAGCCATTATACTAGCAAACACTGAGTGAACTTAGTAGCGTCCTAAACGTGGCTCTTGGACTTCTGTATTGTCCCACAAGTGCAAAGATATTTGCAGCACGTCTGCCTGCATTGCACACTCAAACTCATTGTTACTAAGCCATTATACTAGCAAACACTGAGTGAACTTAGTGGCATCCTAAACATGGCTGTTGGACTTCTGTATCGTCCCACAAGTGCAAAGATATTTGCAGCACGTCTGCCTGCATTGCACACTCAAACTCATTGTTACTAAGCCATTATACTAGCAAACACTGAGTGAACTTAGTGGCATCATAAAAGTGGCTGTTGGACTTCTGTATCGTCCCACTAGTGCAAAGATATTTGCAGCACGTCTGTCTGCATTGCACACTCAAACTCATTGTTACTAATCCATTATACTAGCAAACACTGAGTGAACTTAGTGGCATCCTAAACGTGGCTGTTGGACTTCTGTATCGTCCCACAAGTGCAAAGATATTTGCAGCACGTCTGTCTGCATTGCACACTCAAACTCATTGTTACTAAGCCATTGTACTAGCAAACACTGAGTGAACTTAGTGGCATCCTAAACGTGGCTGTTGGACTTCTGTATCGTCCCACAAGTGCAAAGATATTTGCAGCACGTCTGCCTGCATTGCACACTCAAACTCATTGTTACTAAGCCATTATACTAGCAAACACTGAGTGTACTTAGTGGCATCATAAAAGTAGCTGTTGGACTTCTGTATCATCCCACTAGTGCAAAGATGTTTGCAGCACCTCTGCCTGCATTGCACACTCAAACTCATTGTTACTAAGCCATTATACTAGCAAACACTGAGTGAACTTAGTGGCATCATGAAAGTGGCTGTTGGACTTCTGTATCGTCCCACAAGTGCAAAGATATTTGCAGCACCTCTGCCTGCATTGCACACTCAAACTCATTGTTACTAAGCCATTATACTAGCAAACACTGAGTGAACTTAGTGGCATTATAAAAGTGGCTGTTGGATTTCTGTATCGTCCCACTAGTGCAAAGATATTTGCAGCACGTCTGCCTGCATTGCACACTCAAACTCATTGTTACTAAGCCATTATACTAGTAAACACTGAGTGAACTTAGTGGCATCCTAAACGTGGCTGTTGGATTTCTGTATCGTCCCACAAGTGCAAAGATATTTGCAGCACGTCTGCCTGCATTGCACACTCAAACTCATTGTTACTAAGCCATTATACTAGCAAACACTGAGTGAACTTAGTGGCATCATAATAGTGGCTGTTGGACTTCTGTTTCGTCCCACAAGTGCAAAGATATTTGCAGCACGTCTGCCTGCATTGCACACTCAAACTCATTGTTACTAAGCCATTATACTAGCAAACACTGAGTGAACTTAGTGGCATCATAAACGTGGCTGTTGGACTTCTGTATCGTCCCACAAGTGCAAAGATATTTGCAGCACGTCTGCCTGCATTGCACACTCAAACTCATTGTTACTAAGCCATTATACTAGCAAACACTGAGTGAACTTAGTGGCATCCTAAACGTGGCTGTTGGACTTCTGTATCGTCCCACAACTGCAAAGATATTTGCAGCACGTCTGTCTGCATTGCACACTCAAACTCATTGTTACTAAGCCATTATACTAGCAAACACTAAGTGAACTTAGTGGCATCATAAAAGTGGCTGTTGGACTTCTGTATCGTCCCACAAGTGCAAAAATATTTGCAGCACATCTGCCTGCATTGCACACTCAAACTCATTGTTACTAAGCCATTATACTAGCAAACAGTGAGTGAACTTAGTGGCATCCTAAACGTGGCTGTTGGACTTCTGTATCGTCCCACAAGTGCAAAGATATTTGCAGCACCTCTGCCTACATTGCACACTCAAACTCATTGTTACTAAGCCATTATACTAGCAAACACTGAGTGAACTTAGTGGCATCATAAAAGTGGCTGTTAGACTTCTGTATCGTCCCACAAGTGCAAAGATATTTGCAGCACGTCTGCCTGCATTGCACACTCAAACTCATTGTTACTAAGCCATTATACTAGCAAACACTGAGTGAACTTAGTGGCATCATAAAAGTGGCTGTTGGACTTCTGTATCGTCCCACTAGTGCAAAGATATTTGCAGCACGTCTGCCTGCATTGCACACTCAAACTCATTGTTACTAAGCCATTATACTAGCAATTACTGAGTGAACTTAGTGGCATCCTAAACGTGGCTGTTGGACTTCAGTAACGTCCCACAAGTGCAAAGATATTTGCAGCACCTCTGCCTGCATTGCACACTCAAACACATTGTTACTAAGCCATTATACTAGCAAACACTGAGTGAACTTAGTGGCATCATAAAAGTGGCTGTTGGACTTCTGTATCGTCCCACAAGTGCAAAGATATTTGCAGCACGTCTGCCTGCATTGCACACTCAAACTCATTGTTACTAAGCCATTATACTAGCAAACACTGAGTGAACTTAGTGGCATTATAAAAGTGGCTGTTGGATTTCTGTATCGTCCCACTAGTGCAAAGATATTTGCAGCACGTCTGCCTGCATTGCACACTCAAACTCATTGTTACTAAGCCATTATACTAGTAATCACTGAGTGAACTTAATGGCATCCTAAACGTGGCTGTTGGACTTCTGTATCGTCCCACAAGTGCAAAGATATTTGCAGCACGTCTGCCTGCATTGCACACTCAAACTCATTGTTACTAAGCCATTATACTAGCAAACACTGAGTGAACTTAGTGGCATCATAATAGTGGCTGTTGGACTTCTGTTTCGTCCCACAAGTGCAAAGATATTTGCAGCACGTCTGCCTGCATTGCACACTCAAACTCATTGTTACTAAGCCATTATACTAGCAAACACTGAGTGAACTTAGTGGCATCATAAACGTGGCTGTTGGACTTCTGTATCGTCCCACAAGTGCAAAGATATTTGCAGCACGTCTGCCTGCATTGCACACTCAAACTCATTGTTACTAAGCCATTATACTAGCAAACACTGAGTGAACTTAGTGGCATCCTAAACGTGGCTGTTGGACTTCTGTATCTTCCCACAACTGCAAAGATATTTGCAGCACGTCTGCCTGCATTGCACACTCAAACTCATTGTTACTAAGCCATTATACTAGCAAACACTAAGTGAACTTAGTGGCATCATAAAAGTGGCTGTTGGACTTCTGTATCGCCCCACAAGTGCAAAGATATTTGCAGCACATCTGCCTGCATTGCACACTCAAACTCATTGTTACTAAGCCATTATACTAGCAAACAGTGAGTGAACTTAGTGGCATCCTAATTGTGGCTGTTGGACTTCTGTATCGTCCCACAAGTGCAAAGATATTTGCAGCACCTCTGCCTGCATTGCACACTCAAACTCATTGTTACTAAGCCATTATACTATCAAACACTGAGTGAACTTAGTGGCATCATAAAAGTGGCTGTTAGACTTCTGTATCGTCCCACAAGTGCAAAGATATTTGCAGCACGTCTGCCTGCATTGCACACTCAAACTCATTGTTACTAAGCCATTATACTAGCAAACACTGAGTGAACTTAGTGGCATCCTAAACGTGGCTGTTGGAGTTCTGTATCGTCCCACTAGTGCAAAGATATTTGCAGCACGTCTGCCTGCATTGCACACTCAAACTCATTGTTACTAAGCCATTATACTAGCAATTACTGAGTGAACTTAGTGGCATCCTAAACGTGGCTGTTGGACTTCAGTAACGTCCCACAAGTGCAAAGATATTTGCAGCACCTCTGCCTGCATTGCACACTCAAACTCATTGTTACTAAGCCATTATACTAGCAAACACTGAGTGAACTTAGTGGCATCATAAAAGTGGCTGTTGGACTTCTGTATCGTCCCACAAGTGCAAAGATATTTGCAGCACGTCTGCCTGCATTGCACACTCAAACTCATTGTTACTAAGCCATTATACTAGCAAACAGTGAGTGAACTTAGTGGCATCCTAAACGTGGCTGTTGGACTTCTGTATCGTCCCACTAGTGCAAAGATATTTGCAGCACGTCTGCCTGCATTGCACACTCAAACTCATTGTTACTAAGCCATTATACTAGCAAACAGTGAGTGAACTTAGTGGCATCCTAAACGTGGCTGTTGGACTTCTGTATCGTCCCACAAGTGCAAAGATATTTGCAGCACGTCTGCCTGCATTGCACACTCAAACTCATTGTTACTAAGCCATTATACTAGCAAACACTGAGTGAACTTAGTGGTATCATAAAAGTGGCTGTTGGACTTCTGTATCGTCCCACTAGTGTAAAGAAATTTGCAGCACGTCTGCCTGCATTGCACACTCAAACTCATTGTTACTAAGCCATTATACTAGCAAACACTGAGTGAACTTAGTGGCATCATAAAAGTGGCTGTTGGACTTCTGTATCGTCCCACAAGTGCAAAGATATTTGCAGCACCTCTGCCTGCATTGCACACTCAAACTCATTGTTACTAAGCCATTTTACTAGCAAACACTGAGTGAACTTAGTGGCATCATAAAAGTGGCTGTTGGACTTCTGTATCGTCCCACTAGTGCAAAGATATTTGCAGCATGTCTGCCTGCATTTCACACTCAAACTTATTGTTACTAAGCCATTATACTAGCAAACACTGAGTGAACTTAGTGGCATCCTAAACGTGGCTGTTGGACTTCTGTATCGTCCCACAAGTGCAAAGATATTTGCAGCACGTCTGCCTGCATTGCACACTCAAACTCATTGTTACTAAGCCATTATACTAGCAAACACTGAGTGAACTTAGTGGCATCCTAAACGTGGCTCTTGGACTTCTGTATCGTCCCACAAGTGCAAAGATATTTGCAGCACGTCTGCCTGCATTGCACACTCAAACTCATTGTTACTAAGCCATTATACTAGCAAACACTGAGTGAACTTAGTGGCATCATAAAAGTGGCTGTTGTACTTCTGTATCGTCCCACTAGTGCAAAGATATTTGCAGCACGTCTGCCTGCATTGCACACTCAAACTCATTGTTACTTATCCATTATACTAGCAAACACTGAGTGAACTTAATGGCATCCTAAACGTGGCTGTTGGACTTCTGTATCGTCCCACAAGTGCAAAGATATTTGCAGCACGTCTGTCTGCATTGCACACTCAAACTCATTGTTACTAAGCCATTGTACTAGCAAACACTGAGTGAACTTAGTGGCATCATAAAAGTGGCTGTTGGACTTCTGTATCATCCCACTAGTGCAAAGATATTTGCAGCACGTCTGCCTGCATTGAACACTCAAACTCATTGTTACTAAGCCATTATACTAGCAAACACTGAGTGAACTTAGTGGCATCCTAAACGTGGCTGTTGGACTTCTGTATCGTCCCACAAGTGCAAAGATATTTGCAGCACGTCTGCCTGCATTGCACACTCAAACTCATTGTTACTAAGCCATTATACTAGCAAACACTGAGTGAACTTAGTGGCATCATAAAAGTAGCTGTTGGACTTCTGTATCGTCCCCCTAGTGCAAAGATGTTTGCAGCACCTCTGCCTGCATTGCACACTCAAACTCATTGTTACTAAGCCATTATACTAGCAAACACTGAGTGAACTTAGTGGCATCATGAAAGTGGCTGTTGGACTTCTGTATTGTTCGACAAGTGCAAAGATATTTGCAGCACCTCTGCCTGCATTGCACACTCAAACTCATTGTTACTAAGCCATTATACTAGCAAACACTGAGTGAACTTAGTGGCATCCTAAAAGTGGCTGTTGGACTTCTGTATCGTCCCACTAGTGCAAAGATATTTTCAGCACATCTGCCTGCATTGCACACTCAAACTCATTGTTACTAAGCCATTATACTAGCAAACACTGAGTGAACTTAGTGGCATCCTAAACGTGGCTGTTGGACTTCTGTATCGTCCCACTAGTGCAAAGATATTTGCAGCACCTCTGCCTGCATTGCACACTCAAACTCATTGTTACTAAGCCATTATACTAGCAAACACTGAGTGATCTTAGTGGCATCATAAACGTGGCTGTGGGACTTCTGTATCGTCCCACTAGTGCAAAGATATTTGCAGCACGTCTGCCTGCATTGCACACTCAAACTCATTGTTACTAAGCCATTATACTAGCAAACACTGAGTGAACTTAGTGGCATCCTAAACGTGGCTGTTGGACTTCTGTATCGTCCCACTAGTGCAAAGATATTTGCAGCACCTCTGCCTGCATTGCACATCCAAACTCATTGTTACTAAGCCATTATACTAGCAAACACTGAGTGAACTTAGTGGCATCATAAAAGTGGCTGTTGGACTTCTGAATCGTCACACAAGTGCAAAGATATTTGCAGCACCTCTGCCTGCATTGCACATTCAAACTCATTGTTACTAAGCCATCATACTAGCAAACACTGAGTGAACTTAGTGGCATCATAAAAGTGGCTGTTAGACTTCTGTATCGTCCCACTAGTGCAAAGATATTTGCAGCACGTCTGCCTGCATTGCACACTCAAACTCATTGTTACTAAGCCATTATACTAGCAAACACTGAGTGAACTTAGTGGCATCCTAAACGTGGCTGTTGGACTTCTGTATCGTCCCACAAGTGCAAAGATATTTGCAGCACGTCTGCCTGCATTGCACACTCAAACTCATTGTTACTAAGCCATTATACTAGCAAACACTGAGTGAACTTAGTGGCATCATAAAAGTGGCTGTTGGACTTCTGTATCGTCCCACAAGTGCAAAGATATTTGCAGCACGTCTGCCTGCATTGCACACTCAAACTCATTGTTACTAAGCCATTATACTAGCAAACACTGAGTGAACTTAGTGGCATCATAAACGTGGCTGTTGGACTTCTGTATCATCCCACTAGTGCAAAGATATTTGCAGCACGTCTGCCTGCATTGCACACTCAAACTCATTGTTACTAAGCCATTATACTAGCAAACACTGAGTGAACTTAGTGACATCCTAAACGTGGCTGTTGGACTTCTGTATCGTCCCACAAGTGCAAAGATATTTGCAGCACGTCTGCCTGCATTGCACAATCAAACTCATGGTTACTAAGCCATTATACTAGCAAACACTGAGTGAAATTAGTGGCATCATAAAAGTGGCTGTTGGACTTCTGCATCGTCCCACAAGTGCAAAGAATTTTGCAGCACCTCTTCCTGCATTGCACACTCAAACTCATTTGTTACTAAGCCATTATACTAGCAAACACTGAGTGAACTTAGTGGCATCTTAAAAATGGCTGTTGGACTTCTGTATCGTCCCACTAGTGCAAAGATATTTGCAGCACGTCTGCCTGCATTGCACACTCAAACTCATTGTTACTAAGCCATTATACTAGCAAACACCGAGTGAACTTAGTGGCATCCTAAACGTGGCTGTTGGACTTCTGTATCGTCCCACAAGTGCAAAGATATTTGCAGCACGTCTGCCTGCATTGCACACTCAAACTCATTGTTACTAAGCCATTATACTAGCAAACACTGAGTGAACTTAGTGGCATCATAAAAGTGGCTGTTGGACTTCTGTATCGTCCCACAAGTGCAAAGATATTTGCAGCACCTCTGCCTGCATTGAAAACTCAAACTCATTGATACTAAGCCATTATACTAGCAAACACTGAGTGAACTTAGTGGCATCATAAACGTAGCTGTTGGACTTCTGTATCGTCCCACTAGTGCAAAGATATTTGCAGCACGTCTGCCTGCATTGCACTCTCAAACTCAATGTTACTAGGCCATTATACTAGCAAACACTGAGTGAACTTAGTGGCATCCTAAACGTGGCTGTTGGACTTCTGTATCGTCCCACAAGTGCAAAGATATTTGCAGCACGTCTGCCTGCATTGCACACTCAAACTCATTGTTACTAAGCCATTATACTAGCAAACACTGAGTGAACTTAGTGGCATCATAAAAGTGGCTGTTGGACTTCTGTATCATCCCACTAGTGCAAAGATATTTGCAGCACCTCTGCCTGCATTGCTCACTCAAACTCATTGTTTCTAAGCCATTATACTAGCAAACACTGAGTGAACTTAGTGGCATCATAAAAGTGGCTGTTGGACTTCTCTATCGTCCCACAAGTGCAAAGATATTTGCAGCACCTCTGCCTGCATTGCACACTCAAACTCATTTGTTACTATGCCATTATACTAGCAAACACTGAGTGAACTTAGTGGCATCATAAAAGTGGCTGTTGGACTTCTGTATCGTCCCACTAGTGCAAAGATATTTGCGGCACGTCTGCCTGCAGTGCACACTCAAACTTATTGTTACTAAGCCATTATACTAGCAAACACTGAGTGAACTTAGTGGCATCCTAATCGTGGTTGTTGGACTTCTGTATCGTCCCACAAGTGCAAAGATATTTGCAGCACGTCTGCCTGCATTGCACACTCAAACTCATTGTTACTAAGCCATTATACTAGCAAACACTGAGTGAACTTAGTGGCATCCTAAACGTGGCTGTTGGACTTCTGTATCGTCCCACTAGTGCAAAGATATTTGCAGCACCTCTGCCTGCATTGCACACTCAAACTCATTGTTACTAAGCCATTATACTAGCAAACACTGAGTGAACTTAGTGGCATCATAAAAGTGGCTGTTGGACTTCTGTATCGTCCCACTAGTGCAAAGATATTTGCAGCACGTCTGCCTGCATTGCACACTCAAACTCATTGTTACTAAGCCATTATACTAGCAAACACTGAGTGAACTTAGTGGCATCCTAAACGTGGCTCTTGGACTTCTGTATCGTCCCACAAGTGCAAAGATATTTGCAGCACGTCTGCCTGCATTGCACACTCAAACTTATTGTTACTAAGCCACTATACTTGCAAACACTGAGTGAACTTAGTGGCTTCCTAAACGTGGCTGTTGGACTTCTGTATCGTCCCACAAGTGCAAAGATATTTGCAGCACGTCTGACTGCATTGCACACTCAAACTCATTGTTACTAAGCCATTATACTAGCAAACACTGAGTGAACTTAGTGGCATCATAAAAGTGGCTGTTGGACTTCTGTATCGTCCCACTAGTGCAAAGATATTTGCAGCACCTCTGCCTGCATTGCACACTCAAACTCATTGTTACTAAGCCATTATACTAGCAAACACTGAGTGAACTTAGTGGCATCATAATAGTGGCTGTTGGACTTCTGTATCGTCCCACAAGTGCAAAGATATTTGCAGCACCTCTGCCTGCATTGCACACTCAAACTCATTGTTACTAAGCCATTATACTAGCAAACACTGAGTGAACTTAGTGGCATCATAAAAGTGGCTGTTGGACTTCTGTATCGTCCCACTAGTGGAAAGATATTTGCAGCACGTCTGCCTGCATTTCACACTCAAACTTATTGTTACTAAGCCATTACACTAGCAAACACTGAGTGAACTTAGTGCCATCCTAAACGTGGCTGTTGGACTTCTGTATCGTCCCACAAGTGCAAAGATATTTGCAGCACGTCTGCCTGCAATGCACACTCAAACTCATTGTTACTAAGCCATTATACTAGCAAACACTGAGTGAACTTAGTGGCATCCTAAACGTGGCTCTTGGACTTCTGTATCGTCCCACAAGTGCAAAGATATTTGCAGCACGTCTGCCTGCATTGCACACTCAAACTTATTGTTACTAAGCCATTATACTTGCAAACACTGAGTGAACTTAGTGGCTTCCTAAACGTGGCTGTTGGACTTCTGTATCGTCCCACAAGTGCAAAGATATTTGCAGCACGTCTGACTGCATTGCACACTCAAACTCATTGTTACTAAGCCATTATACTAGCAAACAATGAGTGAACTTAGTGGCATCATAAAAGTGGCTGTTGGACTTCTGTATCGTCCCACTAGTGCAAAGATATTTGCAGCACCTCTGCCTGCATTGCACACTCAAACTCATTGTTACTAATCCATTATACTAGCAAACACTGAGTGAACTTAGTGGCATCATAATAGTGGCTGTTGGACTTCTGTATCGTCCCACAAGTGCAAAGATATTTGCAGCACGTCTGCCTGCATTGCACACTCAAACTCATTGTTACTAAGCCATTATACTAGCAAACACTGAGTGAACTTAGTGGCATCCTAAACGTGGCTGTTGGACTTCTGTATCGTCCCACAAGTGCAAAGATATTTGCAGCACGTCTGCCTGCATTGCACACTCAAACTCATTGTTACTAAAACATTATACTAGCAAACACTGAGTGAACGTAGTGGCATCATAAAAGTGGCTGTTGGACTTCTGTATCATCCCACAAGTGCAAAGATATTTGCAGCATCTCTGCCTGCATTGCACACTCAAACTCATTGTTACTAAGCCATTATACTAGCAAACACTGAGTGAACTTAGTGGCATCATAAAAGTGGCTGTTGGACTTCTGTATCGTCCCACTAGTGCAAAGCTATTTTCAGCACGTCTGCCTGCATTGCACACTCAAACTCATTGTTACTAAGCCATTATACTAGCAAACACTGAGTTAACTTAGTGGCATCATAAAAGTGGCTGTTGGACTTCTGTATCGTCCCACTAGTGCAAAGATATTTGCAGCACGTCTGCCTACATTGCACACTCAAACTTATTGTTACTAAGCCATTATACTAGCAAACACTGAGTGAACTTAGTGGCATCCTAAACGTGGCTGTTGGACTTCTGTATCGTCCCACAAGTGCAAAGATATTTGCAGCACGTCTGCCTGCATTGCACACTCAAACTCATTGTTACTAAGCCATTATACTAGCAAACACTGAGTGAACTTAGTGGCATCATAAAAGTGGCTGTTGGACTTCTGTATCGTCCCACAAGTGCAAAGATATTTGCAGCACCTCTGCCTGCATTGCACACTCAAATTCATTGTTACTAAGCCATCATACTAGCAAACACTGAGTGAACTTAGTGGCATCCTAAAAGTGGCTGTTGGACTTCTGTATCGTCCCACTAGTGCAAAGATATTTGCAGCACGTCTGCCTGCATTGCACACTCAAACTCATTGTTACTAAGCCATTATACTAGCAAACACTGAGTGAACTTAGTGGCATCATAAAAGTGGCTGTTGGACTTCTGTATAGTCCAACTAGTGCAAAGATATTTGCAGCACCTCTGCCTGCATTGCACACTCAAACTCATTGTTACTAAGCCATTATACTAGCAAACACTGAGTGAACTTAGTGGCATCATAATAGTGGCTGTTGGACTTCTGTATCGTCCCACAAGTGCAAAGATATTTGCAGCACGTCTGCCTGCATTGCACACTCAAACTCATTGTTACTAAGCCATTATACTAGCAAACACTGAGTGAACTTAGTGGCATCCTAAACGTGGCTGTTGGACTTCTGTATTGTCCCACAAGTGCAAAGATATTTGCAGCACGTCTGCCTGCATTGCACACTCAAACTCATTGTTACTAAAACATTATACTAGCAAACACTGAGTGAACTTAGTGGCATCATAAAAGTGGCTGTTGGACTTCTGTATCGTCCCACAAGTGCAAAGATATTTGCAGCACCTCTGCCTGCATTGCACACTCAAACTCATTGTTACTAAGCCATTATACTAGCAAACACTGAGTGAACTTAGTGGCATCATAAAAGTGGCTGTTGGACTTCTGTATCGTCCCACTAGTGCAAAGATATTTTCAGCACGTCTGCCTGCATTGCACACACAAACTCATTGTTACTAAGCCATTATACTAGCAAACACTGAGTGAACTTAGTGGCATCATAAAAGTGGCTGTTGGACTTCTGTATCGTCCCACTAGTGCAAAGATATTTGCAGCACGTCTGCCTACATTGCACACTCAAACTTATTGTTACTAAGCCATTATACTAGCAAACACTGAGTGAACTTAGTGGCATCCTAAACGTGGCTGTTGGACTTCTGTATCGTCCCACAAGTGCAAAGATATTTGCAGCACATCTGCCTGCATTGCACACTCAAACTCATTGTTACTAAGCCATTATACTAGCAAACACTGAGTGAACTTAGTGGCATCATAAAAGTGGCTGTTGGACTTCTGTATCGTCCCACAAGTGCAAAGATATTTGCAGCACGTCTGCCTGCATTGCACACTCAAACTCATTGTTACTAAGCCATTATACTAGCAAACACTGAGTGAACTTAGTGGCATCCTAAACGTGGCTGTTGGACTTCTGTATCGTCCCACAAGTGCAAAGATATTTGCAGCACGTCTGCCTACATTGCACACTCAAACTTATTGTTACTAAGCCATTATACTAGCAAACACTGAGTGAACTTAGTGGCATCATAAACGTGGCTGTTGGACTTCTGTATCATCCCACTAGTGCAAAGATATTTGCAGCACGTCTGCCTGCATTGCACACTCAAACTCATTGTTACTAAGCCATTATACTAGCAAACACTGAGTGAACTTAGTGGCATCCTAAACGTGGCTGTTGGACTTCTGTATCGTCCCACAAGTGCAAAGATATTTGCAGCACGTCTGCCTACATTTCACACTCAAACTTATTGTTACTAAGCCATTATACTAGCAAACACTGAGTGAACTTAGTGGCATCACAAACGTGGCTGTTGGACTTCTGTATCATCCCACTAGTGCAAAGATATTTGCAGCACGTCTGCCTGCATTGCACACTCAAACTCATTGTTACTAAGCCATTATACTAGCAAACACTGAGTGAACTTAGTGGCATCCTAAACGTGGCTGTTGGACTTCTGTATCGTCCCACAAGTGCAAAGATATTTGCAGCACGTCTGCCTGCATTGCACAATCAAACTCATGGTTACTAAGCCATTATACTAGCAAACACTGAGTGAACTTAGTGGCATCATAAAAGTGGCTGTTGGACTTCTGCATCGTCCCACAAGTGCAAAGAATTTTGCAGCACCTCTTCCTGCATTGCACACTCAAACTCATTGTTACTAACCCATTATACTAGCAAACACTGAGTGAACTTAGTGGCATCATAAAAGTGGCTGTTGGACTTCTGTATCGTCTCACTAGTGCACAGATATTTGCAGCACGTCTGCCTGCATTGCACACTCAAACTCATTGTTACTAAGCCGTTATACTAGCAAACACCGAGTGAACTTAGTGGCATCCTAAACGTGGCTGTTGGACTTCTGTATCGTCCCACAAGTGCAAAGATATTTGCAGCACGTCTGCCTGCATTGCACACTCAAACTCATTGTTACTAAGCCATTATACTAGCAAACACTGAGTGAACTTAGTGGCATCATAAAAGTGGCTGTTGGACTTCTGTATCGTCCCACAAGTGCAAAGATATTTGCAGAACCTCTGCCTGCATTGCACACTCAAACTCATTGATACTAAGCCATTATACTAGCAAACACTGAGTGAACTTAGTGGCATCATAAACGTAGCTGTTGGACTTCTGTATCGTCCCACTAGTGCAAAGATATTTGCAGCACGTCTGCCTGCATTGCACTCTCAAACTCAATGTTACTAAGCCATTATACTAGCAAACACTGAGTGAACTTAGTGGCATCCTAAACGTGGCTGTTGGACTTCTGTATCGTCCCACAAGTGCAAAGATATTTGCAGCACGTCTGCCTGCATTGCACACTCAAACTCATTGTTACTAAGCCATTATACTAGCAAACACTGAGTGAACTTAGTGGCATTATAAAAGTGGCTGTTGGACTTCTGTATCATCCCACTAGTGCAAAGATATTTGCAGCACCTCTGCCTGCATTGCTCACTCAAACTCATTGTTTCTAAGCCATTATACTAGCAAACACTGAGTGAACTTAGTGGCATCATAAAAGTGGCTGTTGGACTTCTCTATCGTCCCACAAGTGCAAAGATATTTGCAGCACCTCTGCCTGCATTGCACACTCAAACTCATTTGTTACTATGCCATTATACTAGCAAACACTGAGTGAACTTAGTGGCATCATAAAAGTGGCTGTTGGACTTCTGTATCGTCACACTAGTGCAAAGATATTTGCGGCACGTCTGCCTGCAGTGCACACTCAAACTTATTGTTACTAAGCCATTATACTAGCAAACACTGAGTGAACTTAGTGGCATCCTAATCGTGGTTGTTGGACTTCTGTATCGTCCCACAAGTGCAAAGATATTTGCAGCACGTCTGCCTGCATTGCACACTCAAACTCATTGTTACTAAGCCATTATACTAGCAAACACTGAGTGAACTTAGTGGCATCCTAAACGTGGCTGTTGGACTTCTGTATCGTCCCACTAGTGCAAAGATATTTGCAGCACCTCTGCCTGCATTGCACACTCAAACTCATTGTTACTAAGCCATTATACTAGCAAACACTGAGTGAAATTAGTGGCATCATAAAAGTGGCTGTTGGACTTCTGTATCGTCCCACAAGTGCAAAGATATTTGCAGCACCTCTGCCTGCATTGCACACTCAAACTCATTGTTACTAAGCGATTATACTAGCAAACAGTGAGTGAACTTAGTGGCATCATAAAAGTGGCTGTTGGACTTCTGTATCGTCCCACTAGTGCAAAGATATTTGCAGCACGTCTGCCTGCATTGCACACTCAAACTCATTGTTACTAAGCCATTATACTAGCAAACACTGAGTGAACTTAGTGGCATCATAAAAGTGGCTGTTGGACTTCTGTATCGTCCCACTAGTGGAAAGATATTTGCAGCACGTCTGCCTGCATTTCACACTCAAACTTATTGTTACTAAGCCATTACACTAGCAAACACTGAGTGAACTTAGTGCCATCCTAAACGTGGCTGTTGGACTTCTGTATCGTCCCACAAGTGCAAAGATATTTGCAGCACCTCTGCCTGCATTGCACACTCAAACTCATTGTTACTAAGCCATTATACTAGCTAACACTGAGTGAACTTAGTGGCATCCTAAACGTGGCTCTTGGACTTCTGTATCGTCCCACAAGTGCAAAGATATTTGCAGCACGTCTACCTGCATTGCACACTCAAACTTATTGTTACTAAGCCATTATACTTGCAAACACTGAGTGAACTTAGTGGCTTCCTAAACGTGGCTGTTGGACTTCTGTATCGTCCCACAAGTGCAAAGATATTTGCAGCACGTCTGACTGCATTGCACACTCAAACTCATTGTTACTAAGCCATTATACTAGCAAACACTGAGTGAACTTAGTGGCATCATAAAAGTGGCTGTTGGACTTCTGTATCGTCCCACTAGTGCAAAGATATTTGCAGCACCTCTGCCTGCATTGCACACTCAAACTCATTGTTACTAAGCCATTATACTAGCAAACAGTGAGTGAACTTAGTGGCATCCTAAACGTGGCTGTTGGACTTCTGTATCGTCCCACAAGTGCAAAGATATTTGCAGCACGTCTGCCTGCATTGCACACTCAAACTCATTGTTACTAAAACATTATACTAGCAAACACTGAGTGAATGTAGTGGCATCATAAAAGTGGCTGTTGGACTTCTGTATCATCCCACAAGTGCAAAGATATTTGCAGCATCTCTGCCTGCATTGCACACTCAAACTCATTGTTACTAAGCCATTATACTAGCAAAAACTGAGTGAACTTAGTGGCATCATAAAAGTGGCTGTTGGACTTCTGTATCGTCCCACTAGTGCAAAGATATTTGCAGCACGTCTGCCTACATTGCACACTCAAACTTATTGTTACTAAGCCATTATACTAGCAAACACTGAGTGAACTTAGTGGCATCCTAAACGTGGCTGTTGGACTTCTGTATCGTCCCACAAGTGCAAAGATATTTGCAGCACGTCTGCCTGCATTGCACACTCAAACTCATTGTTACTAAGCCATTATACTAGCAAACACTGAGTGAACTTAGTGGCATCATAAAAGTGGCTGTTGGACTTCTGTATCGTCCCACAAGTGCAAAGATATTTGCAGCACCTCTGCCTGCATTGCACACTCAAATTCATTGTTACTAAGCCATCATACTAGCAAACACTGAGTGAACTTAGTGGCATCCTAAAAGTGGCTGTTGGACTTCTGTATCGTTCCACTAGTGCAAAGATATTTGCAGCACGTCTGCCTGCATTGCACACTCAAACTCATTGTTACTAAGCCATTATACTAGCAAACACTGAGTGAACTTAGTGGCATCATAAAAGTGGCTGTTGGACTTCTGTATAGTCCCACTAGTGCAAAGATATTTGCAGCATCTCTGCCTGCATTGCACACTCAAACTCATTGTTACTAAGCCATTATACTAGCAAACACTGAGTGAACATAGTGGCATCATAATAGTGGCTGTTGGACTTCTGTATCGTCCCACAAGTGCAAAGATATTTGCAGCACGTCTGCCTGCATTGCACACTCAAACTCATTGTTACTAAGCCATTATACTAGCAAACACTGAGTGAACTTAGTGGCATCCTAAACGTGGCTGTTGGACTTCTGTATCGTCCCACAAGTGCAAAGATATTTGCAGCACGTCTGCCTGCATTGCACACTCAAACTCATTGTTACTAAAACATTATACTAGCAAACACTGAGTGAACTTAGTGGCATCATAAAAGTGGCTGTTGGACTTCTGTATCGTCCCACAAGTGCAAAGATATTTGCAGCACCTCTGCCTGCATTGCACACTCAAACTCATTGTTACTAAGCCATTATACTAGCAAACACTGAGTGAACTTAGTGGCATCATAAAAGTGGCTGTTGGACTTCTGTATCGTCCCACTAGTGCAAAGATATTTTCAGCACGTCTGCCTGCATTGCACACTCAAACTCATTGTTACTAAGCCATTATACTAGCAAACACTGAGTGAACTTAGTGGCATCATAAAAGTGGCTGTTGGACTTCTGTATCGTCCCACTAGTGCAAAGATATTTGCAGCACGTCTGCCTACATTGCACACTCAAACTTATTGTTACTAAGCCATTATACTAGCAAACACTGAGTGAACTTAGTGGCATCCTAAACGTGGCTGTTGGACTTCTGTATCGTCCCACAAGTGCAAAGATATTTGCAGCACATCTGCCTGCATTGCACACTCAAACTCATTGTTACTAAGCCATTATACTAGGAAACACTGAGTGAACTTAGTGGCATCATAAAAGTGGCTGTTGGACTTCTGTATCGTCCCACAAGTGCAAAGATATTTGCAGCACGTCTGCCTGCATTGCACACTCAAACTCATTGTTACTAAGCCATTATACTAGCAAACACTGAGTGAACTTAGTGGCATCCTAAACGTGGCTGTTGGACTTCTGTATCGTCCCACAAGTGCAAAGATATTTGCAGCACGTCTGCCTACATTGCACACTCAAACTTATTGTTACTAAGCCATTATACTAGCAAACACTGAGTGAACTTAGTGGCATCCTAAACGTGGCTGTTGGACTTCTGTATCGTCCCACAAGTGCAAAGATATTTGCAGCACATCTGCCTGCATTGCACACTCAAACTCATTGTTACTAAGCCATTATACTAGCAAACACTGAGTGAACTTAGTGGCATCATAAAAGTGGCTGTTGGACTTCTGTATCGTCCCACAAGTGCAAAGATATTTGCAGCACGTCTGCCTGGATTGCACACTCAAACTCATTGTTACTAAGCCATTATACTAGCAAACACTGAGTGAACTTAGTGGCATCCTAAACGTGGCTGTTGGACTTCTGTATCGTCCCACAAGTGCAAAGATATTTGCAGCACATCTGTCTGCATTGCACACTCAAACTCATTGTTACTAAGCCATTATACTAGAAAACACTGAGTGAACTTAGTGGCATCATAAAAGTGGCTGTTGGACTTCTGTATCATCCCACAAGTGCAAAGATATTTCCAGCACGTCTGCCTGCATTGCACACTCAAACTCATTGTTACTAAGCCATTATACTAGCAAACACTGAGTGAACTTAGTGGCATCATAAACGTGGCTGTTGGACTTCTGTATCATCCCACTAGTGCAAAGATATTTGCAGCACGTCTGCCTGCATTGCACACTCAAACTCATTGTTACTAAGCCATTATACTAGCAAACACTGAGTGAACTTAGTGGCATCCTAAACGTGGCTGTTAGACGTCTGTATCGTCCCACAAGTGCAATGATATTTGCAGCACGTCTGCCTGCATTGCACAATAAAACTCATGGTTACTAAGCAATTATACTAGCAAACACTGAGTGAACTTAGTGGCATCATAAAAGTGGCTGTTGGACTTCTGTATCGTCCCACAAGTGCAAAGAATTTTGCAGCACCTCTGCCTGCGTTGCACACTCAAACTCATTGTTACTAAGCCATTATACTAGCAAACACTGAGTGAACTTAGTGGCATCATAAAAGTGGCTGTTGGACTTCTGTATCGTCCCACAAGTGCAAAGATATTTGCAGCACGTCTGCCTGCATTGCACACTCAAACTCATTGTTACTAAGCCATTATACTATCAAACACTGAGTGAACTTAGTGGCATCATAAAAGTGGCTGTTGGACTTCTGTATCGTCCCACAAGTGCAAAGATATTTGCAGCACATCTGCCTGCATTGCGCACTCAAACTCATTGATACTAAGCCATTATACTAGCAAACACTGAGTGAACTTAGTGGCATCATAAACGTGGCTGTTGGACTTCTGTATCGTCCCACTAGTGCAAAGATTTTGCAGCACGTCTGCCTGCATTGCACACTCAAACTCAATGTTACTAAGCCATTATACTAGCAAACACGGAGTGAACTTAGTGACATCCTAAACGTGGCTGTTGGACTTCTGTATCGGCCCACAAGTGCAAAGATATTTGCAGCACGTCTGCCTGCATTGCACACTCAAACTCATTGTTACGAAGCCATTATACTAGCAAACACTGAGTGAACTTAGTGGCATCATAAAAGTGGCTGTTGGACTTCTATATCATCCCACTTGTGCAAAGATATTTGCGGCACGTCTGCCTGCATTGCACACTCAAATTTATTGTTACTAAGCCATTATACTAGCAAACAGTGAGTGAACTTAGTGGCATCCTAAACGTGGCTGTTGGACTTCTGTATCGTCCCACAAGTGCAAAGATATTTGCAGCACGTCTGCCTGCATTGCACACTCAAACTCATTGTTACTAAGCCATTATACTAGCAAACACTGAGTGAACTTAGTGGCATCCTAAACGTGGCTGTTGGACTTCTGTATCGTCCCACTAGTGCAAGGATATTTGCAGCACCTCTGCCTGCATTGCATACTCAAACTCATTGTTACTAAGCCATTATACTAGCAAACACTGAGTGAACTTAGTGGCATCATAAAAGTGGCTGTTGGACTTCTGTATCGTCCCACAAGTGCAAAGATATTTGCAGCACATCTGCCTGCATTGCACACTCAAACTCATTGTTACTAAGTCATTATACTAGCAAACACTGAGTGAACTTAGTGGCATCATAAAAGTGGCTGTTGGACTTCTGTATCGTCCCACTAGTGCAAAGATATTTGCGGCACGTCTGCCTGCATTGCACACTCAAACTTATTGTTACTAAGCCATTATACTAGCAAACAGTGAGTGAACTTAGTGGCATCCTAAACGTGGCTGTTGGACTTCTGTATCGTCCCACAAGTGCAAAGATATTTGCAGCACGTCTGCCTGCATTGCACACTCAAACTCATTGTTACTAAGCCATTATACTAGCAAACACTGAGTGAACTTAGTGGCATCCTAAACGTGTCTGTTGGACTTCTGTATCGTCCCACTAGTGCAAGGATATTTGCAGCACCTCTGCCTGCATTGCATACTCAAACTCATTGTTACTAAGCCATTATACTAGCAAACACTGAGTGAACTTAGTGGCATCATAAAAGTGGCTGTTGGACTTCTGTATCGTCCCACTAGTGCAAAGATGTTTGCAGCACCTCTGCCTGCATTGCACACTCAAACTCATTGTTACTAAGCCATTATACTAGCAAACACTGAGTGAACTTAGTGGCATCATGAAAGTGGCTGTTGGACTTCTGTATCGTCCCACAAGTGCAAAGATATTTGCAGCACCTCTGCCTGCATTGCACACTCAAACTCATTGTTACTAAGCCATTATACTAGCAAACACTGAGTGAACTTAGTGGCATTATAAAAGTGGCTGTTAGATTTCTGTATCGTCCCACTAGTGCAAAGATATTTGCAGCACGTCTGCCTGCATTGCACACTCAAACTCATTGTTACTAAGCCATTATACTAGTAAACACTGAGTGAACTTAGTGGCATCCTAAACGTGGCTGTTGGACTTCTGTATCGTCCCACAAGTGCAAAGATATTTGCAGCACGTCTGCCTGCATTGCACACTCAAACTCATTGTTACTAAGCCATTATATTAGCAAACACTGAGTGAACTTAGTGGCATCATAATAGTGGCTGTTGGACTTCTGTTTCGTCCCACAAGTGCTAAGATATTTGCAGCACGTCTGCCTGCATTGCACACTCAAACTCATTGTTACTAAGCCATTATACTAGCAAACACTGAGTGAACTTAGTGGCATCATAAACGTGGCTGTTGATCTTCTGTATCGTCCCACAAGTGCAAAGATATTTGCAGCACGTCTGCCTGCATTGCACACTCAAACTCATTGTTACTAAGCCATTATACTAGCAAACACTGAGTGAACTTAGTGGCATCCTAAACATGGCTGTTGGACTTCTGTATCGTCCCACAAGTGCAAAGATATTTGCAGCACGTCTGCCTGCATTGCACACTGAAACTCATTGTTACTAAGCCATTATACTAGCAAACACTAAGTGAACTTAGTGGCATCATAAAAGTGGCTGTTGGACTTCTGTATCGTCCCACAAGTGCAAAGATATTTGCAGCACGTCTGCCTGCATTGCACACTCAAACTCATTGTTACTAACCCATTGTACTAGTAAACAGTGAGTGAACTTAGTGGCATCCTAAACGTGGCTGTTGGACTTCTGTATCGTCCCACAAGTGCAAAGATATTTGCAGCACGTCTGCCTGCATTGCACACTCAAACTCATTGTTACTAAGCCATTATACTAGCAAACACTGAGTGAACTTAGTGGCATCCTAAACGTGGCTGTTGGACTTCTGTATCGTCCCACAAGTGCAAAGATATTTGCAGCACCTCTGCCTGCATTGCACACTCAAACTCATTGTTACTAAGCCATTATACTAGCAAACACTGAGTGAACTTAGTGGCATCATAAAAGTGGCTGTTGGACTTCTGTATCGTCCCACAAGTGCAAAGATATTTGCAGCACCTCTGCCTGCATTGCACACTCAAACTCATTGTTACTAAGCCATTATACTAGCAAACACTGAGTGAACTTAGTGGCATCCTAAACGTGGCTGTTGGACTTCTGTATCGTCCCACAAGTGCAAAGATATTTGCAGCACGTCTGCCTGCATTGCACACTCAAACTCATTGTTACTAAGCCATTATACTAGCAAACACTGAGTGAACTTATTGGCATCATAAAAGTGGCTGTTGGACTTCTGTATCGTCCCACTAGTGCAAAGATATTTGCAGCACGTCTGCCTGCATTGCACACTCAAACTCATTGTTACTAAGCCATTATACTAGCAATTACTGAGTGAACTTAGTGGCATCCTAAACGTGGCTGTTGGACTTCTGTAACGGCCCACAAGTGCAAAGATATTTGCAGCACCTCTGCCTGCATTGCACACTCAAACTCATTGTTACTAAGCCATTATACTAGCAAACACTGAGTGAACTTAGTGGCATCATAAAAGTGGCTGTTGGACTTCTGTATCGTCCCACAAGTGCAAAGATATTTGCAGCACGTCTGCCTGCATTGCACACTCAAACTCTTTGTTACTAAGCCATTATACTAGCAAACACTGAGTGAACTTAGTGGCATCATAACAGTGGCTGTTGGACTTCTGTATCGTCCCACTAGTGCAAAGATATTTGCAGCACGTCTGCCTGCATTGCACACTCAAACTCATTGTTACTAAGCCATTATACTAGCAAACACTGAGTGAACTTAGTGGCATCCTAAACGTGGCTGTTGGACTTCTGTATCGTCCCACAAGTGCAAAGATATTTGCAGCACGTCTGCCTGCATTGCACACTCAAACTCATTGTTACTAAGCCATTATACTAGCAAACACTGAGTGAACTTAGTGGCATCATAAAAGTGGCTGTTGGACTTCTGTATCGTCCCACTAGTGCAAAGATATTTGCAGCACGTCTGACTGCATTGCACACTCAAACTCATTGTTACTAAGCCATTATACTAGCAAACACTGAGTGAACTTAGTGGCATCATAAAAGTAGCTGTTGGACTTCTGTATCGTCCCACAAGTGCAAAGATATTTGCAGCACCTCTGCCTGCATTGCACACTCAAACTCATTGTTACTAAGCTATTATACTAGCAAACACTGAGTGAACCCATGTATGGGTAAATGTACATGGGGAGGGGAATAATGGAAAAATGCTAATTGGAGTTTGCTATAAGCCGCCTAACATACCTGAACAAATAGAGGGTGAAATGCTGGAACAAATTGAAAAGGCAGGTAATAATAATAATCGGGTTCTTATTATGGGGGATTTCAACTATCCAGACATACAGTGGGACATAGAATCTTCTGGTTCTGCTAAAAGCTGTAAGTTCTTATCTACCATTCAAGACCATTTCCTCTCTCAGATGGTAGGTGAACCGACCAGGGGAGATAATTTGCTAGATCTGGTCCTGTCAAATAGACCGGATACAATTTCAGATCTACAGGTCCGGGAGCACTTGGGCACCAGCGATCATAATATGGTAAGCTTCGACGTAATATTCAATAGAACATTTCAAAGGGGGAATGCTAAAACCTGGAATTTTAGGAAAGCTGATTTCAACAAATTAAGGGAAGAGCTTAAATGTGTAGATTGGGACAGAGTCATGGTAACTGGGGATACCGAACATAAATGGGGTAAGTTTAAGGATATACTACTAGAGTCCTGTAAAAAACGTATACCCTCTGGTAATAAAATGTCCAGGAATAAAAAGAAACCACTATGGATAAATAAGACTGTACAAAGTATAATAAAACAAAAACAAAGGGCGTTTAAAATCTTAAAGGCTGAGAATACAGAAATAGCATTGCAGGAGTATAAAGATATCAATAGGCAATGCAAAAAAGAAATCAAACAAGCAAAACTAGCTACTGAAACAAAAATCGCCAATGACATTAAAATAAATCCCAAAATCTTTTATAAATACATTAATGCCAAAAGGAAAACAAAGGATAGTATCGGACCCTTAAAATATAATAACAAGTTAGTTATAGAGGACAAACAAAAGACTGAGATATTAAATAGGCATTTCTCATCTGTATTCACCAAGGAACTGACTGTACCAGGGATCATTCAACAAGTGAAAAATCAAAGTCCACCACCCGATATAATTAATTTAACACAAGATGAAGTACGCCTACGTCTGAGTAAATTAAACATTGACAAATCCCCATGGCCAGATGGCATTCATCCACGAATATTGAGGGAATTGAGCTCCGTAATCGACAGACCGCTGTATCTCATCTTTTTAGACTCACTTGTAACGGGGTTGGTGCCTTAGGATTGGAGGATTGCTGATGTGGTACCGATATTTAAGAAAGGTAAGAGGGTAGATCCAGGCAACTACCGTCCAGTAAGCCTGACATCAGTAGTATGCAAAGTTTTTGAGGGCATTTTAAGGGATGACATGCAAAAATATATTGCAGAAAATAATATGATAACTGACAAACAGCATGGATTCATGAAAGATAAGTCGTGTCTAACCAACCTGTTGGGGTTCTATGAGGGGGTAAGTTCAAACCTGGATATTGGTAATGCAGCTGATGTGATTTATTTGGACTTTGCAAAGGCATTTGATACTGTACCACATAATAGCCTTATACTAAAGCTCCAGAAGCAAGGACTAGGGGACACAATATGCAACTGGGTAAGGAATTGGCTAAGAGATAGGAAACAAAGAGTAGTCATAAATGGTACATTCTCTAAATGGGCTATAGTCAGCAGTGGGGTGCCGCAGGGATCTGTGCTTGGACCGATTCTTTTTACTCTCTTTATTAATGACCTTGTGGATGGGATTGATAGTACAGTGTCAGTCTTTGCCGATGACACCAAACTATGTAGGATATTAAAAACTGACCTGGATAGTACAATATTACAAAAAGATCTGGATAAGATGTCAGAATGGGCAGATACTTGGCAAATGAGATTTAATGTTGATAAATGTAAAGTAATGCACCTAGGACGGAGTAATCCTATAGCTGCGTATACATTAAATGGAAGTAAACTCGGGACTACAGAACAGGAGAAGGACTTGGGTATTCTCATTACAAATAAGCTGAGCAGCAGCACTCAATGTCAAGCAGCAGCTGCTAAAGCAAACAAGATTTTAGGGTGTATAAAAAGAGAGATTAGATCCCGTGATCCCAACGTATTGTTACCCCTCTATAAATCACTTGTAAGACCACATCTGGAATACGGGATCCAGTTTTGGGCTCCATATTTTAAAAAGGACATTCAGAAGTTAGAGTCAGTTCAAAGGCGGGCAATTAGACTATTACAAGGAATGGAAGGCCTCCCATATGATGGCAGGTTGAAAAAGTTAGATATGTTTAGCTTAGAAAAAAGACGTCTCAGAGGAGATCTCATTTATATGTATAAATACATGTGTGGTCAATATAAAGGACTGGCACATGACTTATTTCTTCCAAAAACAATACTAAGGACCAGGGGGCACTCACTGCGAGTGGAAGAAAAGCGATTCCGACACCTAAATAGGAAAGGGTTCTTTACAGTTAGAGCTGTCAGACTGTGGAATGAACTACCACAAGAGGTTGTAATGGCAGATACTATAACAGCTTTTAAAAAAGGGCTGGATGATTTCCTCAGTACACAAAACATTGTTGGTTATAAATGACTTAGTGACTAAATGTAGAACTGGTGGAGGAAGGTTGAACTAGATGGACCTAGGTCTTTTTTCAACCTAAGTAACTATGTAACTATATAACTATGTAACTTAGTGGCATCATAAAAGTGGCTGTTGGACTTCTGTATCCTCCCACTAGTGCAAAGATATTTGCAGCACGTCTGCCTGCATTGCACACTCAAACTCATTGTTACTAAGCCATTATACTAACAAACACTGAGTGAACTTAGCGGCATCATAAAAGTGGCTGTTGGACTTCTGTATCGTCTCACTAGTGCAAAGATATTTGCAGCACGTCTGCCTACATTGCACACTCAAACTTATTGTTACTAAGCCATTATACTAGCAAACACTGAGTGAACTTAGTGGCATCCGAAACGTGGCTGTTGGACTTCTGTATCGTCCCACAAATGCAAAGATATTTGCAGCACGTCTGCCTGCATTGCACACTCAAACTCATTGTTACTAAGCCATTATACTAGCAAACACTGAGTGAACTTAGTGGTATCATAAAAGTGGCTGTTGGACTTCTGTATCGTCCCACTAGTGTAAAGAAATTTGCAGCACGTCTGCCTGCATTGCACACTCAAACTCATTGTTACTAAGCCATTATACTAGCAAACACTGAGTGAACTTAGTGGCATCATAAAAGTGGCTGTTGGACTTCTGTATCGTCCCACAAGTGCAAAGATATTTGCAGCACCTCTGCCTGCATTGCACACTCAAACTCATTGTTACTAAGCCATTTTACTAGCAAACACTGAGTGAACTTAGTGGCATCATAAAAGTGGCTGTTGGACTTCTGTATCGTCCCACTAGTGCAAAGATATTTGCAGCATGTCTGCCTGCATTTCACACTCAAACTTATTGTTACTAAGCCATTATACTAGCAAACACTGAGTGAACTTAGTGGCATCCTAAACGTGGCTGTTGGACTTCTGTATCGTCCCACAAGTGCAAAGATATTTGCAGCACGTCTGCCTGCATTGCACACTCAAACTCATTGTTACTAAGCCATTATACTAGCAAACACTGAGTGAACTTAGTGGCATCCTAAACGTGGCTCTTGGACTTCTGTATCGTCCCACAAGTGCAAAGATATTTGCAGCACGTCTGCCTGCATTGCACACTCAAACTCATTGTTACTAAGCCATTATACTAGCAAACACTGAGTGAACTTAGTGGCATCATAAAAGTGGCTGTTGTACTTCTGTATCGTCCCACTAGTGCAAAGATATTTGCAGCACGTCTGCCTGCATTGCACACTCAAACTCATTGTTACTTATCCATTATACTAGCAAACACTGAGAGAACTTAATGGCATCCTAAACGTGGCTGTTGGACTTCTGTATCGTCCCACAAGTGCAAAGATATTTGCAGCACGTCTGTCTGCATTGCACACTCAAACTCATTGTTACTAAGCCATTGTACTAGCAAACACTGAGTGAACTTAGTGGCATCATAAAAGTGGCTGTTGGACTTCTGTATCATCCCACTAGTGCAAAGATATTTGCAGCACGTCTGCCTGCATTGAACACTCAAACTCATTGTTACTAAGCCATTATACTAGCAAACACTGAGTGAACTTAGTGGCATCCTAAACGTGGCTGTTGGACTTCTGTATCGTCCCACAAGTGCAAAGATATTTGCAGCACGTCTGCCTGCATTGCACACTCAAACTCATTGTTACTAAGCCATTATACTAGCAAACACTGAGTGAACTTAGTGGCATCATGAAAGTGGCTGTTGGACTTCTGTATTGTTCGACAAGTGCAAAGATATTTGCAGCACCTCTGCCTGCATTGCACACTCAAACTCATTGTTACTAAGCCATTATACTAGCAAACACTGAGTGAACTTAGTGGCATCATAAAAGTGGCTGTTGGACTTCTGTATCGTCCCACTAGTGCAAAGATATTTTCAGCACATCTGCCTGCATTGCACACTCAAACTCATTGTTACTAAGCCATTATACTAGCAAACACTGAGTGAACTTAGTGGCATCCTAAACGTGGCTGTTGGACTTCTGTATCGTCCCACTAGTGCAAAGATATTTGCAGCACCTCTGCCTGCATTGCACACTCAAACTCATTGTTTCTAAGCCATTATACTAGCAAACACTGAGTGATCTTAGTGGCATCATAAACGTGGCTGTGGGACTTCTGTATCGTCCCACTAGTGCAAAGATATTTGCAGCACGTCTGCCTGCATTGCACACTCAAACTCATTGTTACTAAGCCATTATACTAGCAAACACTGAGTGAACTTAGTGGCATCCTAAACGTGGCTGTTGGACTTCTGTATCGTCCCACTAGTGCAAAGATATTTGCAGCACCTCTGCCTGCATTGCACATCCAAACTCATTGTTACTAAGCCATTATACTAGCAAACACTGAGTGAACTTAGTGGCATCATAAAAGTGGCTGTTGGACTTCTGAATCGTCACACAAGTGCAAAGATATTTGCAGCACCTCTGCCTGCATTGCACATTCAAACTCATTGTTACTAAGCCATCATACTAGCAAACACTGAGTGAACTTAGTGGCATCATAAAAGTGGCTGTTAGACTTCTGTATCGTCCCACTAGTGCAAAGATATTTGCAGCACGTCTGCCTGCATTGCACACTCAAACTCATTGTTACTAAGCCATTATACTAGCAAACACTGAGTGAACTTAGTGGCATCCTAAACGTGGCTGTTGGACTTCTGTATCGTCCCACAAGTGCAAAGATATTTGCAGCACGTCTGCCTGCATTGCACACTGAAACTCATTGTTACTAAGCCATTATACTAGCAAACACTGAGTGAACTTAGTGGCATCATAAAAGTGGCTGTTGGACTTCTGTATCGTCCCACAAGTGCAAAGATATTTGCAGCACGTCTGCCTGCATTGCACACTCAAACTCATTGTTACTAAGCCATTATACTAGCAAACACTGAGTGAACTTAGTGGCATCATAAACGTGGCTGTTGGACTTCTGTATCATCCCACTAGTGCAAAGATATTTGCAGCACGTCTGCCTGCATTGCACACTCAAACTCATTGTACTAAGCCATTATACTAGCAAACACTGAGTGAACTTAGTGACATCCTAAACGTGGCTGTTGGACTTCTGTATCGTCCCACAAGTGCAAAGATATTTGCAGCACGTCTGCCTGCATTGCACAATCAAACTCATGGTTACTAAGCCATTATACTAGCAAACACTGAGTGAACTTAGTGGCATCATAAAAGTGGCTGTTGGACTTCTGCATCGTCCCACAAGTGCAAAGAATTTTGCAGCACCTCTTCCTGCATTGCACACTCAAACTCATTTGTTACTAAGCCATTATACTAGCAAACACTGAGTGAACTTAGTGGCATCATAAAAATGGCTGTTGGACTTCTGTATCGTCCCACTAGTGCAAAGATATTTGCAGCACGTCTGCCTGCATTGCACACTCAAACTCATTGTTACTAAGCCATTATACTAGCAAACACCGAGTGAACTTAGTGGCATCCTAAACGTGGCTGTTGGACTTCTGTATCGTCCCACAAGTGCAAAGATATTTGCAGCACGTCTGCCTGCATTGCACACTCAAACTCATTGTTACTAAGCCATTATACTAGCAAACACTGAGTGAACTTAGTGGCATCATAAAAGTGGCTGTTGGACTTCTGTATCGTCCCACAAGTGCAAAGATATTTGCAGCACCTCTGCCTGCATTGCACACTCAAACTCATTGATACTAAGCCATTATACTAGCAAACACTGAGTGAACTTAGTGGCATCATAAACGTAGCTGTTGGACTTCTGTATCGTCCCACTAGTGCAAAGATATTTGCAGCACGTCTGCCTGCATTGCACTCTCAAACTCAATGTTACTAGGCCATTATACTAGCAAACACTGAGTGAACTTAGTGGCATCCTAAACGTGGCTGTTGGACTTCTGTATCGTCCCACAAGTGCAAAGATATTTGCAGCACGCCTGCCTGCATTGCACACTCAAACTCATTGTTACTAAGCCATTATACTAGCAAACACTGAGTGAACTTAGTGGCATCATAAAAGTGGCTGTTGGACTTCTGTATCATCCCACTAGTGCAAAGATATTTGCAGCACCTCTGCCTGCATTGCTCACTCAAACTCATTGTTTCTAAGCCATTATACTAGCAAACACTGAGTGAACTTAGTGGCATCATAAAAGTGGCTGTTGGACTTCTCTATCGTCCCACAAGTGCAAAGATATTTGCAGCACCTCTGCCTGCATTGCACACTCAAACTCATTTGTTACTATGCCATTATACTAGCAAACACTGAGTGAACTTAGTGGCATCATAAAAGTGGCTGTTGGACTTCTGTATCGTCCCACTAGTGCAAAGATATTTGCGGCACGTCTGCCTGCAGTGCACACTCAAACTTATTGTTACTAAGCCATTATACTAGCAAACACTGAGTGAACTTAGTGGCATCCTAATCGTGGTTGTTGGACTTCTGTATCGTCCCACAAGTGCAAAGATATTTGCAGCACGTCTGCCTGCATTGCACACTCAAACTCATTGTTACTAAGCCATTATACTAGCAAACACTGAGTGAACTTAGTGGCATCCTAAACGTGGCTGTTGGACTTCTGTATCGTCCCACTAGTGCAAAGATATTTGCAGCACCTCTGCCTGCATTGCACACTCAAACTCATTGTTACTAAGCCATTATACTAGCAAACACTGAGTGAACTTAGTGGCATCATAAAAGTGGCTGTTGGACTTCTGTATCGTCCCACAAGTGCAAAGATATTTGCAGCACCTCTGCCTGCATTGCACACTCAAACTCATTGTTACTAAGCGATTATACTAGCAAACACTGAGTGAACTTAGTGGCATCATAAAAGTGGTTGTTGGACTTCTGTATCGTCCCACTAGTGGAAAGATATTTGCAGCACGTCTGCCTGCATTTCACACTCAAACTTATTGTTACTAAGCCATTACACTAGCAAACACTGAGTGAACTTAGTGCCATCCTAAACGTGGCTGTTGGACTTCTGTATCGTCCCACAAGTGCAAAGATATTTGCAGCACGTCTGCCTGCATTGCACACTCAAACTCATTGTTACTAAGCCATTATACTAGCAAACACTGAGTGAACTTAGTGGCATCCTAAACGTGGCTCTTGGACTTCTGTATCGTCCCACAAGTGCAAAGATATTTGCAGCACGTCTGCCTGCATTGCACACTCAAACTTATTGTTACTAAGCCACTATACTTGCAAACACTGAGTGAACTTAGTGGCTTCCTAAACGTGGCTGTTGGACTTCTGTATCGTCCCACATGTGCAAAGATATTTGCAGCACGTCTGACTGCATTGCACACTCAAACTCATTGTTACTAAGCCATTATACTAGCAAACACTGAGTGAACTTAGTGGCATCATAAAAGTGGCTGTTGGACTTCTGTATCGTCCCACTAGTGCAAAGATATTTGCAGCACCTCTGCCTGCATTGCACACTCAAACTCATTGTTACTAAGCCATTATACTAGCAAACACTGAGTGAACTTAGTGGCATCATAATAGTGGCTGTTGGACTTCTGTATCGTCCCACAAGTGCAAAGATATTTGCAGCACCTCTGCCTGCATTGCACAGTCAAACTCATTGTTACTAAGCGATTATACTAGCAAACACTGAGTGAACTTAGTGGCATCATAAAAGTGGCTGTTGGACTTCTGTATCGTCCCACTAGTGCAAAGATATTTGCAGCACGTCTGCCTGCATTGCACACTCAAACTCATTGTTACTAAGCCATTATACTAGCAAACACTGAGTGAACTTAGTGGCATCATAAAAGTGGCTGTTGGACTTCTGTATCGTCCCACTAGTGGAAAGATATTTGCAGCACGTCTACCTGCATTTCACACTCAAACTTATTGTTACTAAGCCATTACACTAGCAAACACTGAGTGAACTTAGTGCCATCCTAAACGTGGCTGTTGGACTTCTGTATCGTCCCACAAGTGCAAAGATATTTGCAGCACGTCTGCCTGCATTGCACACTCAAACTCATTGTTACTAAGCCATTATACTAGCAAACACTGAGTGAACTTAGTGGCATCCTAAACGTGGCTCTTGGACTTCTGTATCGTCCCACAAGTGCAAAGATATTTGCAGCACGTCTGCCTGCATTGCACACTCAAACTTATTGTTACTAAGCCATTATACTTGCAAACACTGAGTGAACTTAGTGGCTTCCTAAACGTGGCTGTTGGACTTCTGTATCGTCCCACAAGTGCAAAGATATTTGCAGCACGTCTGACTGCATTGCACACTCAAACTCATTGTTACTAAGCCATTATACTAGCAAACACTGAGTGAACTTAGTGGCATCATAAAAGTGGCTGTTGGACTTCTGTATCGTCCCACTAGTGCAAAGATATTTGCAGCACCTCTGCCTGCATTGCACACTCAAACTCATTGTTACTAAGCCATTATACTAGCAAACACTGAGTGAACTTAGTGGCATCATAATAGTGGCTGTTGGACTTCTGTATCGTCCCACAAGTGCAAAGATATTTGCAGCACGTCTGCCTGCATTGCACACTCAAACTCATTGTTACTAAGCCATTATACTAGCAAACACTGAGTGAACTTAGTGGCATCCTAAACGTGGCTGTTGGACTTCTGTATCGTCCCACAAGTGCAAAGATATTTGCAGCACGTCTGCCTGCATTGCACACTCAAACTCATTGTTACTAAGCCATTATACTAGCAAACACTGAGTGAACTTAGTGGCATCCTAAACGTGGCTGTTGGACTTCTGTATCGTCCCACAAGTGCAAAGATATTTGCAGCACGTCTGCCTACATTGCACACTCAAACTTATTGTTACTAAGCCATTATACTAGCAAACACTGAGTGAACTTAGTGGCATCATAAAAGTGGCTGTTGGACTTCTGTATCGTCCCACTAGTGCAAAGATATTTTCAGCACGTCTGCCTGCATTGCACACTCAAACTCATTGTTACTAAGCCATTATACTAGCAAACACTGAGTGAACTTAGTGGCATCATAAAAGTGGCTGTTGGACTTCTGTATCGTCCCACTAGTGCAAAGATATTTGCAGCACGTCTGCCTACATTGCACACTCAAACTCATTGTTACTAAGCCGTTATACTAGCAAACACCGAGTGAACTTAGTGGCATCCTAAACGTGGCTGTTGGACTTCTGTATCGTCCCACAAGTGCAAAGATATTTGCAGCACGTCTGCCTGCATTGCACACTCAAACTCATTGTTACTAAGCCATTATACTAGCAAACACTGAGTGAACTTAGTGGCATCATAAAAGTGGCTGTTGGACTTCTGTATCGTCCCACAAGTGCAAAGATATTTGCAGAACCTCTGCCTGCATTGCACACTCAAACTCATTGATACTAAGCCATTATACTAGCAAACACTGAGTGAACTTAGTGGCATCATAAACGTAGCTGTTGGACTTCTGTATCGTCCCACTAGTGCAAAGATATTTGCAGCACGTCTGCCTGCATTGCACTCTCAAACTCAATGTTACTAAGCCATTATACTAGCAAACACTGAGTGAACTTAGTGGCATCCTAAACGTGGCTGTTGGACTTCTGTATCGTCCCACAAGTGCAAAGATATTTGCAGCACGTCTGCCTGCATTGCACACTCAAACTTATTGTTACTAAGCCATTATACTAGTAAACACTAAGTGAACTTAGTGGCATCATAAAAGTGGCTGTTGGACTTCTGTATCATCCCACTAGTGCAAAGATATTTGCAGCACCTCTGCCTGCATTGCTCACTCAAACTCATTGTTTCTAAGCCATTATACTAGCAAACACTGAGTGAACTTAGTGGCATCATAAAAGTGGCTGTTGGACTTCTCTATCGTCCCACAAGTGCAAAGATATTTGCAGCACCTCTGCCTGCATTGCACACTCAAACTCATTTGTTACTATGCCATTATACTAGCAAACACTGAGTGAACTTAGTGGCATCATAAAAGTGGCTGTTGGACTTCTGTATCGTCACACTAGTGCAAAGATATTTGCGGCACGTCTGCCTGCAGTGCACACTCAAACTTATTGTTACTAAGCCATTATACTAGCAAACACTGAGTGAACTTAGTGGCATCCTAATCGTGGTTGTTGGACTTCTCTATCGTCCCACAAGTGCAAAGATATTTGCAGCACGTCTGCCTGCATTGCACACTCAAACTCATTGTTACTAAGCCATTATACTAGCAAACACTGAGTGAACTTAGTGGCATCCTAAACGTGGCTGTTGGACTTCTGTATCGTCCCACTAGTGCAAAGATATTTGCAGCACCTCTGCCTGCATTGCACACTCAAACTCATTGTTACTAAGCCATTATACTAGCAAACACTGAGTGAACTTAGTGGCATCATAAAAGTGGCTGTTGGACTTCTGTATCGTCCGACAAGTGCAAAGATATTTGCAGCACCTCTGCCTGCATTGCACACTCAATCTCATTGTTACTAAGCGATTATACTAGCAAACACTGAGTGAACTTAGTGGCATCATAAAAGTGGCTGTTGGACTTCTGTATCGTCCCACTAGTGCAAAGATATTTGCAGCACGTCTGCCTGCATTGCACACTCAAACTCATTGTTACTAAGCCATTATACTAGCAAACACTGAGTGAACTTAGTGGCATCATAAAAGTGGCTGTTGGACTTCTGTATCGTCCCACTAGTGGAAAGATATTTGCAGCACGTCTGCCTGCATTTCACACTCAAACTTATTGTTACTAAGCCATTACACTAGCAAACACTGAGTGAACTTAGTGCCATCCTAAACGTGGCTGTTGGACTTCTGTATCGTCCCACAAGTGCAAAGATATTTGCAGCACGTCTGCCTGCATTGCACACTCAAACTTATTGTTACTAAGCCATTATACTTGCAAACACTGAGTGAACTTAGTGGCTTCCTAAACGTGGCTGTTGGACTTCTGTATCGTCCCACAAGTGCAAAGATATTTGCAGCACGTCTGACTGCATTGCACACTCAAACTCATTGTTACTAAGCCATTATACTAGCAAACACTGAGTGAACTTAGTGGCATCATAATAGTGGCTGTTGGACTTCTGTATCGTCCCACAAGTGCAAAGATATTTGCAGCACGTCTGCCTGCATTGCACACTCAAACTCATTGTTACTAAGCCATTATACTAGCAAACACTGAGTGAACTTAGTGGCATCCTAAACGTGGCTGTTGGACTTCTGTATCGTCCCACAAGTGCAAAGATATTTGCAGCACCTCTGCCTGCATTGCACACTCAAACTCATTGTTACTAAGCCATTATACTAGCAAACACTGAGTGAACTTAGTGGCATCATAAAAGTGGCTGTTGGACTTCTGTATCGTCCGACAAGTGCAAAGATATTTGCAGCACCTCTGCCTGCATTGCACACTCAATCTCATTGTTACTAAGCGATTATACTAGCAAACACTGAGTGAACTTAGTGGCATCATAAAAGTGGCTGTTGGACTTCTGTATCGTCCCACTAGTGCAAAGATATTTGCAGCACGTCTGCCTGCATTGCACACTCAAACTCATTGTTACTAAGCCATTATACTAGCAAACACTGAGTGAACTTAGTGGCATCATAAAAGTGGCTGTTGGACTTCTGTATCGTCCCACTAGTGGAAAGATATTTGCAGCACGTCTGCCTGCATTTCACACTCAAACTTATTGTTACTAAGCCATTACACTAGCAAACACTGAGTGAACTTAGTGCCATCCTAAACGTGGCTGTTGGACTTCTGTATCGTCCCACAAGTGCAAAGATATTTGCAGCACGTCTGCCTGCATTGCACACTCAAACTCATTGTTACTAAGCCATTATACTAGCTAACACTGAGTGAACTTAGTGGCATCCTAAACGTGGCTCTTGGACTTCTGTATCGTCCCACAAGTGCAAAGATATTTGCAGCACGTCTGCCTGCATTGCACACTCAAACTTATTGTTACTAAGCCATTATACTTGCAAACACTGAGTGAACTTAGTGGCTTCCTAAACGTGGCTGTTGGACTTCTGTATCGTCCCACAAGTGCAAAGATATTTGCAGCACGTCTGACTGCATTGCACACTCAAACTCATTGTTACTAAGCCATTATACTAGCAAACACTGAGTGAACTTAGTGGCATCATAATAGTGGCTGTTGGACTTCTGTATCGTCCCACAAGTGCAAAGATATTTGCAGCACGTCTGCCTGCATTGCACACTCAAACTCATTGTTACTAAGCCATTATACTAGCAAACACTGAGTGAACTTAGTGGCATCCTAAACGTGGCTGTTGGACTTCTGTATCGTCCCACAAGTGCAAAGATATTTGCAGCACGTCTGCCTGCATTGCACACTCAAACTCATTGTTACTAAAACATAATACTAGCAAACACTGAGTGAACGTAGTGGCATCATAAAAGTGGCTGTTGGACTTCTGTATCATCCCACAAGTGCAAAGATATTTGCAGCATCTCTGCCTGCATTGCACACTCAAACTCATTGTTACTAAGCCATTATACTAGCAAACACTGAGTGAACTTAGTGGCATCATAAAAGTGGCTGTTGGACTTCTGTATCGTCCCACTAGTGCAAAGATATTTTCAGCACGTCTGCCTGCATTGCACACTCAAACTCATTGTTACTAAGCCATTATACTAGCAAAAACTGAGTGAACTTAGTGGCATCATAAAAGTGGCTGTTGGACTTCTGTATCGTCCCACTAGTGCAAAGATATTTGCAGCACGTCTGCCTACATTGCACACTCAAACTTATTGTTACTAAGCCATTATACTAGCAAACACTGAGTGAACTTAGTGGCATCCTAAACGTGGCTGTTGGACTTCTGTATCGTCCCACAAGTGCAAAGATATTTGCAGCACGTCTGCCTGCATTGCACACTCAAACTCATTGTTACTAAGCCATTATACTAGCAAACACTGAGTGAACTTAGTGGCATCATAAAAGTGGCTGTTGGACTTCTGTATCGTCCCACAAGTGCAAAGATATTTGCAGCACCTCTGCCTGCATTGCACACTCAAATTCATTGTTACTAAGCCATCATACTAGCAAACACTGAGTGAACTTAGTGGCATCCTAAAAGTGGCTGTTGGACTTCTGTATCGTCCCACTAGTGCAAAGATATTTGCAGCACGTCTGCCTGCATTGCACACTCAAACTCATTGTTACTAAGCCATTATACTAGCAAACACTGAGTGAACTTAGTGGCATCATAAAAGTGGCTGTTGGACTTCTGTATAGTCCCACTAGTGCAAAGATATTTGCAGCACCTCTGCCTGCATTGCACACTCAAACTCATTGTTACTAAGCCATTATACTAGCAAACACTGAGTGAACTTAGTGGCATCATAATAGTGGCTGTTGGACGTCTGTATCGTCCCACAAGTGCAAAGATATTTGCAGCACGTCTGCCTGCATTGCACACTCAAACTCATTGTTACTAAGCCATTATACTAGCAAACACTGAGTGAACTTAGTGGCATCCTAAACGTGGCTGTTGGACTTCTGTATCGTCCCACAAGTGCAAAGATATTTGCAGCACGTCTGCCTGCATTGCACACTCAAACTCATTGTTACTAAAACATTATACTAGCAAACACTGAGTGAACTTAGTGGCATCATAAAAGTGGCTGTTGGACTTCTGTATCGTCCCACAAGTGCAAAGATATTTGCAGCACCTCTGCCTGCATTGCACACTCAAACTCATTGTTACTAAGCCATTATACTAGCAAACACTGAGTGAACTTAGTGGCATCATAAAAGTGGCTGTTGGACTTCTGTATCGTCCCACTAGTGCAAAGATATTTTCAGCACGTCTGCCTGCATTGCACACTCAAACTCATTGTTACTAAGCCATTATACTAGCAAACACTGAGTGAACTTAGTGGCATCATAAAAGTGGCTGTTGGACTTCTGTATCGTCCCACTAGTGCAAAGATATTTGCAGCACGTCTGCCTACATTGCACACTCAAACTTATTGTTACTAAGCCATTATACTAGCAAACACTGAGTGAACTTAGTGGCATCCTAAACGTGGCTGTTGGACTTCTGTATCGTCCCACAAGTGCAAAGATATTTGCAGCACATCTGCCTGCATTGCACACTCAAACTCATTGTTACTAAGCCATTATACTAGCAATCACTGAGTGAACTTAGTGGCATCATAAAAGTGGCTGTTGGACTTCTGTATCGTCCCACAAGTGCAAAGATATTTGCAGCACGTCTGCCTGCATTGCACACTCAAACTCATTGTTACTAAGCCATTATACTAGCAAACACTGAGTGAACTTAGTGGCATCCTAAACGTGGCTGTTGGACTTCTGTATCGTCCCACAAGTGCAAAGATATTTGCAGCACGTCTGCCTACATTGCACACTCAAACTTATTGTTACTAAGCCATTATACTAGCAAACACTGAGTGAACTTAGTGGCATCATAATAGTGGCTGTTGGACTTCTGTATCGTCCCACAAGTGCAAAGATATTTGCAGCACATCTGCCTGCATTGCACACTCAAACTCATTGTTACTAAGCCATTATACTAGCAAACACTGAGTGAACTTAGTGGCATCATAAAAGTGGCTGTTGGACTTCTGTATCGTCCCACAAGTGCAAAGATATTTGCAGCACGTCTGCCTGGATTGCACACTCAAACTCATTGTTACTAAGCCATTATACTAGCAAACACTGAGTGAACTTAGTGGCATCCTAAACGTGGCTGTTGGACTTCTGTATCGTCCCACAAGTGCAAAGATATTTGCAGCACATCTGTCTGCATTGCACACTCAAACTCATTGTTACTAAGCCATTTTACTAGAAAACACTGAGTGAACTTAGTGGCATCATAAAAGTGGCTGTTGGACTTCTGTATCATCCCACAAGTGCAAAGATATTTCCAGCACGTCTGCCTGCATTGCACACTCAAACTCATTGTTACTAAGCCATTATACTAGCAAACACTGAGTGAACTTAGTGGCATCATAAACGTGGCTGTTGGACTTCTGTATCATCCCACTAGTGCAAAGATATTTGCAGCACGTCTGCCTGCATTGCACACTCAAACTCATTGTTACTAAGCCATTATACTAGCAAACACTGAGTGAACTTAGTGGCATCCTAAACGTGGCTGTTAGACTTCTGTATCGTCCCACAAGTGCAAAGATATTTGCAGCACGTCTGCCTGCATTGCACAATAAAACTCATGGTTACTAAGCAATTATACTAGCAAACACTGAGTGAACTTAGTGGCATCATAAAAGTGGCTGTTGGACTTCTGTATCGTCCCACAAGTGCAAAGAATTTTGCAGCACCTCTGCCTGCGTTGCACACTCAAACTCATTGTTACTAAGCCATTATACTAGCAAACACTGAGTGAACTTAGTGACATCATAAAAGTGGCTGTTGGACTTCTGTATCGTCCCACAAGTGCAAAGATATTTGCAGCACGTCTGCCTGCATTGCACACTCAAACTCATTGTTACTAAGCCATTATACTAGCAAACACTGAGTGAACTTAGTGGCATCATAAACGTGGCTGTTGGACTTCTGTATCGTCCCACTAGTGCAAAGATTTTTGCAGCACGTCTGCCTGCATTGCACACTCAAACTCAATGTTACTAAGCCATTATACTAGCAAACACGGAGTGAACTTAGTGACATCCTAAACGTGGCTGTTGGACTTCTGTATCGGCCCACAAGTGCAAAGATATTTGCAGCACGTCTGCCTGCATTGCACACTCAAACTCATTGTTACTAAGCCATTATACTAGCAAACACTGAGTGAACTTAGTGGCATCATAAAAGTGGCTGTTGGACTTCTATATCATCCCACTTGTGCAAAGATATTTGCGGCACGTCTGCCTGCATTCCACACTCAAACTTATTGTTACTAAGCCATTATACTAGCAAACAGTGAGTGAACTTAGTGGCATCCTAAACGTAGCTGTTGGACTTCTGTATCGTCCCACAAGTGCAAAGATATTTGCAGCACGTCTGCCTGCATTGCACACTCAAACTCATTGTTACTAAGCCATTATACTAGCAAACACTGAGTGAACTTAGTGGCATCCTAAACGTGGCTGTTGGACTTCTGTATCGTCCCACTAGTGCAAGGATATTTGCAGCACCTCTGCCTGCATTGCATACTCAAACTCATTGTTACTAAGCCATTATACTAGCAAACACTGAGTGAACTTAGTGGCATCATAAAAGTGGCTGTTGGACTTCTGTATCGTCCCACAAGTGCAAAGATATTTGCAGCACATCTGCCTACATTGCACACTCAAACTCATTGTTACTAAGTCATTATACTAGCAAACACTGAGTGAACTTAGTGGCATCATAAAAGTGGCTGTTGGACTTCTGTATCGTCCCACTAGTGCAAAGATATTTGCGGCACGTCTGCCTGCATTGCACACTCAAACTTATTGTTACTAAGCCATTATACTAGCAAACAGTGAGTGAACTTAGTGGCATCCTAAACGTGGCTGTTGGACTTCTGTATCGTCCCACAAGTGCAAAGATATTTGCAGCACGTCTGCCTGCATTGCACACTCAAACTCATTGTTACTAAGCCATTATACTAGCAAACACTGAGTGAACTTAGTGGCATCCTAAACGTGGCTGTTGGACTTCTGTATCGTCCCACTAGTGCAAGGATATTTGCAGCACCTCTGCCTGCATTGCATACTCAAACTCATTGTTACTAAGCCATTATACTAGCAAACACTGAGTGAACTTAGTGGCATCATAAAAGTGGCTGTCGGACTTCTGTATCGTCCCACAAGTGCAAAGATATTTGCAGCACATCTGCCTGCATTGCACACTCAAACTCATTGTTACTAAGCCATTATACTAGCAAACACTGAGTGAACTTAGTGGCATCATAAAAGTGGCTGTTGGACTTCTGTATCATCCCACTAGTGCAAAGATATTTGCAGCACGTCTGCCTGCATTGCACACTCAAACTCATTGTTACTAAGCCATTATACTAGCAAACACTGAGTGAACTTAGTGGCATCATAAAAGTGGCTGTTGGACTTCTGTATCGTCCCTCTAGTGGAAAGATATTTGCAGCATGTCTGCCTGCATTTCACACTCAAACTTATTGTTACTAAGCCATTATACTAGCAAACACTGAGTGAACTTAGTGGCATCCTAAACGTGGCTGTTGGACTTCTGTATCGTCCCACAAGTGCAAAGATATTTGCAGCACGTCTGCCTGCATTGCACACTCCAACTCATTGTTACTAAGCTATTATACTAGCAAACACTGAGTGAACTTAGTGGCATCCTAAACGTGGCTCTTGGACTTCTGTATCGTCCCACAAGTGCAAAGATATTTGCAGCACATCTGCCTGCATTGCACACCCAAACTTATTGTTACTAAGCCATTATACTAGCAAACACTGAGTGAACTTAGTGGCTTCCTAAACGTGGCTGTTGGACTTCTGTATCGTCCCACAAGTGCAAAGATATTTGCAGCACGTCTGCCTGCATTGCACACTCAAACTCATTGTTACTAAGCCATTATACTAGCAAACACTGAGTGAACTTAGTGGCATCATAAAAGTGGCTGTTGGACTTCTGTACCGTCCCACTAGTGCAAAGATATTTGCAGCACCTCTGCCTGCATTGCACACTCAAACTCATTGTTACTAAGCCATTATACTAGCAAACACTGAGTGAACTTAGTGGCATCATAATAGTGGCTGTTGGACTTCTGTATCGTCCCACAAGTGCAAAGATATTTTCAGCACGTCTGCCTGCATTGCACACTCAAACTCATTGTTACTAAGCCATTATACTAGCAAACACTGAGTGAACTTAGTGGCATCATAAAAGTGGCTGTTGGACTTCTTTATAGTGCCACTAGTGCAAAGATATTTGCAGCACCTCTGCCTGCATTGCACACTCAAACTCATTGTTACTAAGCCATTATACTAGAAAACACTGAGTGAACTTAGTGGCATCATAAAAGTGGCTGTTGGACTTCTGTATCATCCCACAAGTGCAAAGATATTTGCAGCACGTCTGCCTGCATTGCACACTCAAACTTATTGTTACTAAGCCATTATACTAGCAAACACTGAGTGAACTTAGTGGCATCCTAAACGTGGCTGTTGGACTTCTGTATCGTCCCACAAGTGCAAAGATATTTGCAGCTCGTCTGCCTGCATTGCACACTCAAACTCATTGTTACTAAGCCATTATACTAGCAAACACTGAGTGAACTTAGTGGCATCATAAAAGTGGCTGTTGGACTTCTGTATCGTCCCACTAGTGTAAAGAAATTTGCAGCACCTCTGCCTGCATTGCACACTCAAACTCATTGTTACTAAGCCATTATTCTAGCAAACACTGAGTGAACTTAGTGGCATCATAAAAGTGGCTGTTGGACTTCTGTATCGTCCCACAAGTGCAAAGATATTTGCAGCACCTCTGCCTGCATTGCACACTCAAACTCATTGTTACTTAGCCATTATACTAGCAAACACTGAGTGAACTTAGTGGCATCCTAAACGTGGCTGTTGGACTTCTGTATCGTCCCAAAAGTGCAAAGATATTTGCAGCATGTCTGCCTGCATTGCACACTTAAACTCGTTGTTACTAAGCCATTATACTAGCAAACACTGAGTGAACTTAGTGGCATCCTAAACGTGGCTCTTGGACTTCTGTATCGTCCCACAAGTGCAAAGATATTTGCAGCACCTCTGCCTGCATTGCACACTCAAACTCATTGTTACTAAGCCATTATACTAGCAAACACTGAGTGAACTTAGTGGCATCCTAAACGTGGCTGTTGGACTTCTATATCGTCCCACAAGTGCAAAGATATTTGCAGCACGTCTGCCTGCATTGCACACTCAAACGCATTGTTACTAAAACATTATAGTAGCAAACACTGAGTGAACTTAGTGGCATCATAAAAGTGGCTGTTGGACTTCTGTATCGTCCCACTAGTGCAAAGATATTTGCAGCACGTCTGCCTGCATTGCACACTCAAACTCATTGTTACTAATCCATTATACTAGCAAACACTGAGTGAACTTAGTGGCATCCTAAACGTGGCTGTTGGACTTCTGTATCGTCCCACAAGTGCAAAGATATTTGCAGCACGTCTGCCTGCATTGCACACTCAAACTCATTGGTACTAAGCCATTATACTAGCAAACACTGAGTGAACTTAGTGGCATCATTAAAGTAGCTGTTGGACTTCTGTATCGTCCCACTAGTGCAAAGATATTTGCAGCACGTCTGCCTGCATTGCACACTCAAACTCATTGTTAGTAAGCCATTATACTAGCAAACACTGAGTGAACTTAGTGGCATCATTAAAGTAGCTGCTGGACTTCTGTATCGTCCCACAAGTGCAAAGATATTTGCAGCACGTCTGCCTGCATTGCACACTCAAACTCATTGTTACTAAGCCATTATACTAGCAAACACTGAGTGAACTTAGTGGCATCATAAAAGTAGCTGTTGGACTTCTGTATCGTCCGACTAGTGCAAAGATGTTTGCAGCACCTCTGCCTGCATTGCACACTCAAACTCATTGTTACTAAGCCATTATACTAGCAAACACTGAGTGAACTTAGTGGCATCATAAAAGTGGCTGTTGGACTTCTGTATCGTCCCACAAGTGCAAAGAGATTTGCAGCACCTCTGCCTGCATTGCACACTCAAACTCATTGTTACTAAGCCATTATACTAGCAAACACTGAGTGAACTTAGTGGCATCATAAAAGTGGCTGTTGGACTTCTGTATCGTCCCACTAGTGTAAAGAAATTTGCAGCACCTCTGCCTGCATTGCACACTCAAACTCATTGTTACTAAGCCATTATTCTAGCAAACACTGAGTGAACTTAGTGGCATCATAAAAGTGGCTGTTGGACTTCTGTATCGTCCCACAAGTGCAAAGATATTTGCAGCACCTCTGCCTGCATTGCACACTCAAACTCATTGTTACTTAGCCATTATACTAGCAAACACTGAGTGAACTTAGTGGCATCCTAAACGTGGCTGTTGGACTTCTGTATCGTCCCAAAAGTGCAAAGATATTTGCAGCATGTCTGCCTGCATTGCACACTTAAACTCGTTGTTACTAAGCCATTATACTAGCAAACACTGAGTGAACTTAGTGGCATCCTAAACGTGGCTCTTGGACTTCTGTATCGTCCCACAAGTGCAAAGATATTTGCAGCACCTCTGCCTGCATTGCACACTCAAACTCATTGTTACTAAGCCATTATACTAGCAAACACTGAGTGAACTTAGTGGCATCCTAAACGTGGCTGTTGGACTTCTATATCGTCCCACAAGTGCAAAGATATTTGCAGCACGTCTGCCTGCATTGCACACTCAAACGCATTGTTACTAAAACATTATAGTAGCAAACACTGAGTGAACTTAGTGGCATCATAAAAGTGGCTGTTGGACTTCTGTATCGTCCCACTAGTGCAAAGATATTTGCAGCACGTCTGCCTGCATTGCACACTCAAACTCATTGTTACTAATCCATTATACTAGCAAACACTGAGTGAACTTAGTGGCATCCTAAACGTGGCTGTTGGACTTCTGTATCGTCCCACAAGTGCAAAGATATTTGCAGCACGTCTGCCTGCATTGCACACTCAAACTCATTGGTACTAAGCCATTATACTAGCAAACACTGAGTGAACTTAGTGGCATCATTAAAGTAGCTGTTGGACTTCTGTATCGTCCCACTAGTGCAAAGATATTTGCAGCACGTCTGCCTGCATTGCACACTCAAACTCATTGTTAGTAAGCCATTATACTAGCAAACACTGAGTGAACTTAGTGGCATCATTAAAGTAGCTGCTGGACTTCTGTATCGTCCCACAAGTGCAAAGATATTTGCAGCACGTCTGCCTGCATTGCACACTCAAACTCATTGTTACTAAGCCATTATACTAGCAAACACTGAGTGAACTTAGTGGCATCATAAAAGTAGCTGTTGGACTTCTGTATCGTCCGACTAGTGCAAAGATGTTTGCAGCACCTCTGCCTGCATTGCACACTCAAACTCATTGTTACTAAGCCATTATACTAGCAAACACTGAGTGAACTTAGTGGCATCATAAAAGTGGCTGTTGGACTTCTGTATCGTCCCACAAGTGCAAAGAGATTTGCAGCACCTCTGCCTGCATTGCACACTCAAACTCATTGTTACTAAGCCATTATACTAGCAAACACTGAGTGAACTTAATGGCATCATAAAAGTGGCTGTTGGACTTCTGTATCGTCCCACTAGTGCAAAGATATTTGCAGCACGTCTGCCTGCATTGCACACTCAAACTCATTGTTACTAAGCCATTATACTAGCAAACACTGAGTGAACTTAATGGCATCATAAACGTGGCTGTTGGACTTCTGTATCGTCCCACTAGTGCAAAGACATTTGCAGCACCTCTGCCTGCATTGCACACTCAAACTCATTGTTACCAAGCCATTATACTAGCAAACACTGAGTGAACTTAGTGGCATCATAAAAGTGGCTGTTGGATTTCTGTATCGTCCCACAAGTGCAAAGATATTTGCAGCACGTCTGCCTGCATTGCACACTCAAACTCATTGTTACTAAGCCATTATACTAGCAAACACTGAGTGAACTTAGTGGCATCCTAAACGTGGCTGTTGGACTTCTGTATCGTCCCACACGTGCAAAGATATTTGCAGCACGTCTGCCTGCATTGCACACTCAAACTCATTGTTACTAAGCCATTATACTAGCAAACATTGAGTGAACTTAGTGGCATCATAAAAGTGGCTGTTGGACTTCTGTATCGTCCCACAAGTGCAAAGATATTTGCAGCACCTCTGCCTGCATTGCACACTCAAACTCATTGTTACTAAGACATTATACTAGCAAACACTGAGTGAACTTAGTGGCATCATAAATCTGGCTGTTGGACTTCTGTATCGTCCCACTAGTGCAAAGATATTTGCAGCACGTCTGCCTGCATTGCACACTCAAACTCATTGTTACTAAGCCATTATACTAGCAAACACTGAGTGAACTTAGTGGCATCCTAAACGTGGCTGTTGGACTTCTGTATCATCCCACAAGTGCAAAGATATTTGCAGCACGTCTGCCTGCATTGCACACTCAAACTCATTGTTACTAAGCCATTATACTAGCAAACACTGAGTGAACTTAGTGGCATCATAAAAGTGGCTGTTGGACTTCTGTATCGTCCCACAAGTGCAAAGATATTTGCAGCACGTCTGCTGCATTGCACAATCCATCTCATTGATACTAAGCCATTATACTAGCAAACACTGAGTGAACTTAGTGGCATCATAAACGTGGCTGTTGGACTTCTGTATCGTCCCACTAGTGCAAAGATATTTGCAGCACGTCTGTCTGCATTGCACACTCAAACTCATTGTTACTAAGCCATTATACTAGCAAACACTGAGTGAACTTAGTGGCATCCTAAACGTGGCTGTTGGACTTCTGTATCATCCCACAAGTGCAAAGATATTTGCAGCACGTCTGCCTGCATTGCACACTCAAACTCATTGTTACTAAGCCATTATACTAGCAAACACTGAGTGAACTTAGTGGCATCAGAAAAGTGGCTGTTGGACTTCTGTATCATCCCACTAGTGCAAAGATATTTGCAGCACCTCTGCCTGCATTGCACACTCAAACTCATTTGTTACTAAGCCATTATACTAGCAAACACTGAGTGAACTTAGTGGCATCATAAAAGTGGCTGTTGGACTTCTGTATCGTCCCACTAGTGCAAAGATATTTGCGGCACGTCTGCCTGCATTGTACACTCAAATTATTGTTACTAAGCCATTATACTAGCAAACACTGAGTGAACTTAGTGGCATCCTAAACGTGGCTGTTGGACTTCTGTATCGTCCCACAAGTGCAAAGATATTTGCAGCACGTCTGCCTGCATTGCACACTCAAACTCATTGTTACTAAGCCATTATACTAGCAAACACTGAGTGAACTTAGTGGCATCATAAAAGTGGCTGTTGGACTTCTGTATCATCCCACTAGTGCAAAGATATTTGCAGCACCTCTGCCTGCATTGCACACTCAAACTCATTGTTACTAAGCCATTATACTAGCAAACACTGAGTGAACTTAGTGGCATCATAAAAGTGGCTGTTGGACTTCTGTATCGTCCCACTAGTGCAAAGATATTTGCAGCACGTCTGCCTGCATTTCACACTCAAACTTATTGTTACTAAGCCATTATACTAGCAAACACTGAGTGAACTTAGTGGCATCTTAAACGTGGCTGTTGGACTTCTGTATTGTCCCACAAGTGCAAAGATATTTTCAGCACGTCTGCCTGCATTGCACACTCAAACTCATTGTTACTAAGCCATTATACTAGCAAACACTGAGTGAACTTAGTGGCATCCTAAACGTGGCTCTTGGACTTCTGTATCGTCCCACAAGTGCAAAGATATTTGCAGCACGTCTGCCTGCATTGCACACTCAAACTCATTGTTACTAAGCCATTATACTAGCAAACACTGAGTGAACTTAGTGGCATCCTAAACGTGGCTGTTGGACTTCTGTATCGTCCCACAAGTGCAAAGATATTTGCAGCACGTCTGCCTGCATTGCACACTCAAACTCATTGTTACTAAGCCATTATACTAGCAAACACTGAGTGAACTTAGTGGCATCATAAAAGTGGCTGTTGGACTTCTGTATCGTCCCACTAGTGCAAAGATATTTGCAGCACGTCTGCCTGCATTGCACACTCAAACTCATTGTTACTAATCCATTATACTAGCAAACACTGAGTGAACTTAGTGGCATCCTAAACGTGGCTGTTGGACTTCTGTATCGTCCCACAAGTGCAAAGATATTTGCAGCACGTCTGCCTGCTTTGCACACTCAAACTCATTGTTACTAAGCCATTATACTAGCAAACACTGAGTGAACTTAGTGGCATCATTAAAGTAGCTGTTGGACTTCTGTATCGTCCCACTAGTGCAAAGATATTTGCAGCACGTCTGCCTGCATTGCACACTCAAACTCATTGTTACTAAGCTATTATACTAGCAAACACTGAGTGAACTTAGTGGCATCATTAAAGTAGCTGCTGGACTTCTGTATCGTCCCACAAGTGCAAAGATATTTGCAGCACGTCTGCCTGCATTGCACACTCAAACTCATTGTTACTAAGCCATTATACTAGCAAACACTGAGTGAACTTAGTGGCATCATAAAAGTAGCTGTTGGACTTCTGTATCGTCCGACTAGTGCAAAGATGTTTGCAGCACCTCTGCCTGCATTGCACACTCAAACTCATTGTTACTAAGCCATTATACTAGCAAACACTGAGTGAACTTAGTGGCATCATAAAAGTGGCTGTTGGACTTCTGTATCGTCCCACAAGTGCAAAGATATTTGCAGCACCTCTGCCTGCATTGCACACTCAAACTCATTGTTACTAAGCCATTATACTAGCAAACACTGAGTGAACTTAATGGCATCATAAAAGTGGCTGTTGGACTTCTGTATCGTCCCACTAGTGCAAAGATATTTGCAGCACGTCTGCCTGCATTGCACACTCAAACTCATTGTTACTAAGCCATTATACTAGCAAACACTGAGTGAACTTAATGGCATCATAAACGTGGCTGTTGGACTTCTGTATCGTCCCACTAGTGCAAAGACATTTGCAGCACCTCTGCCTGCATTGCACACTCAAACTCATTGTTACCAAGCCATTATACTAGCAAACACTGAGTGAACTTAGTGGCATCATAAATCTGGCTGTTGGACTTCTGTATCGTCCCACTAGTGCAAAGATATTTGCAGCACGTCTGCCTGCATTGCACACTCAAACTCATTGTTACTAAGCCATTATACTAGCAAACACTGAGTGAACTTAGTGGCATCATAAAAGTAGCTGTTGGACTTCTGTATCGTCCGACTAGTGCAAAGATGTTTGCAGCACCTCTGCCTGCATTGCACACTCAAACTCATTGTTACTAAGCCATTATACTAGCAAACACTGAGTGAACTTAGTGGCATCATAAAAGTGGCTGTTGGACTTCTGTATCGTCCCACAAGTGCAAAGATATTTGCAGCACGTCTGCCTGCATTGCACACTCAAACTCATTGTTACTAAGCCATTATACTAGCAAACACTGAGTGAACTTAGTGGCATCCTAAACGTGGCTGTTGGACTTCTGTATCGTCCCACACGTGCAAAGATATTTGCAGCACGTCTGCCTGCATTGCACACTCAAACTCATTGTTACTAAGCCATTATACTAGCAAACATTGAGTGAACTTAGTGGCATCATAAAAGTGGCTGTTGGACTTCTGTATCGTCCCACAAGTGCAAAGATATTTGCAGCACCTCTGCCTGCATTGCACACTCAAACTCATTGTTACTAAGACATTATACTAGCAAACACTGAGTGAACTTAGTGGCATCATAAATCTGGCTGTTGGACTTCTGTATCGTCCCACTAGTGCAAAGATATTTGCAGCACGTCTGCCTGCATTGCACACTCAAACTCATTGTTACTAAGCCATTATACTAGCAAACACTGAGTGAACTTAGTGGCATCCTAAACGTGGCTGTTGGACTTCTGTATCATCCCACAAGTGCAAAGATATTTGCAGCACGTCTGCCTGCATTGCACACTCAAACTCATTGTTACTAAGCCATTATACTAGCAAACACTGAGTGAACTTAGTGGCATCATAAAAGTGGCTGTTGGACTTCTGTATCGTCCCACAAGTGCAAAGATATTTGCAGCACGTCTGCTGCATTGCACAATCCATCTCATTGATACTAAGCCATTATACTAGCAAACACTGAGTGAACTTAGTGGCATCATAAACGTGGCTGTTGGACTTCTGTATCGTCCCACTAGTGCAAAGATATTTGCAGCACGTCTGTCTGCATTGCACACTCAAACTCATTGTTACTAAGCCATTATACTAGCAAACACTGAGTGAACTTAGTGGCATCCTAAACGTGGCTGTTGGACTTCTGTATCATCCCACAAGTGCAAAGATATTTGCAGCACGTCTGCCTGCATTGCACACTCAAACTCATTGTTACTAAGCCATTATACTAGCAAACACTGAGTGAACTTAGTGGCATCAGAAAAGTGGCTGTTGGACTTCTGTATCATCCCACTAGTGCAAAGATATTTGCAGCACCTCTGCCTGCATTGCACACTCAAACTCATTTGTTACTAAGCCATTATACTAGCAAACACTGAGTGAACTTAGTGGCATCATAAAAGTGGCTGTTGGACTTCTGTATCGTCCCACTAGTGCAAAGATATTTGCGGCACGTCTGCCTGCATTGTACACTCAAATTATTGTTACTAAGCCATTATACTAGCAAACACTGAGTGAACTTAGTGGCATCCTAAACGTGGCTGTTGGACTTCTGTATCGTCCCACAAGTGCAAAGATATTTGCAGCACGTCTGCCTGCATTGCACACTCAAACTCATTGTTACTAAGCCATTATACTAGCAAACACTGAGTGAACTTAGTGGCATCATAAAAGTGGCTGTTGGACTTCTGTATCATCCCACTAGTGCAAAGATATTTGCAGCACCTCTGCCTGCATTGCACACTCAAACTCATTGTTACTAAGCCATTATACTAGCAAACACTGAGTGAACTTAGTGGCATCATAAAAGTGGCTGTTGGACTTCTGTATCGTCCCACTAGTGCAAAGATATTTGCAGCACGTCTGCCTGCATTTCACACTCAAACTTATTGTTACTAAGCCATTATACTAGCAAACACTGAGTGAACTTAGTGGCATCTTAAACGTGGCTGTTGGACTTCTGTATTGTCCCACAAGTGCAAAGATATTTTCAGCACGTCTGCCTGCATTGCACACTCAAACTCATTGTTACTAAGCCATTATACTAGCAAACACTGAGTGAACTTAGTGGCATCCTAAACGTGGCTCTTGGACTTCTGTATCGTCCCACAAGTGCAAAGATATTTGCAGCACGTCTGCCTGCATTGCACACTCAAACTCATTGTTACTAAGCCATTATACTAGCAAACACTGAGTGAACTTAGTGGCATCCTAAACGTGGCTGTTGGACTTCTGTATCGTCCCACAAGTGCAAAGATATTTGCAGCACGTCTGCCTGCATTGCACACTCAAACTCATTGTTACTAAGCCATTATACTAGCAAACACTGAGTGAACTTAGTGGCATCATAAAAGTGGCTGTTGGACTTCTGTATCGTCCCACTAGTGCAAAGATATTTGCAGCACGTCTGCCTGCATTGCACACTCAAACTCATTGTTACTAATCCATTATACTAGCAAACACTGAGTGAACTTAGTGGCATCCTAAACGTGGCTGTTGGACTTCTGTATCGTCCCACAAGTGCAAAGATATTTGCAGCACGTCTGCCTGCTTTGCACACTCAAACTCATTGTTACTAAGCCATTATACTAGCAAACACTGAGTGAACTTAGTGGCATCATTAAAGTAGCTGTTGGACTTCTGTATCGTCCCACTAGTGCAAAGATATTTGCAGCACGTCTGCCTGCATTGCACACTCAAACTCATTGTTACTAAGCTATTATACTAGCAAACACTGAGTGAACTTAGTGGCATCATTAAAGTAGCTGCTGGACTTCTGTATCGTCCCACAAGTGCAAAGATATTTGCAGCACGTCTGCCTGCATTGCACACTCAAACTCATTGTTACTAAGCCATTATACTAGCAAACACTGAGTGAACTTAGTGGCATCATAAAAGTAGCTGTTGGACTTCTGTATCGTCCGACTAGTGCAAAGATGTTTGCAGCACCTCTGCCTGCATTGCACACTCAAACTCATTGTTACTAAGCCATTATACTAGCAAACACTGAGTGAACTTAGTGGCATCATAAAAGTGGCTGTTGGACTTCTGTATCGTCCCACAAGTGCAAAGATATTTGCAGCACCTCTGCCTGCATTGCACACTCAAACTCATTGTTACTAAGCCATTATACTAGCAAACACTGAGTGAAATTAATGGCATCATAAAAGTGGCTGTTGGACTTCTGTATCGTCCCACTAGTGCAAAGATATTTGCAGCACGTCTGCCTGCATTGCACACTCAAACTCATTGTTACTAAGCCATTATACTAGCAAACACTGAGTGAACTTAATGGCATCATAAACGTGGCTGTTGGACTTCTGTATCGTCCCACTAGTGCAAAGACATTTGCAGCACCTCTGCCTGCATTGCACACTCAAACTCATTGTTACCAAGCCATTATACTAGCAAACACTGAGTGAACTTAGTGGCATCATAAAAGTGGCTGTTGGATTTCTGTATCGTCCCACAAGTGCAAAGATATTTGCAGCACGTCTGCCTGCATTGCACACTCAAACTCATTGTTACTAAGCCATTCTACTAGCAAACACTGAGTGAACTTAGTGGCATCCTAAACGTGGCTGTTGGACTTCTGTATCGTCCCACACGTGCAAAGATATTTGCAGCACATCTGCCTGCATTGCACACTCAAACTCATTGTTACTAAGCCATTATACTAGCAAACACTGAGTGAACTTAGTGGCATCATAACAGTGGCTGTTGGACTTCTGTATCGTCCCACAAGTGCAAAGATATTTGCAGCACCTCTGCCTGCATTGCACACTCAAACTCATTGTTACTAAGACATTATACTAGCAAACACTGAGTGAACTTAGTGGCATCATAAATCTGGCTGTTGGACTTCTGTATCGTCCCACTAGTGCAAAGATATTTGCAGCACGTCTGCCTGCATTGCACTCTCAAACTCATTGTTACTAAGCCATTATACTAGCAAACACTGAGTGAACTTAGTGGCATCCTAAACGTGGCTGTTGGACTTCTGTATCATCCCACAAGTGCAAAGATATTTGCAGCACGTCTGCCTGCATTGCACACTCAAACTCATTGTTACTAAGCCATTATACTAGCAAACACTGAGTGAACTTAGTGGCATCATAAAAGTGGCTGTTGGACTTCTGTATCGTCCCACAAGTGCAAAGATATTTGCAGCACGTCTGCTGCATTGCACACTCAAACTCATTGATACTAAGCCATTATACTAGCAAACACTGAGTGAACTTAGTGGCATCATAAACGTGGCTGTTGGACTTCTGTATCGTCCCACTAGTGCAAAGATATTTGCAGCACGTCTGTCTGCATTGCACACTCAAACTCATTGTTACTAAGCCATTATACTAGCAAACACTGAGTGAACTTAGTGGCATCCTAAACGTGGCTGTTGGACTAATGTATCATCCCACAAGTGCAAAGATATTTGCAGCACGTCTGCCTGCATTGCACACTCAAACTCATTGTTACTAAGCCATTATACTAGCAAACACTGAGTGAACTTAGTGGCATCAGAAAAGTGGCTGTTGGACTTCTGTATCATCCCACTAGTGCAAAGATATTTGCAGCACCTCTGCCTGCATTGCACAATCAAACTCATTTGTTACTAAGCCATTATACTAGCAAACACTGAGTGAACTTAGTGGCATCATAAAAGTGGCTGTTGGACTTCTGTATCGTCCCACTAGTGCAAAGATATTTGCGGCACGTCTGCCTGCATTGTACACTCAAATTATTGTTACTAAGCCATTATACTAGCAAACACTGAGTGAACTTAGTGGCATCCTAAACGTGGCTGTTGGACTTCTGTATCGTCCCACAAGTGCAAAGATATTTGCAGCACGTCTGCCTGCATTGCACACTCAAACTCATTGTTACTAAGCCATTATACTAGCAAACACTTAGTGAACTTAGTGGCATCATAAAAGTGGCTGTTGGACTTATTTATCGTCCCACTAGTGCAAAGATATTTGCAGCACGTCTGCCTCCATTGCACATTCAAACTCATTGTTACTAAGCCAATATACTATCAAACACTAAGTGAACTTAGTGGCATCCTAAACGTGGCTGTTGGACTTCTGTATCGTCCCACAAGTGCAAAGATATTTGCAGCACCTCTGCCTGTATTGCACACTCAAACTCATTGTTACTAAGCCATTATACTAGCAAACACTGAGTGAACTTAGTGGCATCATGAAAGTGGCTGTTGGACTTCTGTATCGTCCCACAAGTGCAAAGATATTTGCAGCACGTCTGCCTGCATTGCACACTCAAACTCATTGTTACTAAGCCATTATACTAGCAAACACTGAGTGAACTTAGTGGCATCATAAAAGTGGCTGTTGGACTTCTGTATCGTCCCACTAGTGCAAAGATATTTGCAGCACGTCTGCCTGCATTGCACACTCAAACTCATTGTTACTAAGCCATTATACTAGCAAACACTGAGTGAACTTAGTGGCATCATAAAAGTGGCTGTTTGACTTCTGTATCGTCCCACTAGTGGAAAGATATTTGCAGCACGTCTGCCTGCATTGCACACTCAAACTCATTGTTACTAAGCCATTATACTAGCAAACACTGAGTGAACTTAGTGGCATCCTAAACGTGGCTGTTGGACTTCTGTATCATCCCACAAGTGCAAAGATATTTGCAGCACGTCTGCCTGCATTGCACACTCAAACTCATTGTTACTAAGCCATTATACTAGCAAACACTGAGTGAACTTAGTGGCATCATAAAAGTGGCTGTTGGACTTCTGTATCGTCCCACAAGTGCAAAGATATTTGCAGCACGTCTGCTGCATTGCACACTCAAACTCATTGATACTAAGCCATTATACTAGCAAACACTGAGTGAACTTAGTGGCATCATAAACGTGGCTGTTGGACTTCTGTATCGTCCCACTAGTGCAAAGATATTTGCAGCACGTCTGCCTGCATTGCACACTCAAACTCATTGTTACTAAGCCATTATACTAGCAAACACTGAGTGAACTTAGTGGCATCCTAAACGTGGCTGTTGGACTTCTGTATCATCCCACAAGTGCAAAGATATTTGCAGCACGTCTGCCTGCATTGCACACTCAAACTCATTGTTACTAAGCCATTATACTAGCAAACACTGATTGAACTTAGTGGCATCAGAAAAGTGGCTGTTGGACTTCTGTATCATCCCACTAGTGCAAAGATATTTGCAGCACCTCTGCCTGCATTGCACACTCAAACTCATTTGTTACTAAGCCATTATACTAGAAAACACTGAGTGAACTTAGAGGCATCATAAAAGTGGCTGTTGGACTTCTGTATCGTCCCACTAGTGCAAAGATATTTGCGGCACGTCTGCCTGCATTGTACACTCAAATTATTGTTACTAAGCCATTATACTAGCAAACACTGAGTGAACTTAGTGGCATCCTAAACGTGGCTGTTGGACTTCTGTATCGTCCCACAAGTGCAAAGATATTTGCAGCACGTCTGCCTGCATTGCACACTCAAACTCATTGTTACTAAGCCATTATACTAGCAAACACTTAGTGAACTTAGTGGCATCATAAAAGTGGCTGTTGGACTTATTTATCGTCCCACTAGTGCAAAGATATTTGCAGCACACCTGCCTGCATTGCACACTCAAACTCATTGTTACTAAGCCAATATACTATCAAACACTAAGTGAACTTAGTGGCATCCTAAACGTGGCTGTTGGACATCTGTATCGTCCCACAAGTGCAAAGATATTTGCAGCACCTCTGCCTGTATTGCACACTCAAACTCATTGTTACAAAGCCATTATACTAGCAAACACTGAGTGAACTTAGTTGCATCATGAAAGTGGCTGTTGGACTTCTGTATCGTCCCACAAGTGCAAAGATATTTGCAGCACGTCTGCCTGCATTGCACACTCAAACTCATTGTTACTAAGCCATTATACTAGCAAACACTGAGTGAACTTAGTGGCATCAGAAAAGTGGCTGTTGGACTTCTGTATCATCCCACTAGTGCAAAGATATTTGCAGCACCTCTGCCTGCATTGCACACTCAAACTCATTTGTTACTAAGCCATAATACTAGCAAACACTGAGTGAACTTAGTGGCATCATAAAAGTGGCTGTTGGACTTCTGTATCGTCCCACTAGTGCAAAGATATTTGCAGCACATCTGCCTGCATTGTACACTCAAATTATTGTTACTAAGCCATTATACTAGCAAACACTGAGTGAACTTAGTGGCATCCTAAACGTGGCTGTTGGACTTCTGTATCGTCCCACAAGTGCAAAGATATTTGCAGCACGTCTGCCTGCATTGCACACTCAAACTCATTGTTACTAAGCCATTATACTAGCAAACACTTAGTGAACTTAGTGGCATCATAAAAGTGGCTGTTGGACTTATTTATCGTCCCACTAGTGCAAAGATATTTGCAGCACGTCTGCCTGCATTGCACACTCAAACTCATTGTTACTAAGCCAATATACTATCAAACACTAAGTGAACTTAGTGGCATCCTAAACGTGGCTGTTGGACTTCTGTATCGTCCCACAAGTGCAAAGATATTTGCAGCACCTCTGCCTGTATTGCACACTCAAACTCATTGTTACAAAGCCATTATACTAGCAAACACTGAGTGAACTTAGTTGCATCATGAAAGTGGCTGTTGGACTTCTGTATCGTCCCACAAGTGCAAAGATATTTGCAGCACCTCTGCCTGCATTGCACACTCAAACTCATTGTTACTAAGCCATTATACTAGCAAACACTGAGTGAACTTAGTGGCATCATAAAAGTGGCTGTTGGACTTCTGTATCGTCCCACTAGTGCAAAGATATTTGCAGCATGTCTGCCTGCATTGCACACTCAAACTCATTGTTACTAAGCCATTATACTAGCAAACACTGAGTGAACTTAGTGGCATCCTAAACGTGGCTGTTGGACTTCTGTATCATCCCACAAGTGCAAAGATATTTGCAGCACGTCTGCCTGCATTGCACACTCAAACTCATTGTTACTAAGCCATTATACTAGCAAACACTGAGTGAACTTAGTGGCATCAGAAAAGTGGCTGTTGGACTTCTGTATCATCCCACTAGTGCAAAGATATTTGCAGCACCTCTGCCTGCATTGCACACTCAAACTCATTTGTTACTAAGCCATTATACTAGCAAACACTGAGTGAACTTAGTGGCATCCTAAACGTGGCTGTTGGACTTCTGTATCGTCCCACAAGTGCAAAGATATTTGCAGCACGTCTGCCTGCATTGCACACTCAAACTCATTGTTACTAAGCCATTATACTAGCAAACACTTAGTGAACTTAGTGGCATCATAAAAGTGGCTGTTGGACTTATTTATCGTCCCACTAGTGCAAAGATATTTGCAGCACGTCTGCCTGCATTGCACACTCAAACTCATTGTTACTAAGCCAATATACTATCAAACACTAAGTGAACTTAGTGGCATCCTAAACGTGGCTGTTGGACTTCTGTATCGTCCCACAAGTGCAAAGATATTTGCAGCACCTCTGCCTGTATTGCACACTCAAACTCATTGTTACTAAGCCATTATACTAGCAAACACTGAGTGAACTTCGTGGCATCATGAAAGTGGCTGTTGGACTTCTGTATCGTCCCACAAGTGCAAAGATATTTGCAGCACGTCTGCCTGCATTGCACACTCAAACTCATTGTTACTAAGCCATTATACTAGCAAACACTGAGTGAACTTAGTGGCATCATAAAAGTGGCTGTTGGACTTCTGTATCGTCTCACTAGTGCAAAGATATTTGCAGCACGTCTGCCTGCATTGCACACTCAAACTCATTGTTACTAAGCCATTATACTAGCAAACACTGAGTGAACTTAGTGGCATCATAAAAGTGGCTGTTTGACTTCTGTATCGTCCCACTAGTGGAAAGATATTTGCAGCACGTCTGCCTGCATTTCACACTCAAACTTATTGTTACTAAGCCATTATACTAGCAAACACTGAGTGAACTTAATGGCATCATAAAAGTGGCTGTTGGACTTCTGTATCGTCCCACTAGTGCAAAGATATTTGCAGCACGTCTGCCTGCATTGCACACTCAAACTCATTGTTACTAAGCTATTATACTAGCAAACACTGAGTGAACTTAATGGCATCCTAAACGTGGCTGTTGGACTTCTGTATCGTCCCACTAGTGCAATGATATTTGCAGCACCTCTGCCTGCATTGCACACTCAAACTCATTGTTACTAAGCCATTATACTAGCAAACACTGAGTGAACTTAGTGGCATCATAAAAGTGGCTGTTGGACTTCTGTATCGTCCCACAAGTGCAAAGATATTTGCAGCACCTCTGCCTGCATTGCACACTCAAACTCATTGTTACTAAGCCATTATACTAGCAAACATTGAGTGAACTTAGTGGCATCCTAAACGTGGCTGTTGGACTTCTGTATCGTCCCACAAGTGCAAAGATATTTGCAGCACGTCTGCCTGCATTGCACATTCAAACTCATTGTTACTAAGCCATTATACTAGCAAACACTGAGTGAACTTAGTGGCATCAGAAAAGTGGCTGTTGGACTTCTGTATCATCCCACTAGTGCAAAGATATTTGCAGCACCTCTGCCTGCATTGCACACTCAAACTCATTGTTACTAAGCCATTATACTAGCAAACACTGAGTGAACTTAGTGGCATCATAAAAGTGGCTGTTGGACTTCTGTATCGTCCCACAAGTGCAAAGATATTTGCAGCACGTCTGCTGCATTGCACACTCAAACTCATTGATACTAAGCCATTATACTAGCAAACACTGAGTGAACTTAGTGGCATCATAAAAGTGGCTGTTGGACTTCTGTATCGTCCCACAAGTGCAAAGATATTTGCAGCACGTCTGCTGCATTGCACACTCAAACTCATTGATAGTAAGCCATTATACTAGCAAACACTGAGTGAACTTAGTGGCATCATAAACGTGGCTGTTGGACTTCTGTATCGTCCCACTAGTGCAAAGATATTTGCAGCACGTCTGCCTGCATTGCACACTCAAACTCATTGTTACTAAGCTATTATACTAGCAAACACTGAGTGAACTTAGTGGCATCCTAAACGTGGCTGTTGGACTTCTGTATCATCCCACAAGTGCAAAGATATTTGCAGCACGTCTGCCTGCATTGCACACTCAAACTCATTGTTACTAAGCCATTATACTAGCAAACACTGAGTGAACTTAGTGGCATCATAAAAGTGGCTGTTGGACTTCTGTATCGTCCCACTAGTGCAAAGATAATTGCAGCACGTCTGCCTGCATTGCACACTCAAACTCATTGTTACTAAGCCATTATACTAGCAAACACTGAGTGAACTTAGTGGCATCCTAAACGTGGCTGTTGGACTTCTGTATCATCCCACTAGTGCAAAGATATTTGCAGCACGTCTGCCTGCATTGCACACTCAAACTCATTCTTACTAAGCCATTATACTAGCAAACACTGAGTGAACTTAGTGGCATCAGAAAAGTGGCTGTTGGACTTCTGTATCATCCCACTAGTGCAAAGATATTTGCAGCACCTCTGCCTGCATTGCACACTCAAACTCATTTGTTACTAAGCCATTATACTAGCAAACACTGAGTGAACTTAGTGGCATCATAAAAGTGGCTGTTGGACTTCTGTATCGTCCCACTAGTGCAAAGATATTTGCGGCACGTCTGCCTGCATTGTACACTCAAATTATTGTTACTAAGCCATTATACTAGCAAACACTGAATGAACTTAGTGGCATCCTAAACGTGGCTGTTGGACTTCTGTATCGTTCCACAAGTGCAAAGATATTTGCAGCACGTCTGCCTGTATTGCACACTCCAGCTCATTGTTACTAAGCCATTATACTAGCAAACACTGAGTGAACTTAGTGGCATCATAAAAGTGGCTGTTGGACTTCTGTATCGTCCCACAAGTGCAAAGATATTTGCAGCACGTCTGCTGCATTGCACACTCAAACTCATTGATACTAAGCCATTATACTAGCAAACACTGAGTGAACTTAGTGGCATCATAAAAGTGGCTGTTGGACTTCTGTATCGTCCCACAAGTGCAAAGATATTTGCAGCACGTCTGCTGCATTGCACACTCAAACTCATTGATAGTAAGCCATTATACTAGCAAACACTGAGTGAACTTAGTGGCATCATAAACGTGGCTGTTGGACTTCTGTATCGTCCCACTAGTGCAAAGATATTTGCAGCACGTCTGCCTGCATTGCACACTCAAACTCATTGTTACTAAGCTATTATACTAGCAAACACTGAGTGAACTTAGTGGCATCATAAAAGTGGCTGTTGGACTTCTGTATCGTCCCACTAGTGCAAAGATATTTGCAGCACGTCTGCCTGCATTGCACACTCAAACTCATTGTTACTAAGCCATTATACTAGCAAACACTGAGTGAACTTAGTGGCATCCTAAACGTGGCTGTTGGACTTCTGTATCATCCCACAAGTGCAAAGATATTTGCAGCACGTCTGCCTGCATTGCACACTCAAACTCATTCTTACTAAGCCATTATACTAGCAAACACTGAGTGAACTTAGTGGCATCAGAAAAGTGGCTGTTGGACTTCTGTATCATCCCACTAGTGCAAAGATATTTGCAGCACCTCTGCCTGCATTGCACACTCAAACTCATTTGTTACTAAGCCATTATACTAGCAAACACTGAGTGAACTTAGTGGCATCATAAAAGTGGCTGTTGGACTTCTGTATCGTCCCACTAGTGCAAAGATATTTGCGGCACGTCTGCCTGCATTGTACACTCAAATTATTGTTACTAAGCCATTATACTAGCAAACACTGAGTGAACTTAGTGGCATCCTAAACGTGGCTGTTGGACTTCTGTATCGTCCCACAAGTGCAAAGATATTTGCAGCACGTCTGCTGCATTGCACACTCAAACTCATTGATAGTAAGCCATTATACTAGCAAACACTGAGTGAACTTAGTGGCATCATAAACGTGGCTGTTGGACTTCTGTATCGTCCCACTAGTGCAAAGATATTTGCAGCACGTCTGCCTGCATTGCACACTCAACTCATTGTTACTAAGCTATTATACTAGCAAACACTGAGTGAACTTAGTGGCATCCTAAACGTGGCTGTTGGACTTCTGTATCATCCCACAAGTGCAAAGATATTTGCAGCACGTCTGCCTGCATTGCACACTCAAACTCATTGTTACTAAGCCATTATACTAGCAAACACTGAGTGAACTTAGTGGCATCATAAAAGTGGCTGTTGGACTTCTGTATCGTCCCACTAGTGCAAAGATATTTGCAGCACGTCTGCCTGCATTGCACACTCAAACTCATTGTTACTAAGCCATTATACTAGCAAACACTGAGTGAACTTAGTGGCATCAGAAAAGTGGCTGTTGGACTTCTGTATCATCCCACTAGTGCAAAGATATTTGCAGCACCTCTGCCTGCATTGCACACTCAAACTCATTTGTTACTAAGCCATTATACTAGCAAACACTGAGTGAACTTAGTGGCATCATAAAAGTGGCTGTTGGACTTCTGTATCGTCCCACTAGTGCAAAGATATTTGCGGCACGTCTGCCTGCATTGTACACTCAAATTATTGTTACTAAGCCATTATACTAGCAAACACTGAGTGAACTTAGTGGCATCCTAAACGTGGCTGTTGGACTTCTGTATCGTCCCACAAGTGCAAAGATATTTGCAGCACGTCTGCCTGCATTGCACACTCAAACTCATTGTTACTAAGCCATTATACTAGCAAACACTTAGTGAACTTAGTGGCATCATAAAAGTGGCTGTTGGACTTATTTATCGTCCCACTAGTGCAAAGATATTTGCAGCACATCTGCCTGCATTGCACACTCAAACTCATTGTTACTAAGCCAATATACTATCAAACACTAAGTGAACTTAGTGGCATCCTAAACGTGGCTGTTGGACTTCTGTATCGTCCCACAAGTGCAAAGATATTTGCAGCACCTCTGCCTGTATTGCACACTCAAACTCATTGTTACTAAGCCATTATACTAGCAAACACTGAGTGAACTTAGTGGCATCATGAAAGTGGCTGTTGGACTTCTGTATCGTCCCACAAGTGCAAAGATATTTGCAGCACGTCTGCCTGCATTGCACACTCAAACTCATTGTTACTAAGCCATTATACTAGCAAACACTGAGTGAACTTAGTGGCATCATAAAAGTGGCTGTTTGACTTCTGTATCGTCCCACTAGTGGAAAGATATTTGCAGCACGTCTGCCTGCATTTCACACTCAAACTTATTGTTACTAAGCCATTATACTAGCAAACACTGAGTGAACTTAATGGCATCATAAAAGTGGCTGTTGGACTTCTGTATCGTCCCACTAGTGCAAAGATATTTGCAGCACGTCTGCCTGCATTGCACACTCAAACTCATTGTTACTAAGCCATTATACTAGCAAACACTGAGTGAACTTAGTGGCATCCTAAACGTGGCTGTTGGACTTCTGTATCGTCCCACTAGTGCAATGATATTTGCAGCACCTCTGCCTGCATTGCACACTCAAACTCATTGTTACTAAGCCATTATACTAGCAAACACTGAGTGAACTTAGTGGCATCATAAAAGTGGCTGTTGGACTTCTGTATCGTCCCACTAGTGGAAAGATATTTGCAGCACGTCTGCCTGCATTTCACACTCAAACTTATTGTTACTAAGCCATTATACTAGCAAACACTGAGTGAACTTAATGGCATCATAAAAGTGGCTGTTGGACTTCTGTATCGTCCCACTAGTGCAAAGATATGTTACGGTTGCTGCGAGCACTGGAGACTATGTCCAGATTTCTTGCTACTGTACATGTGCGAGCGCTGGAGACTAAGTCCAGATTTCTTGCTACTGCACATGTGCGAGCGCCGGAGACTAAGTCCAATCTTGGAGCCATTGCACATGTGCGGGTGACATCATCGCTGACACGAGGTCACATGTCTCTGACACCTTCTATGCCGATTGGTCGCTGGTCATGTGCTTGTGACGTCTTGCTCGGTGATAGGCCAGCATGACGTCACTCCTGTCGTTCTGGCAGCGGATTGGCTCTGGTGTCCTCCATCTTGGATGAGGCACAGAGTCTATATAAGACCCTGACACACGCCGCATGGTGCTCAGTCCTCTTGGTTCATGCATATGAGTAGACGCTCTGTGCGCGTTCCTCTAGGCATTCCTCTGTCTATGCTAGTTGAGCGCTACCGGCAGGGTAGCGTTCTTATACCTTACAGCTTCGGCTGCTGTCCGTATCCTTACCTCTTAGGGGAGCGGACATAGGCAGGTGCCTGAGGCACATGGTCTGGCTGGGCCTTGTGATTCTACTCGTAGGTGGACGTTGCCGCTAGGGTAACGTTCCTTATACTGCGTCTGGCAGTTGTTCGTATCCTCGCACACTAGGGGAGCGAACAGAGGTAGGAGCTTTGTGCGGCTTACGCTGCTGTTCGTCTCTTTTGCACCACTAGAAGAGCGGACCTAGGCAGGTGCCATATCTAGTGGTTCGTGTCCTCGCACACTAGTGGAGCGAACGCAGGTAGGAGCTTTGTGCGGCTTACGCTGCTGTTCGTCTCTTTTGCACCACTAGAAGAGCGGACCTAGGTAGGTGCCATTTCGCACACATTGCCTTTGTCTCTGTGATTATTAACAGAGATCATTCCACACACCCTCCAAGTAAGGGAGGAATTGCTTTACTTACTTATTATATCCTTCTGTGAGTTAACAGAGGTATTGTACTCTCCCATAGTCTGCAGCAAAGTCTTTGCACGGTGGACCCTGACTGTCTGATACTCCTTTCAGTTATTATCAGACAGCCCCCCGTAACATTAGGACTGAGCCAAGGGTCTGGCAGTTATGGCAGAATATCAGCAGTTACACCGTTACATACAATTACTTGAGTCACGGCTCAAGAGTATAGAGGATAAACCTCAGACCATGGTGACATCTGCACATGATCCTCGACTTGCTCTGCCAAACAGATATTCTGGCGATGCCAGATCATGTCGTGGTTTCATTAGTCAGTGTCAGATACACCTAGAGGTCAACTCTTCTCGCTTCTCTACGGAGAGGTCCAGAGTAGGCTTTATCATCTCCTTACTTCAGGACAAAGCCTTAGAATGGGCGACTCCCCTATGGGAGCGCTCTGATGTGGTTACTCTGAGACATCAAGACTTTCTTGATGCTCTTAAGGCGGTATTCATGGGTCCGCAGGTTACCCATGATGCGGTCCTGAGACTGTTAGATCTATCTCAGGGTTCGTTATCCACTAGTTCTTATGCCATTGCTTTTAGAACTCTGGTGGCAGAACTAGATTGGCCAGAGAAGGTGTTGATTCCTATCTTCTGGAGAGGGTTGGCAGGCTATGTCAAGGATGCCCTTGCTACTCGTGAGGTCCCTGCTTCTCTGGAGGACTTGATCACAGTAGCAACGAGGATCGATGTACGCCATAAGGAATGTAGACTCGAGGTCTCTTCCTCACGCCCTAAGCATCGGGCTATTCCAGTTGTTGAGGGTCCACTACCATCTTCCTCAGCATCTGAAACATCTCCCACTCCTATGGAGTTAGGTCATACGTCCTCCAGACTACGCAAGTCTGGTCCTCCTATATGTTACGTATGTCGTCAGGCTGGGCACTATGCCAACAAGTGTCCTAGTCGTCAGGGAAACTCCCTGGCCTAGTAACCATTAGAGGGGGGTTACTAGAGACGTCTTCTGCACCCTCTAAGTGTTGTATCCCAGGTCAGCTCTCGTTATCTGAGAATACATGGCCTATTATGGCTTTTGTGGATTCCGGAGCTGACGGGATTTTTGTGTCCTCAGGATTTGTAAAGGGACACAATATTCCCTCTATCATGTTAGAGGCGCCTATTCCTGTCCGTGTTGTTAATGGAACTATGTTGTCTGACTCCATTACATTGAGGACAGTTCCCTTGCGCCTTTCCCTGTCTCAGGGTCACATAGAGGAGATTTCTTTTCTTGTTTTGCCTGAGGGTATAGACGACGTCCTTCTGGGTCTTCCATGGCTTCGGACTCATGCTCCTCACATTGACTGGGAGTCTGACAGCATTATTAGTTGGGGTTCGAAATGTCAGTCCCGATGTCTTCCCTTACCACCTAAGGTCGTTGCGGTTGCATCAACTGATCTCTCTCCCATACCTACACCCTATTTGGATTTCGCTGACGTGTTCTCCAAACAGGGTGCTGAGGTTCTTCCACCCCATAGGCCATATGACTGTGCCATAGACCTTATCCCAGGTTCGGTTCCACCTAAAGGCAGGGTTTACCCCCTGTCGATACCTGAGTCGGAGGCCATGTCGACCTATATAAGAGAGAGTTTAGAGAAGGGGTTCATTCGTAAGTCTGTCTCTCCCGCGGGAGCTGGGTTTTTCTTTGTTCGGAAGAAAGAGGGTGATTTGCGTCCCTGCATAGATTACAGGGGTCTCAACGCAATCACAATAAAGAACAAATACCCATTACCTTTAATTTCGGAGCTCTTTGACAGACTGAGAGGAGCTCAAGTTTTTACGAAGTTGGATCTGCGGGGTGCGTATAACTTGGTACGAATTCGAAAGGGTGACGAATGGAAGACCGCTTTTAACACCCGAGACGGTCACTATGAATACCTCGTCATGCCTTTTGGGTTATGTAATGCACCCGCAGTATTTCAGGACTTCGTAAACGATGTGTTCAGGGATTTACTGTTATCCTCAGTAGTGGTGTATCTGGACGACATCCTGATTTTTTCTCCTGATCTGGAGACTCATCGTCAGGATGTCGTTCGTGTCCTTTCCCGTTTAAGGGAGCACTCATTGTTTGCTAAACTCGAGAAATGTGTATTCAAGCAGTCCTCATTGCCTTTTTTGGGTTACATTATCTCACAAGAGGGTCTGGCTATGGATCCTGCGAAGCTCTCTGCTGTCCTGCAATGGTCCGAACCTCATTCCTTGAAGGCGGTGCAACACTTCTTAGGATTCATAAATTATTACAGGCAGTTCATACCCCATTTTTCTACTTTGGTGGCCCCTTTGGTGGCCTTGACTAAGAAAGGTGCTAATCCCAAAGCCTGGTCTACTGAGACATCTCAGGCTTTTGAGGCAGTAAAAAGACACTTTTCAACTGCTCCCGTTCTTCAAAGACCCGATGAGAATAAGCCCTTCCTCTTAGAGGTTGATGCCTCTTCAGTGGGTGCTGGTGCGGTCTTGTATCAAAAGAACGGTGCAGGTAGAAAAAGGCCGTGTTTCTTCTTTGCTAAAACCTTTTCACCGGCAGAGAGAAACTATACCATTGGGGATAGGGAACTGCTCGCCTTGAGATTAGCCTTGGAGGAGTGGCGTCACTTGCTGGAAGGAGCGAAACATCCTTTCCAGGTCTATACAGACCATAAGAATCTGACGTACTTACAAACCGCTCAGCGTCTGAATCCTCGCCAAGCCCGCTGGTCCTTGTTTTTCTCCCGCTTTCACGTCTCCATCAACTATCTGTCTGGGAGTAAGAATAACAAGGCAGACGCCCTGTCTCGCTCTATGCTTTCTACCCAGGAAAAGATTGACGAACCTCGTCTTATCCTTCCCTCCAGGGTTTTTCATACGCTCTCCCCTGTGACGTTAGACCAAATCCCACCGGGCAAGACCTTTGTTCCGCTTGATCGACAGAATGATATACTGTCATGGGCCCACACCTCAAAGGTGGGTGGGCATTTTGGTATTAGGCGGACACGAGAGTTACTGGAGAGGTGGTATTGGTGGCCACACTTAGCCAGCCACGTCAAGAGATATGTCGGTTCCTGCTACTCGTGTGCTCGCAACCGTCCATTACGGCAGAGACCGGCTGGGCTCTTGCATCCTTTACCAATGCCAGATAGACCATGGGAGGTGGTAGGCATGGACTTTGTGGGTGATCTTCCATGTTCACAGGGACATAGATTTGTGTGGGTCATTACGGACCATTTCTCCCGGATGGTTCATCTCGTACCGTTATCGAGAATCCCATCTTCCAGGGTACTAGCCAAACTATTCCTCAAGCATGTCTTTAGGCTTCACGGGATGCCAGATCGTATCATTTGTGATAGAGGCCCGCAATTTACTTCCCGTTTCTGGCGAGATCTTTGTAGCCTTCTGCAAATTGAGTTGAATCTCTCTTCGGCATACCATCCGGAGACTAATGGTTTGGTTGAACGTACCAATCAATCTATGATTATATACCTTCGACACTTTGTTGCTGAGAACCACGATAACTGGTCCTCCCTCCTACCCTGGGCAGAATTTGCCCTTAACAATTCGCTGGCTGAGGCCACTGGGCAGACACCGTTCGTACTCAATAATGGGCAACACCCTAGGGTACCGGTACCGTTTCCCGCTGCTGCACCTCCTCCTCTTGTGGCCGACTGGGCAACTAATGCCAGAGAGGTTTGGGATCGGACTCAAGAGTCGATCCAAGCAGCTAAGGACCGTATGAAGACGGTGTCCGATCGGTTTCGTCGCCCGGCTCCTGTCTTTTCTCCAGGGGACTTTGTGTGGCTCTCTGCAAAACACGTGAGACTTAGAGTGAGCTCTGTCAAATTTGCTCCTCGCTTCCTGGGTCCTTATGAGATTCTTCGACAGGTAAATCCTGTAGTCTATCAATTGAAGTTACCTGTCCATCTTAGGATTCATGACAAATTCCATGTCTCACTGCTAAAGCCGGCTATTTTACCTCACGCTCGTGAAGTGCACTCTCCTGCCTCTGATTCCTCTCGCTCTAGCTATGAGGTACGAGCCATAGTTGGTTCTAAGATGGTTAGAGGGCGCAGGTTCTTCTTGATAGATTGGGAGGGCTATGGCCCGGAACATCGCTCTTAGGAGCCTGAGGAGGCTGTCCATGCTCCCGACTTAGTTGCCGATTACCTGCGTCGCCGGGAGGGGGGCCCTTGAGGGGGAGGTACTGTTACGGTTGCTGCGAGCACTGGAGACTATGTCCAGATTTCTTGCTACTGCACATGTGCGAGCGCTGGAGACTAAGTCCAGATTTCTTGCTACTGCACATGTGCGAGCGCCGGAGACTAAGTCCAATCTTGGAGCCATTGCACATGTGCGGGTGACATCATCGCTGACACGAGGTCACATGTCTCTGACACCTTCTATGCCGATTGGTCGCTGGTCATGTGCTTGTGACGTCTTGCTCGGTGATAGGCCAGCATGACGTCACTCCTGTCGTTCTGGCAGCGGATTGGCTCTGGTGTCCTCCATCTTGGATGAGGCACAGAGTCTATATAAGACCCTGACACACGCCGCATGGTGCTCAGTCCTCTTGGTTCATGCATATGAGTAGACGCTCTGTGCGCGTTCCTCTAGGCATTCCTCTGTCTATGCTAGGTGAGCGCTACCGGCAGGGTAGCGTTCTTATACCTTACAGCTTCGGCTGCTGTCCGTATCCTTACCTCTTAGGGGAGCGGACATAGGCAGGTGCCTGAGGCACATGGTCTGGCTGGGCCTTGTGATTCTACTCGTAGGTGGACGTTGCCGCTAGGGTAACGTTCCTTATACTGCGTCTGGCAGTTGTTCGTATCCTCGCACACTAGGGGAGCGAACAGAGGTAGGAGCTTTGTGCGGCTTACGCTGCTGTTCGTCTCTTTTGCACCACTAGAAGAGCGGACCTAGGCAGGTGCCATATCTAGTGGTTCGTGTCCTCGCACACTAGTGGAGCGAACGCAGGTAGGAGCTTTGTGCGGCTTACGCTGCTGTTCGTCTCTTTTGCACCACTAGAAGAGCGGACCTAGGTAGGTGCCATTTCGCACACATTGCCTTTGTCTCTGTGATTATTAACAGAGATCATTCCACACACCCTCCAAGTAAGGGAGGAATTGCTTTACTTACTTATTATATCCTTCTGTGAGTTAACAGAGGTATTGCACTCTCCCATAGTCTGCAGCAAAGTCTTTGCACGGTGGACCCTGACTGTCTGATACTCCTTTCAGTTATTATCAGACAGCCCCCCGTAACAAGATATTTGCAGCACGTCTGCCTGCATTGCACACTCAAACTCATTGTTACTAAGCCATTATACTAGCAAACACTGAGTGAACTTAATGGCATCCTAAACGTGGCTGTTGGACTTCTGTATCGTCCCACTAGTGCAATGATATTTGCAGCACCTCTGCCTGCATTGCACACTCAAAGTCATTGTTACTAAGCCATTATACTAGCAAACACTGAGTGAACTTAGTGGCATCATAAAAGTGGCTGTTGGACTTCTGTATCGTCCCACAAGTGCAAAGATATTTGCAGCACCTCTGCCTGCATTGCACACTCAAACTCATTGTTACTAAGCCATTATACTAGCAAACACTGAGTGAACTTAGTGGCATCCTAAACGTGGCTGTTGGACTTCTGTATCGTCCCACAAGTGCAAAGATATTTGCAGCACGTCTGCCTGCATTGCACACTCAAACTCATTGTTACTAAGCCATTATACTAGCAAACACTGAGTGAACTTAGTGGCATCAGAAAAGTGGCTGTTGGACTTCTGTATCATCCCACTAGTGCAAAGATATTTGCAGCACCTCTGCCTGCATTGCACACTCAAACTCATTTGTTACTAAGCCATTATACTAGCAAACACTGAGTGAACTTAGTGGCATCATAAAAGTGGCTGTTGGACTTCTGTATCGTTCCACTTGTGCAAAGATATTTGCGGCACGTCTGCCTGCATTTCACACTCAAATTATTGTTACTAAGCCATTATACTAGCAAACACTGAGTGAACTTAGTGGCATCCTAAACGAGGCTGTTGGACTTCTGTATCGTCCCACAAGTGCAAAGATATTTGCAGCACGTCTGCCTGCATTGCACACTCAAACTCATTGTTACTAAGCCATTATACTAGCAAACACTTAGTGAACTTAGTGGCATCATAAAAGTGGCTGTTGGACTTCTGTATCGTCCCACTAGTGCAAAGATATTTGCAGCACGTCTGCCTGCATTGCACACTCAAACTCATTGTTACTAAGCCATTATACTAGCAAACACTGAGTGAACTTAGTGGCATCCTAAACGTGGCTGTTTTACTTCTGTTTCGTCCCACAAGTGCAAAGATATTTGAAGCACCTCTGCCTGTATTGCACACTCAAACTCATTGTTACTAAGCCATTATACTAGCAAACACTGAGTGAACTTAGTGACATCATGAAAGTGGCTGTTGGACTTCTGTATCGTCCCACAAGTGCAAAGATATTTGCAGCACCTCTGCCTGCATTGCACACTCAAACTCATTGTTACTAAGCCATTATACTAGCAAACACTGAGTGAACTTTGTGGCATCATAAAAGTGGCTGTTGGACTTCTGTATCGTCCCACTAGTGCAAAGATATTTGCAGCACGTCTGCCTGCATTGCACACTCAAACTCATTGTTACTAAGCCATTATACTAGCAAACACTGAGTGAACTTAGTGGCATCCTAAACGTGGCTCTTGGATTTCTGTATCGTCCCACAAGTGCAAAGATATTTGCAGAACGTCTGCCTGCATTGCACATTCAAACTCATTGTTACTAAGCCATTATACTAGCAAACACTGAGTGAACTTAGTGGCATCCTAAACGTGGCTGTTGGACTTCTGTATCGTCCCACAAGTGCAAAGATATTTGCAGCACGTCTGCCTGCATTGCACACTCAAACTCATTGTTATTAAGCCATTATACTAGCAAACACTGAGTGAACTTAGTGGCATCATAAAAGTGGCTGTTGGACTTCTGTATCGTCCCACAAGTGCAAAGATATTTGCAGCACCTCTGCCTGCATTGCACACTCAAATTCATTGTTACTAAGCCATTATACTAGCAAACACTGAGTGAACTTAGTGGCATCATAAAAGTGGCTGTTGGACTTCTGTATCGTCCCACTAGTGCAAAGATATTTGCTGCACGTCTGCCTGCATTGCACACTCAAACTCATTGTTACTAAGCCAATATACTAGCAACCCTGAGTGAACTTAGTGGCATCCAAAACGTGGCTTTTGGATTCTGTATCGTCCCACAAGTGCAAAGATATTTGCAGCACCTCTGCCTGTATTGCACACTCAAACTCATTTGTTACTAAGCCATTATACTAGCAAACACTAAGTGAACTTAGTGGCATCCTAAACGAGGCTGTTGGACTTCTGTATCGTCCCACTAGTGCAAAGATATTTGCAGCACGTCTGCCTGCATTGCACACTCAAACTCATTGTTACTAAGCCATTATACTAGCAAACACTGAGTGAACTTAGTGGCATCATAAAAGTGGCTGTTGGACTTCTGTATCGTCCCACTAGTGGAAAGATATTTGCAGCACGTCTGCCTGCATTTCACACTCAAACTTTTTGTTACTAAGCCATTATACTAGCAAACACTGAGTGAACTTAGTGGCATCCTAAACGTGGCTGTTGGACTTCTGTATCGTCCCACTAGTGCAAAGATATTTGCAGCACGTCTGCCTGCATTGCACACTCAAACTCTTTGTTACTAAGCCATTATACTAGCAAACACTGAGTGAACTTAGTGGCATCCTAAACGTGGCTGTTGGACTTCTGTATCGTCCCACTAGTGCAAAGATATTTGCAGCACGTCTGCCTGCATTGCACACTCAAACTCATTGTTACTAAGCCATTATACTAGCAAACACTGAGTGAACTTAGTGGCATCATAAAAGTGGCTGTTGGACTTCTGTATCGTCCCACTAGTGGAAAGATATTTGCAGCACGTCTGCCTGCATTTCACACTCAAACTTTTTGTTACTAAGCCATTATACTAGCAAACACTGAGTGAACTTAGTGGCATCCTAAACGTGGCTGTTGGACTTCTGTATCGTCCCACAAGTGCAAAGATATTTGCAGCACGTCTGCCTGCATTGCACACTCAAACTCATTGTTACTAAGCCATTATACTAGCAAACACTGAGTGAACTTAGTGGCATACTAAACGTGGCTCTTGGATTTCTGTATCATCCCACAAGTGCAAAGATATTTGCAGCACGTCTGCCTGCATTGCACATTCAAACTCATTGTTACTAAGCCATTATACTAGCAAACACTGAGTGAACTTAGTGGCATCATAAACGTGGCTGTTGGACTTCTGTATCGTCCCAATAGTGCAAAGATATTTGCAGCACGTCTGCCTGCATTGCACACTCAAACTCATTGTTACTAAGCCATTATACTAGCAAACACTGAGTGAACTTAGTGGCATCCTAAACGTGGCTGTTGGACTTCTGTATCATCCCACAAGTGCAAAGATATTTGCAGCACGTCTGCCTGCATTGCACACTCAAACTCATTGTTACTAAGCCATTATACTAGCAAACACTGAGTGAACTTAGTGGCATCAGAAAAGTGGCTGTTGGACTTCTGTATCATCCCACTAGTGCAAAGATATTTGCAGCACCTCTGCCTGCATTGCACACTCAAACTCATTTGTTACTAAGCCATTATACTAGCAAACACTGAGTGAACTTAGTGGCATCATAAAAGTGGCTGTTGGACTTCTGTATCGTCCCACTAGTGCAAAGATATTTGCGGCACGTCTGCCTGCATTGTACACTCAAATTATTGTTACTAAGCCATTATACTAGCAAACACTGAGTGAACTTAGTGGCATCCTAAACGTGGCTGTTGGACTTCTGTATCGTCCCACAAGTGCAAAGATATTTGCAGCACGTCTGCCTGCATTGAACACTCAAACTCATTGTTACTAAGCCATTATACTAGCAAACACTTAGTGAACTTAGTGGCATCATAAAAGTGGCTGTTGGACTTATTTATCGTCCCACTAGTGCAAAGATATTTGCAGCATGTCTGCCTGCATTGCACACTCAAATTCATTGTTACTAAGCCAATATACTATCAAACACTAAGTGAACTTAGTGGCATCCTAAACGTGGCTGTTGGACTTCTGTATCGTCCCACAAGTGCAAAGATATTTGCAGCACCTCTGCCTGTATTGCACACTCAAACTCATTGTTACTAAGCCATTATACTAGCAAACACTGAGTGAACTTAGTGGCATCATGAAAGTGGCTGTTGGACTTCTGTATCGTCCCACAAGTGCAAAGATATTTGCAGCACGTCTGCCTGCATTGCACACTCAAACTCATTGTTACTAAGCCATTATACTAGCAAACACTGAGTGAACTTAGTGGCATCATAAAATTGGCTGTTGGACTTCTGTATCGTCCCACTAGTGCAAAGATATTTGCAGCACGTCTGCCTGCATTGCACACTCAAACTCATTGTTACTAAGCCGTTATACTAGCAAACACGGAGTGAACTTAGTGGCATCATAAAAGTGGCTGTTGGACTTCTGTATCGTCCCACAAGTGCAAAGATATTTGCAGCACGTCTGCCTGCATTGCACACTCAAACTCATTGTTACTAAGCCATTATACTAGCAAACACTGAGTGAACTTAGTGGCATCATAAAAGTGGCTGTTGGACTTCTGTATCGTCCCACTAGTGGAAAGATATTTGCAGCACGTCTGCCTGCATTTCACACTCAAACTTTTTGTTACTAAGCCATTATACTAGCAAACACTGAGTGAACTTAGTGGCATCCTAAACGTGGCTGTTGGACTTCTGTATCGTCCCACAAGTGCAAAGATATTTGCAGCACGTCTGCCTGCATTGCACACTCAAACTCATTGTTACTAAGCCATTATACTAGCAAACACTGAGTGAACTTAGTGGCATACTAAACGTGGCTCTTGGATTTCTGTATCATCCCACAAGTGCAAAGATATTTGCAGCACGTCTGCCTGCATTGCACATTCAAACTCATTGTTACTAAGCCATTATACTAGCAAACACTGAGTGAACTTAGTGGCATCATAAACGTGGCTGTTGGACTTCTGTATCGTCCCAATAGTGCAAAGATATTTGCAGCACGTCTGCCTGCATTGCACACTCAAACTCATTGTTACTAAGCCATTATACTAGCAAACACTGAGTGAACTTAGTGGCATCCTAAACGTGGCTGTTGGACTTCTGTATCATCCCACAAGTGCAAAGATATTTGCAGCACGTCTGCCTGCATTGCACACTCAAACTCATTGTTACTAAGCCATTATACTAGCAAACACTGAGTGAACTTAGTGGCATCAGAAAAGTGGCTGTTGGACTTCTGTATCATCCCACTAGTGCAAAGATATTTGCAGCACCTCTGCCTGCATTGCACACTCAAACTCATTTGTTACTAAGCCATTATACTAGCAAACACTGAGTGAACTTAGTGGCATCATAAAAGTGGCTGTTGGACTTCTGTATCGTCCCACTAGTGCAAAGATATTTGCGGCACGTCTGCCTGCATTGTACACTCAAATTATTGTTACTAAGCCATTATACTAGCAAACACTGAGTGAACTTAGTGGCATCCTAAACATGGCTGTTGGACTTCTGTATCGTCCCACAAGTGCAAAGATATTTGCAGCACGTCTGCCTGCATTGCACACTCAAACTCATTGTTACTAAGCCATTATACTAGCAAACACTTAGTGAACTTAGTGGCATCATAAAAGTGGCTGTTGGACTTATTTATCGTCCCACTAGTGCAAAGATATTTGCAGCATGTCTGCCTGCATTGCACACTCAAATTCATTGTTACTAAGCCAATATACTATCAAACACTAAGTGAACTTAGTGGCATCCTAAACGTGGCTGTTGGACTTCTGTATCGTCCCACAAGTGCAAAGATATTTGCAGCACCTCTGCCTGTATTGCACACTCAAACTCATTGTTACTAAGCCATTATACTAGCAAACACTGAGTGAACTTAGTGGCATCATGAAAGTGGCTGTTGGACTTCTGTATCGTCCCACAAGTGCAAAGATATTTGCAGCACGTCTGCCTGCATTGCACACTCAAACTCATTGTTACTAAGCCATTATACTAGCAAACACTGAGTGAACTTAGTGGCATCATAAAATTGGCTGTTGGACTTCTGTATCGTCCCACTAGTGCAAAGATATTTGCAGCACGTCTGCCTGCATTGCACACTCAAACTCATTGTTACTAAGCCGTTATACTAGCAAACACGGAGTGAACTTAGTGGCATCATAAAAGTGGCTGTTGGACTTCTGTATCGTCCCACAAGTGCAAAGATATTTGCAGCACGTCTGCCTGCATTGCACACTCAAACTCATTGTTACTAAGCCATTATACTAGCAAACACTGAGTGAACTTAGTGGCATCCTAAACGTGGCTGTTGGACTTCTGTATCGTCCCATAAGTGCAAAGATATTTGCAGCACGTCTGCCTGCATTGCACACTCAAACTCATTGTTACTAAGCCGTTATACTAGCAAACACTGAGTGAACTTAGTGGCATCATAAAAGTGGCTGTTGGACTTCTGTATCGTCCCACAAGTGCAAAGATATTTGCAGCACGCCTGCCTGCTTTGCACACTCAAACTCATTGTTACTAAGCCATTATACTAGCAAACACTGAGTGAACTTAGTGGCATCATAAACGTGGCTGTTGGACTTCTGTATCGTCCCACTAGTGCAAAGATATTTGCTGCACGTCTGCCTGCATTGCACACTCAAACTCATTGTTACTAAGCCAATATACTAGCAACCCTGAGTGAACTTAGTGGCATCCAAAACGTGGCTTTTGGATTCTGTATCGTCCCACAAGTGCAAAGATATTTGCAGCACCTCTGCCTGTATTGCACACTCAAACTCATTTGTTACTAAGCCATTATACTAGCAAACACTAAGTGAACTTAGTGGCATCCTAAACGAGGCTGTTGGACTTCTGTATCGTCCCACTAGTGCAAAGATATTTGCAGCACGTCTGCCTGCATTGCACACCCAAACTCATTGTTACTAAGCCATTATACTAGCAAACACTGAGTGAACTTAGTGGCATCATAAAAGTGGCTGTTGGACTTCTGTATCGTCCCACTAGTGGAAAGATATTTGCAGCACGTCTGCCTGCATTTCACACTCAAACTTTTTGTTACTAAGCCATTATACTAGCAAACACTGAGTGAACTTAGTGGCATCCTAAACGTGGCTGTTGGACTTCTGTATCGTCCCACTAGTGCAAAGATATTTGCAGCACGTCTGCCTGCATTGCACACTCAAACTCATTGTTACTAAGCCATTATACTAGCAAACACTGAGTGAACTTAGTGGCATCCTAAACGTGGCTGTTGGACTTCTGTATCGTCCCACTAGTGCAAAGATATTTGCAGCACGTCTGCCTGCATTGCACACTCAAACTCATTGTTACTAAGCCATTATACTAGCAAACACTGAGTGAACTTAGTGGCATCATAAAAGTGGCTGTTGGACTTCTGTATCGTCCCACTAGTGGAAAGATATTTGCAGCACGTCTGCCTGCATTTCACACTCAAACTTTTTGTTACTAAGCCATTATACTAGCAAACACTGAGTGAACTTAGTGGCATCCTAAACGTGGCTGTTGGACTTCTGTATCGTCCCACAAGTGCAAAGATATTTGCAGCACGTCTGCCTGCATTGCACACTCAAACTCATTGTTACTAAGCCATTATACTAGCAAACACTGAGTGAACTTAGTGGCATACTAAACGTGGCTCTTGGATTTCTGTATCATCCCACAAGTGCAAAGATATTTGCAGCACGTCTGCCTGCATTGCACATTCAAACTCATTGTTACTAAGCCATTATACTAGCAAACACTGAGTAAACTTAGTGGCATCATAAACGTGGCTGTTGGACTTCTGTATCGTCCCACTAGTGCAAAGATATTTGCAGCACGTCTGCCTGCATTGCACACTCAAACTCATTGTTACTAAGCCATTATACTAGCAAACACTGAGTGAACTTAGTGGCATCCTAAACGTGGCTGTTGGACTTCTGTATCATCCCACAAGTGCAAAGATATTTGCAGCACGTCTGCCTGCATTGCACACTCAAACTCATTGTTACTAAGCCATTATACTAGCAAACACTGAGTGAACTTAGTGGCATCAGAAAAGTGGCTGTTGGACTTCTGTATCATCCCACTAGTGCAAAGATATTTGCAGCACCTCTGCCTGCATTGCACACTCAAACTCATTTGTTACTAAGCCATTATACTAGCAAACACTGAGTGAACTTAGTGGCATCATAAAAGTGGCTGTTGGACTTCTGTATCGTCCCACTAGTGCAAAGATATTTGCGGCACGTCTGCCTGCATTGTACACTCAAATTATTGTTACTAAGCCATTATACTAGCAAACACTGAGTGAACTTAGTGGCATCCTAAACGTGGCTGTTGGACTTCTGTATCGTCCCACAAGTGCAAAGATATTTGCAGCATGTCTGCCTGCATTGCACACTCAAACTCATTGTTACTAAGCCATTATACTAGCAAACACTTAGTGAACTTAGTGGCATCATAAAAGTGGCTGTTGGACTTATTTATCGTCCCACTAGTGCAAAGATATTTGCAGCACGTCTGCCTGCATTGCACACTCAAATTCATTGTTACTAAGCCAATATACTATCAAACACTAAGTGAACTTAGTGGCATCCTAAACGTGGCTGTTGGACTTCTGTATCGTCCCACAAGTGCAAAGATATTTGCAGCACCTCTGCCTGTATTGCACACTCAAACTCATTGTTACTAAGCCATTATACTAGCAAACACTGAGTGAACTTAGTGGCATCATGAAAGTGGCTGTTGGACTTCTGTATCGTCCCACAAGTGCAAAGATATTTGCAGCACGTCTGCCTGCATTGCACACTCAAACTCATTGTTACTAAGCCATTATACTAGCAAACACTGAGTGAACTTAGTGGCATCATAAAATTGGCTGTTGGACTTCTGTATCGTCCCACTAGTGCAAAGATATTTGCAGCACGTCTGCCTGCATTGCACACTCAAACTCATTGTTACTAAGCCGTTATACTAGCAAACACGGAGTGAACTTAGTGGCATCATAAAAGTGGCTGTTGGACTTCTGTATCGTCCCACAAGTGCAAAGATATTTGCAGCACGTCTGCCTGCATTGCACACTCAAACTCATTGTTACTAAGCCATTATACTAGCAAACACTGAGTGAACTTAGTGGCATCCTAAACGTGGCTGTTGGACTTCTGTATCGTCCCATAAGTGCAAAGATATTTGCAGCACGTCTGCCTGCATTGCACACTCAAACTCATTGTTACTAAGCCGTTATACTAGCAAACACTGAGTGAACTTAGTGGCATCATAAAAGTGGCTGTTGGACTTCTGTATCGTCCCACAAGTGCAAAGATATTTGCAGCACGTCTGCCTGCTTTGCACACTCAAACTCATTGTTACTAAGCCATTATACTAGCAAACACTGAGTGAACTTAGTGGCATCATAAACGTGGCTGTTGGACTTCTGTATCGTCCCACTAGTGCAAAGATATTTGCTGCACGTCTGCCTGCATTGCACACTCAAACTCATTGTTACTAAGCCAATATACTAGCAACCCTGAGTGAACTTAGTGGCATCCAAAACGTGGCTTTTGGATTCTGTATCGTCTCACAAGTGCAAAGATATTTGCAGCACCTCTGCCTGTATTGCACACTCAAACTCATTTGTTACTAAGCCATTATACTAGCAAACACTAAGTGAACTTAGTGGCATCCTAAACGAGGCTGTTGGACTTCTGTATCGTCCCACTAGTGCAAAGATATTTGCAGCACGTCTGCCTGCATTGCACACTCAAACTCATTGTTACTAAGCCATTATACTAGCAAACACTGAGTGAACTTAGTGGCATCATAAATGTGGCTGTTGGACTTCTGTATCGTCCCACTAGTGGAAAGATATTTGCAGCACGTCTGCCTGCATTTCACACTCAAACTTTTTGTTACTAAGCCATTATACTAGCAAACACTGAGTGAACTTAGTGGCATCCTAAACGTGGCTGTTGGACTTCTGTATCGTCCCACTAGTGCAAAGATATTTGCAGCACGTCTGCCTGCATTGCACACTCAAACTCATTGTTACTAAGCCATTATACTAGCAAACACTGAGTGAACTTAGTGGCATCCTAAACGTGGCTGTTGGACTTCTGTATCATCCCACAAGTGCAAAGATATTTGCAGCACGTCTGCCTGCATTGCACACTCAAACTCATTGTTACTAAGCCATTATACTAGCAAACACTGAGTGAACTTAGTGGCATCAGAAAAGTGGCTGTTGGACTTCTGTATCATCCCACTAGTGCAAAGATATTTGCAGCACCTCTGCCTGCATTGCACACTCAAACTCATTTGTTACTAAGCCATTATACTAGCAAACACTGAGTGAACTTAGTGGCATCATAAAAGTGGCTGTTGGACTTCTGTATCGTCCCACTAGTGCAAAGATATTTGCGGCACGTCTGCCTGCATTGTACACTCAAATTATTGTTACTAAGCCATTATACTAGCAAACACTGAGTGAACTTAGTGGCATCCTAAACGTGGCTGTTGGACTTCTGTATCGTCCCACAAGTGCAAAGATATTTGCAGCACGTCTGCCTGCATTGCACACTCAAACTCATTGTTACTAAGCCATTATACTAGCAAACACTTAGTGAACTTAGTGGCATCATAAAAGTGGCTGTTGGACTTATTTATCGTCCCACTAGTGCAAAGATATTTGCAGCACGTCTGCCTGCATTGCACACTCAAATTCATTGTTACTAAGCCAATATACTATCAAACACTAAGTGAACTTAGTGGCATCCTAAACGTGGCTGTTGGACTTCTGTATCGTCCCACAAGTGCAAAGATATTTGCAGCACCTCTGCCTGTATTGCACACTCAAACTCATTGTTACTAAGCCATTATACTAGCAAACACTGAGTGAACTTAGTGGCATCATGAAAGTGGCTGTTGGACTTCTGTATCGTCCCACAAGTGCAAAGATATTTGCAGCACGTCTGCCTGCATTGCACACTCAAACTCATTGTTACTAAGCCATTATACTAGCAAACACTGAGTGAACTTAGTGGCATCATAAAATTGGCTGTTGGACTTCTGTATCGTCCCACTAGTGCAAAGATATTTGCAGCACGTCTGCCTGCATTGCACACTCAAACTCATTGTTACTAAGCCATTATACTAGCAAACACTGAGTGAACTTAGTGGCATCCTAAACGTGGCTGTTGGACTTCTGTATCGTCCCATAAGTGCAAAGATATTTGCAGCACGTCTGCCTGCATTGCACACTCAAACTCATTGTTACTAAGCCGTTATACTAGCAAACACTGAGTGAACTTAGTGGCATCATAAAAGTGGCTGTTGGACTTCTGTATCGTCCCACAAGTGCAAAGATATTTGCAGCACGTCTGCCTGCTTTGCACACTCAAACTCATTGTTACTAAGCCATTATACTAGCAAACACTGAGTGAACTTAGTGGCATCATAAACGTGGCTGTTGGACTTCTGTATCGTCCCACTAGTGCAAAGATATTTGCTGCATGTCTGCCTGCATTGCACACTCAAACTCATTGTTACTAAGCCAATATACTAGCAACCCTGAGTGAACTTAGTGGCATCCAAAACGTGGCTTTTGGATTCTGTATCGTCCCACAAGTGCAAAGATATTTGCAGCACCTCTGCCTGTATTGCACACTCAAACTCATTTGTTACTAAGCCATTATACTAGCAAACACTAAGTGAACTTAGTGGCATCCTAAACGAGGCTGTTGGACTTCTGTATCGTCCCACTAGTGCAAAGATATTTGCAGCACGTCTGCCTGCATTGCACACTCAAACTCATTGTTACTAAGCCATTATACTAGCAAACACTGAGTGAACTTAGTGGCATCATAAAAGTGGCTGTTGGACTTCTGTATCGTCCCACTAGTGGAAAGATATTTGCAGCACGTCTGCCTGCATTTCACACTCAAACTTTTTGTTACTAAGCCATTATACTAGCAAACACTGAGTGAACTTAGTGGCATCCTAAACGTGGCTGTTGGACTTCTGTATCGTCCCACTAGTGCAAAGATATTTGCAGCACGTCTGCCTGCATTGCACACTCAAACTCATTGTTACTAAGCCATTATACTAGCAAACACTGAGTGAACTTAGTGGCATCCTAAACGTGGCTGTTGGACTTCTGTATCATCCCATAAGTGCAAAGATATTTGCAGCACGTCTGGCTGCATTGCACACTCAAACTCATTGTTACTAAGCCGTTATACTAGCAAACACTGAGTGAACTTAGTGGCATCATAAAAGTGGCTGTTGGACTTCTGTATCGTCCCACAAGTGCAAAGATATTTGCAGCACGTCTGCCTGCTTTGCACACTCAAACTCATTGTTACTAAGCCATTATACTAGCAAACACTGAGTGAACTTAGTGGCATCATAAACGTGGCTGTTGGACTTCTGTATCGTCCCACTAGTGCAAAGATATTTGCTGCACGTCTGCCTGCATTGCACACTCAAACTCATTGTTACTAAGCCAATATACTAGCAACCCTGAGTGAACTTAGTGGCATCCAAAACGTGGCTTTTGGATTCTGTATCGTCTCACAAGTGCAAAGATATTTGCAGCACCTCTGCCTGTATTGCACACTCAAACTCATTTGTTACTAAGCCATTATACTAGCAAACACTAAGTGAACTTAGTGGCATCCTAAACGAGGCTGTTGGACTTCTGTATCGTCCCACTAGTGCAAAGATATTTGCAGCACGTCTGCCTGCATTGCACACTCAAACTCATTGTTACTAAGCCATTATACTAGCAAACACTGAGTGAACTTAGTGGCATCATAAAAGTGGCTGTTGGACTTCTGTATCGTCCCACTAGTGGAAAGATATTTGCAGCACGTCTGCCTGCATTTCACACTCAAACTTTTTGTTACTAAGCCATTATACTAGCAAACACTGAGTGAACTTAGTGGCATCCTAAACGTGGCTGTTGGACTTCTGTATCGTCCCACTAGTGCAAAGATATTTGCAGCACGTCTGCCTGCATTGCACACTCAAACTCATTGTTACTAAGCCATTATACTAGCAAACACTGAGTGAACTTAGTGGCATCCTAAACGTGGCTGTTGGACTTCTGTATCATCCCACAAGTGCAAAGATATTTGCAGCACGTCTGCCTGCATTGCACACTCAAACTCATTGTTACTAAGCCATTATACTAGCAAACACTGAGTGAACTTAGTGGCATCAGAAAAGTGGCTGTTGGACTTCTGTATCATCCCACTAGTGCAAAGATATTTGCAGCACCTCTGCCTGCATTGCACACTCAAACTCATTTGTTACTAAGCCATTATACTAGCAAACACTGAGTGAACTTAGTGGCATCATAAAAGTGGCTGTTGGACTTCTGTATCGTCCCACTAGTGCAAAGATATTTGCGGCACGTCTGCCTGCATTGTACACTCAAATTATTGTTACTAAGCCATTATACTAGCAAACACTGAGTGAACTTAGTGGCATCCTAAACGTGGCTGTTGGACTTCTGTATCGTCCCACAAGTGCAAAGATATTTGCAGCACGTCTGCCTGCATTGCACACTCAAACTCATTGTTACTAAGCCATTATACTAGCAAACACTTAGTGAACTTAGTGGCATCATAAAAGTGGCTGTTGGACTTATTTATCGTCCCACTAGTGCAAAGATATTTGCAGCACGTCTGCCTGCATTGCACACTCAAATTCATTGTTACTAAGCCAATATACTATCAAACACTAAGTGAACTTAGTGGCATCCTAAACGTGGCTGTTGGACTTCTGTATCGTCCCACAAGTGCAAAGATATTTGCAGCACCTCTGCCTGTATTGCACACTCAAACTCATTGTTACTAAGCCATTATACTAGCAAACACTGAGTGAACTTAGTGGCATCATGAAAGTGGCTGTTGGACTTCTGTATCGTCCCACAAGTGCAAAGATATTTGCAGCACGTCTGCCTGCATTGCACACTCAAACTCATTGTTACTAAGCCATTATACTAGCAAACACTGAGTGAACTTAGTGGCATCATAAAATTGGCTGTTGGACTTCTGTAACGTCCCACTAGTGCAAAGATATTTGCAGCACGTCTGCCTGCATTGCACACTCAAACTCATTGTTACTAAGCCATTATACTAGCAAACACTGAGTGAACTTAGTGGCATCCTAAACGTGGCTGTTGGACTTCTGTATCGTCCCATAAGTGCAAAGATATTTGCAGCACGTCTGCCTGCATTGCACACTCAAACTCATTGTTACTAAGCCGTTATACTAGCAAACACTGAGTGAACTTAGTGGCATCATAAAAGTGGCTGTTGGACTTCTGTATCGTCCCACAAGTGCAAAGATATTTGCAGCACGTCTGCCTGCTTTGCACACTCAAACTCATTGTTACTAAGCCATTATACTAGCAAACACTGAGTGAACTTAGTGGCATCATAAACGTGGCTGTTGGACTTCTGTATCGTCCCACTAGTGCAAAGATATTTGCTGCATGTCTGCCTGCATTGCACACTCAAACTCATTGTTACTAAGCCAATATACTAGCAACCCTGAGTGAACTTAGTGGCATCCAAAACGTGGCTTTTGGATTCTGTATCGTCCCACAAGTGCAAAGATATTTGCAGCACCTCTGCCTGTATTGCACACTCAAACTCATTTGTTACTAAGCCATTATACTAGCAAACACTAAGTGAACTTAGTGGCATCCTAAACGAGGCTGTTGGACTTCTGTATCGTCCCACTAGTGCAAAGATATTTGCAGCACGTCTGCCTGCATTGCACACTCAAACTCATTGTTACTAAGCCATTATACTAGCAAACACTGAGTGAACTTAGTGGCATCATAAAAGTGGCTGTTGGACTTCTGTATCGTCCCACTAGTGGAAAGATATTTGCAGCACGTCTGCCTGCATTTCACACTCAAACTTTTTGTTACTAAGCCATTATACTAGCAAACACTGAGTGAACTTAGTGGCATCCTAAACGTGGCTGTTGGACTTCTGTATCGTCCCACTAGTGCAAAGATATTTGCAGCACGTCTGCCTGCATTGCACACTCAAACTCATTGTTACTAAGCCATTATACTAGCAAACACTGAGTGAACTTAGTGGCATCCTAAACGTGGCTGTTGGACTTCTGTATCGTCCCACTAGTGCAAAGATATTTGCAGCACGTCTGCCTGCATTGCACACTCAAACTCATTGTTACTAAGCCATTATACTAGCAAACACTGAGTGAACTTAGTGGCATCATAAAAGTGGCTGTTGGACTTCTGTATCGTCCCACTAGTGGAAAGATATTTGCAGCACGTCTGCCTGCATTTCACACTCAAACTTTTTGTTACTAAGCCATTATACTAGCAAACACTGAGTGAACTTAGTGGCATCCTAAACGTGGCTGTTGGACTTCTGTATCGTCCCACAAGTGCAAAGATATTTGCAGCACGTCTGCCTGCATTGCACACTCAAACTCATTGTTACTAAGCCATTATACTAGCAAACACTGAGTGAACTTAGTGGCATACTAAACGTGGCTCTTGGATTTCTGTATCATCCCACAAGTGCAAAGATATTTGCAGCACGTCTGCCTGCATTGCACATTCAAACTCATTGTTACTAAGCCATTATACTAGCAAACACTGAGTGAACTTAGTGGCATCATAAACGTGGCTGTTGGACTTCTGTATCGTCCCACTAGTGCAAAGATATTTGCAGCACGTCTGCCTGCATTGCACACTCAAACTCATTGTTACTAAGCCATTATACTAGCAAACACTGAGTGAACTTAGTGGCATCCTAAACGTGGCTGTTGGACTTCTGTATCATCCCACAAGTGCAAAGATATTTGCAGCACGTCTGCCTGCATTGCACACTCAAACTCATTGTTACTAAGCCATTATACTAGCAAACACTGAGTGAACTTAGTGGCATCAGAAAAGTGGCTGTTGGACTTCTGTATCATCCCACTAGTGCAAAGATATTTGCAGCACCTCTGCCTGCATTGCACACTCAAACTCATTTGTTACTAAGCCATTATACTAGCAAACACTGAGTGAACTTAGTGGCATCATAAAAGTGGCTGTTGGACTTCTGTATCGTCCCACTAGTGCAAAGATATTTGCGGCACGTCTGCCTGCATTGTACACTCAAATTATTGTTACTAAGCCATTATACTAGCAAACACTGAGTGAACTTAGTGGCATCCTAAACGTGGCTGTTGGACTTCTGTATCGTCCCACAAGTGCAAAGATATTTGCAGCACGTCTGCCTGCATTGCACACTCAAACTCATTGTTACTAAGCCATTATACTAGCAAACACTTAGTGAACTTAGTGGCATCATAAAAGTGGCTGTTGGACTTATTTATCGTCCCACTAGTGCAAAGATATTTGCAGCACGTCTGCCTGCATTGCACACTCAAATTCATTGTTACTAAGCCAATATACTATCAAACACTAAGTGAACTTAGTGGCATCCTAAACGTGGCTGTTGGACTTCTGTATCGTCCCACAAGTGCAAAGATATTTGCAGCACCTCTGCCTGTATTGCACACTCAAACTCATTGTTACTAAGCCATTATACTAGCAAACACTGAGTGAACTTAGTGGCATCATAAAAGTGGCTGTTGGACTTCTGTATCGTCCCACAAGTGCAAAGATATTTGCAGCACGTCTGCCTGCATTGCACACTCAAACTCATTGTTACTAAGCCATTATACTAGCAAACACTGAGTGAACTTAGTGGCATCATAAAATTGGCTGTTGGACTTCTGTATCGTCCCACTAGTGCAAAGATATTTGCAGCACGTCTGCCTGCATTGCACACTCAAACTCATTGTTACTAAGCCGTTATACTAGCAAACACGGAGTGAACTTAGTGGCATCATAAAAGTGGCTGTTGGACTTCTGTATCGTCCCACAAGTGCAAAGATATTTGCAGCACGTCTGCCTGCATTGCACACTCAAACTCATTGTTACTAAGCCATTATACTAGCAAACACTGAGTGAACTTAGTGGCATCCTAAACGTGGCTGTTGGACTTCTGTATCGTCCCATAAGTGCAAAGATATTTGCAGCACGTCTGCCTGCATTGCACACTCAAACTCATTGTTACTAAGCCATTATACTAGCAAACACTGAGTGAACTTAGTGGCATCCTAAACGTGGCTGTTGGACTTCTGTATCGTCCCATAAGTGCAAAAATATTTGCAGCACGTCTGCCTGCATTGCACACTCAAACTCATTGTTACTAAGCCGTTATACTAGCAAACACTGAGTGAACTTAGTGGCATCATAAAAGTGGCTGTTGGACTTCTGTATCGTCCCACAAGTGCAAAGATATTTGCAGCACGTCTGCCTGCTTTGCACACTCAAACTCATTGTTACTAAGCCATTATACTAGCAAACACTGAGTGAACTTAGTGGCATCATAAACGTGGCTGTTGGACTTCTGTATCGTCCCACTAGTGCAAAGATATTTGCTGCACGTCTGCCTGCATTGCACACTCAAACTCATTGTTACTAAGCCAATATACTAGCAACCCTGAGTGAACTTAGTGGCATCCAAAACGTGGCTTTTGGATTCTGTATCGTCTCACAAGTGCAAAGATATTTGCAGCACCTCTGCCTGTATTGCACACTCAAACTCATTTGTTACTAAGCCATTATACTAGCAAACACTAAGTGAACTTAGTGGCATCCTAAACGAGGCTGTTGGACTTCTGTATCGTCCCACTAGTGCAAAGATATTTGCAGCACGTCTGCCTGCATTGCACACTCAAACTCATTGTTACTAAGCCATTATACTAGCAAACACTGAGTGAACTTAGTGGCATCATAAAAGTGGCTGTTGGACTTCTGTATCGTCCCACTAGTGGAAAGATATTTGCAGCACGTCTGCCTGCATTTCACACTCAAACTTTTTGTTACTAAGCCATTATACTAGCAAACACTGAGTGAACTTAGTGGCATCCTAAACGTGGCTGTTGGACTTCTGTATCGTCCCACTAGTGCAAAGATATTTGCAGCACGTCTGCCTGCATTGCACACTCAAACTCATTGTTACTAAGCCATTATACTAGCAAACACTGAGTGAACTTAGTGGCATCCTAAACGTGGCTGTTGGACTTCTGTATCATCCCACAAGTGCAAAGATATTTGCAGCACGTCTGCCTGCATTGCACACTCAAACTCATTGTTACTAAGCCATTATACTAGCAAACACTGAGTGAACTTAGTGGCATCAGAAAAGTGGCTGTTGGACTTCTGTATCATCCCACTAGTGCAAAGATATTTGCAGCACCTCTGCCTGCATTGCACACTCAAACTCATTTGTTACTAAGCCATTATACTAGCAAACACTGAGTGAACTTAGTGGCATCATAAAAGTGGCTGTTGGACTTCTGTATCGTCCCACTAGTGCAAAGATATTTGCGGCACGTCTGCCTGCATTGTACACTCAAATTATTGTTACTAAGCCATTATACTAGCAAACACTGAGTGAACTTAGTGGCATCCTAAACGTGGCTGTTGGACTTCTGTATCGTCCCACAAGTGCAAAGATATTTGCAGCACGTCTGCCTGCATTGCACACTCAAACTCATTGTTACTAAGCCATTATACTAGCAAACACTTAGTGAACTTAGTGGCATCATAAAAGTGGCTGTTGGACTTATTTATCGTCCCACTAGTGCAAAGATATTTGCAGCACGTCTGCCTGCATTGCACACTCAAATTCATTGTTACTAAGCCAATATACTATCAAACACTAAGTGAACTTAGTGGCATCCTAAACGTGGCTGTTGGACTTCTGTATCGTCCCACAAGTGCAAAGATATTTGCAGCACCTCTGCCTGTATTGCACACTCAAACTCATTGTTACTAAGCCATTATACTAGCAAACACTGAGTGAACTTAGTGGCATCATGAAAGTGGCTGTTGGACTTCTGTATCGTCCCACAAGTGCAAAGATATTTGCAGCACGTCTGCCTGCATTGCACACTCAAACTCATTGTTACTAAGCCATTATACTAGCAAACACTGAGTGAACTTAGTGGCATCATAAAATTGGCTGTTGGACTTCTGTATCGTCCCACTAGTGCAAAGATATTTGCAGCACGTCTGCCTGCATTGCACACTCAAACTCATTGTTACTAAGCCGTTATACTAGCAAACACGGAGTGAACTTAGTGGCATCATAAAAGTGGCTGTTGGACTTCTGTATCGTCCCACAAGTGCAAAGATATTTGCAGCACGTCTGCCTGCATTGCACACTCAAACTCATTGTTACTAAGCCATTATACTAGCAAACACTGAGTGAACTTAGTGGCATCCTAAACGTGGCTGTTGGACTTCTGTATCGTCCCACTAGTGCAAAGATATTTGCAGCACGTCTGCCTGCATTGCACACTCAAACTCATTGTTACTAAGCCATTATACTAGCAAACACTGAGTGAACTTAGTGGCATCCTAAACGTGGCTGTTGGACTTCTGTATCATCCCACAAGTGCAAAGATATTTGCAGCACGTCTGCCTGCATTGCACACTCAAACTCATTGTTACTAAGCCATTATACTAGCAAACACTGAGTGAACTTAGTGGCATCAGAAAAGTGGCTGTTGGACTTCTGTATCATCCCACTAGTGCAAAGATATTTGCAGCACCTCTGCCTGCATTGCACACTCAAACTCATTTGTTACTAAGCCATTATACTAGCAAACACTGAGTGAACTTAGTGGCATCATAAAAGTGGCTGTTGGACTTCTGTATCGTCCCACTAGTGCAAAGATATTTGCGGCACGTCTGCCTGCATTGTACACTCAAATTATTGTTACTAAGCCATTATACTAGCAAACACTGAGTGAACTTAGTGGCATCCTAAACGTGGCTGTTGGACTTCTGTATCGTCCCACAAGTGCAAAGATATTTGCAGCACGTCTGCCTGCATTGCACACTCAAACTCATTGTTACTAAGCCATTATACTAGCAAACACTTAGTGAACTTAGTGGCATCATAAAAGTGGCTGTTGGACTTATTTATCGTCCCACTAGTGCAAAGATATTTGCAGCACGTCTGCCTGCATTGCACACTCAAATTCATTGTTACTAAGCCAATATACTATCAAACACTAAGTGAACTTAGTGGCATCCTAAACGTGGCTGTTGGACTTCTGTATCGTCCCACAAGTGCAAAGATATTTGCAGCACCTCTGCCTGTATTGCACACTCAAACTCATTGTTACTAAGCCATTATACTAGCAAACACTGAGTGAACTTAGTGGCATCATGAAAGTGGCTGTTGGACTTCTGTATCGTCCCACAAGTGCAAAGATATTTGCAGCACGTCTGCCTGCATTGCACACTCAAACTCATTGTTACTAAGCCATTATACTAGCAAACACTGAGTGAACTTAGTGGCATCATAAAATTGGCTGTTGGACTTCTGTATCGTCCCACTAGTGCAAAGATATTTGCAGCACGTCTGCCTGCATTGCACACTCAAACTCATTGTTACTAAGCCGTTATACTAGCAAACACGGAGTGAACTTAGTGGCATCATAAAAGTGGCTGTTGGACTTCTGTATCGTCCCACAAGTGCAAAGATATTTGCAGCACGTCTGCCTGCATTGCACACTCAAACTCATTGTTACTAAGCCATTATACTAGCAAACACTGAGTGAACTTAGTGGCATCCTAAACGTGGCTGTTGGACTTCTGTATCGTCCCATAAGTGCAAAGATATTTGCAGCACGTCTGCCTGCATTGCACACTCAAACTCATTGTTACTAAGCCGTTATACTAGCAAACACTGAGTGAACTTAGTGGCATCATAAAAGTGGCTGTTGGACTTCTGTATCGTCCCACAAGTGCAAAGATATTTGCAGCACGTCTGCCTGCTTTGCACACTCAAACTCATTGTTACTAAGCCATTATACTAGCAAACACTGAGTGAACTTAGTGGCATCATAAACGTGGCTGTTGGACTTCTGTATCGTCCCACTAGTGCAAAGATATTTGCAGCACGTCTGCCTGCATTGCACACTCAAACTCATTGTTACTAAGCCATTATACTAGCAAATACTGAGTGAACTTAGTGGCATCATAAAAGTGGCTGTTGGACTTCTGTATCGTCCCACTAGTGCAAAGATATTTGCAGCACCTCTGCCTGCATTGCACACTCAAACTCATTGTTACTAAGCCATTATACTAGCAAATACTGAGTGAACTTAGTGGCATCATAAAAGTGGCTGTTGGACTTCTGTATCGTCCCACTACTGCAAAGATATTTGCAGCACGTCTGCCTGCATTGCACACTCAAACTCATTGTTACTAAGCCATTATACTAGCAAACACTGAGTGAACTTAGTGGCATCCTAAACGTGGCTGTTGGACTTCTGTATCGTCCCACAAGTGCAAAGATATTTGCAGCACGTCTGCCTGCATTGCACACTCAAACTCATTGTTACTAAGCCATTATACTAGCAAACACTGAGTGAACTTAGTGGCATCCTAAACGTGGCTGTTGGACTTCTGTATCGTCCCAAAAGTGCAAAGATATTTGCAGCACGTCTGCCTGCATTGCACACTCAAACTCATTGTTACTAAGCCGTCATACTAGCAAACACGGAGTGAACTTAGTGGCATCATAAAAGTGGCTGTTGGACTTCTGTATCGTTCCACAAGTGCAAAGATATTTGCAGCACGTCTGCCTGCATTGCACACTCAACTCATTGTTACTAAGCCATTATACTAGCAAACACTGAGTGAACTTAGTGGCATCATAAACGTGGCTGTTAGACTTCTGTATCGTCCCACTAGTGCAAAGATATTTGCAGCACGTCTGCCTGCATTGCACACTCAAACTCATTGTTACTAAGAAATTATACTAGCAAATACTGAGTGAACTTAGTGGCATCATAAAAGTGGCTGTTGGACTTCTGTATCATCCCACTAGTGCAAAGATATTTGCAGCACCTCTGCCTGCATTGCACACTCAAACTCATTGTTACTAAGCTATTATACTAGCAAACACTGAGTGAACTTAGTGGCATCATAAAAGTGTCTGTTGGACTTCTGTATCGTCCCACAAGTGCAAAGATATTTGCAGCACGTCTGCCTGCATTGCACACTCAAACTCATTGTTACTAAGCCATTATACTAGCAAACACTGAGTGAACTTAGTGGCATCATAAACGTGGCTGTTGGACTTCTGTATCGTCCCACTAGTGCAAAGATATTTGCAGCACGTCTGCCTGCATTGCACACTCAAACTCATTGTTACTAAGCCATTATACTAGCAAATACTGAGTGAACTTAGTGGCATCATAAAAGTGGCTGTTGGACTTCTGTATCATCCCACTAGTGCAAAGATATTTGCAGCACCTCTGCCTGCATTGCACACTCAAACTCATTGTTACTAAGCCATTATACTAGTAAACACTGAGTGAACTTAGTGGCATCCTAAACGTGGCTGTTGGACTTCTGTATCGTCCCACAAGTGCAAAGATATTTGCAGCACGTCTGCCTGCATTGCACACTCAAACTCATTGTTACTAAGCCATTATACTAGCAAACACTGAGTGAACTTAGTGGCATCCTAAACGTGGCTGTTGGACTTCTGTATCGTCCCACAAGTGCAAAGATATTTGCAGCACGTCTGCCTCCATTGCACACTCAAACTCATTGTTACTAAGCCGTTATACTAGCAAACACTGAGTGAACTTAGTGGCATCATAAAAGTGGCTGTTGGACTTCTGTATCGTCCCACAAGTGCAAAGATATTTGCAGCACGTCTGCCTGCATTGCACACTCAAACTCATTGTTACTAAGCCATTATACTTGCAAACGCTTAGTCAACTTAGTGGCATCATAAAAGTGGCTGTTGGACTTCTGTATCGTCCCACTAGTGCAAAGATATTTGCAGCACGTCTGCCTGCATTGCACACTCAAACTCATTGTTACTAAGCCATTATACTAGCAAACACTGAGTAAACTTAGTGGCATCCTAAACGTGGCTGTTGGACTTCTGTATCGTCCCACTAGTGCAAAGATATTTTCAGCACCTCTGCCTGCATTGCACACTCAAACTCATTGTTACTAAGCCATTATACTAGCAAACACTGAGTGAACTTAGTGGCATCATAAAAGTGGCTGTTGGACTTCTGTATCGTCCTACTAGTGCAAAGATATTTGCAGCACGTCTGCCTGCATTGCACACTCAAACTCATTGTTACTAAGCCATTATACTAGCAAACACTGAGTGAACTTAGTGGCATCATAAAAGTGGCTGTTGGACTTCTGTATCGTCCCACTAGTGCAAAGATATTTGCAGCACGTCTGCCTGCATTGCACACTCAAACTTATTGTTACTAAGCCATTATACTAGCAAACACTGAGTGAACTTAGTGGCATCCTAAACGTGGCTGTTGGACTTCTGTATCGTCCCACAAGTGCAAAGATATTTGCAGCACGTCTGCCTGCATTGCACACTCAAACTCATTGTTACTAAGCCATTATACTAGCAAACACTGAGTGAACTTAGTGGCATCCTAAACGTGGCTCTTGGACTTCTGTATCGTCCAACAAGTGCAAAGATATTTGCAGCACGTCTGCCTGCATTGCACACTCAAACTCATTGTCACTAAGCCATTATACTAGCAAACACTGAGTGAACTTAGTGGCATCCTAAACGTGGCTGTTGGACTTCTGTATCGTCCCACAAGTGCAAAGATATTTGCAGCACGTCTGCCTGCATTGCACACTCAAACTCATTGTTACTAAGCCATTATACTAGCAAACACTGAGTGAACTTAGTGGCATCATAAAAGTGGCTGTTGGACTTCTGTATCGTCCCACTAGTGCAAAGATATTTGCAGCACGTCTGCCTGCATTGCACACTCAAACTCATTGTTACTAATCCATTATACTAGCAAACACTGAGTGAACTTAGTGGCATCATAAACGTGGCTGTTGGACTTCTGTATCGTCCCACAAGTGCAAAGATATTTGCAGCATGTCTGCCTGCATTGCACACTCAAACTCATTGTTACTAAGCCATTATACTAGCAAACACTGAGTGAACTTAGTGGCATCATAAAAGTAGCTGTTGGACTTCTGTATCGTCCCACTAGTGCAAAGATGTTTGCAGCACCTCTGCCTGCATTGCACACTCAAACTCATTGTTACTAAGCCATTATACTAGCAAACACTGAGTGAACTTAGTGGCATCATACAAGTGGCTGTTTGACTTCTGTATCGTCCCACAAGTGCAAAGATATTTGCAGCACCTCTGCCTGCATTGCACACTCAAACTCATTGTTACTAAGCCATTATACTAGCAAACACTGAGTGAAATAATTGCATTATAAAAGTGGCTGTTGGACTTCTGTATCGTCCCACTAGTGCAAAGATATTTGCAGCACGTCTGCCTGCATTGCACACTCAAACTCATTGTTACTAAGCCATTATACTAGCAAACACTGAGTGAACTTAATGGCATCCTAAACGTGGCTGTTGGACTTCTGTATCGTCCCACTAGTGCAAAGATATTTGCAGCACCTCTGCCTGCATTGCACACTCAAACTCATTGTTACTAAGCCATTATACTAGCAAACACTGAGTGAACTTAGTGGCATCATAAACGTGGCTGTTGGACTTCTGTATCGTCCCACTAGTGCAAAGATATTTGCAGCACGTCTGCCTGCATTGCACACTCAAACTCATTGTTACTAAGCCATTATACTAGCATACACTGAGTGAACTTAGAGGCATCCTAAACGTGGCTGTTGGACTTCTGTATCATCCCACAAGTGCAAAGATATTTGCAGCACTTCTGCCTGCATTGCACACTCAAACTCATTGTTACTAAGCCATTATACTAGCAAACACTGAGTGAACTTAGTGGCATCATAAAAGTGGCTGTTGGACTTCTGTATCGTCCCACAAGTGCAAAGATATTTGCAGCATGTCTGCCTGCATTGCACACTCAAACTCATTGTTACTAAGCCATTATACTAGCAAACACTGAGTGAACTTAGTGGCATTATAAAAGTGGCTGTTGGACTTCTGTATCGTCCCACTAGTGCAAAGATATTTGCGGCACGTCTGCCTGCATTGCACACTCAAACTTATTATTACTAAGCCATTATGCTAGCAAACACTGAGTGAACTTAGTGGCATCCTAAACGTGGCTGTTGGACTTCTGTATCGTCCCACAAGTGCAAAGATATTTGCAGCACGTCTGCCTGCATTGCACACTTAAACTCATTGTTACTAAGCCATTATACTAGCAAACACTTAGTGAACTTAGTGGCATCATAAAAGTGGCTGTTGGACTTCTGTATCGTCCCACAAGTGCAAAGATATTAGCAGCACGTCTGCCTGCATTGCACACTCAAACTCATTGTTACTAAGCCATTATACTAGCAAACACTGAGTGAACTTAGTGGCATCCTAAACATGGCTGTTGGACTTCTGTATCGTCCCACAAGTGCAAAGATATTTGCAGCACGTCTGCCTGCATTGCACACTCAAACTCATTGTTACTAAGCCATTATACTAGCAAACACTGAGTGAACTTAGTGGCATCAGAAAAGTGGCTGTTGGACTTCTGTATCATCCCACTAGTGCAAAGATATTTGCAGCACCTCTGCCTGCATTGCACACTCAAACTCATTTGTTACTAAGCCATTATACTAGCAAACACTGAGTGAACTTAGTGGCATCATAAAAGTGGCTGTTGGACTTCTGTATCGTCCCACTAGTGCAAAGATATTTGCGGCACGTCTGCCTGCATTGTACACTCAAATTATTGTTACTAAGCCATTATACTAGCAAACACTGAGTGAACTTAGTGGCATCCTAAACGTGGCTGTTGGACTTCTGTATCGTCCCACAAGTGCAAAGATATTTGCAGCACGTCTGCCTGCATTGCACACTCAAACTCATTGTTACTAAGCCATTATACTAGCAAACACTTAGTGAACTTAGTGGCATCATAAAAGTGGCTGTTGGACTTATTTATCGTCCCACTAGTGCAAAGATATTTGCAGCACGTCTGCCTGCATTGCACACTCAAATTCATTGTTACTAAGCCAATATACTATCAAACACTAAGTGAACTTAGTGGCATCCTAAACGTGGCTGTTGGACTTCTGTATCGTCCCACAAGTGCAAAGATATTTGCAGCACCTCTGCCTGTATTGCACACTCAAACTCATTGTTACTAAGCCATTATACTAGCAAACACTGAGTGAACTTAGTGGCATCATGAAAGTGGCTGTTGGACTTCTGTATCGTCCCACAAGTGCAAAGATATTTGCAGCACGTCTGCCTGCATTGCACACTCAAACTCATTGTTACTAAGCCATTATACTAGCAAACACTGAGTGAACTTAGTGGCATCATAAAATTGGCTGTTGGACTTCTGTATCGTCCCACTAGTGCAAAGATATTTGCAGCACGTCTGCCTGCATTGCACACTCAAACTCATTGTTACTAAGCCGTTATACTAGCAAACACGGAGTGAACTTAGTGGCATCATAAAAGTGGCTGTTGGACTTCTGTATCATCCCACAAGTGCAAAGATATTTGCAGCACGTCTGCCTGCATTGCACACTCAAACTCATTGTTACTAAGCCATTATACTAGCAAACACTGAGTGAACTTAGTGGCATCCTAAACGTGGCTGTTGGACTTCTGTATCGTCCCATAAGTGCAAAGATATTTGCAGCACGTCTGCCTGCATTGCACACTCAAACTCATTGTTACTAAGCCGTTATACTAGCAAACACTGAGTGAACTTAGTGGCATCATAAAAGTGGCTGTTGGACTTCTGTATCGTCCCACAAGTGCAAAGATATTTGCAGCACGTCTGCCTGCTTTGCACACTCAAACTCATTGTTACTAAGCCATTATACTAGCAAACACTGAGTGAACTTAGTGGCATCATAAACGTGGCTGTTGGACTTCTGTATCGTCCCACTAGTGCAAAGATATTTGCAGCACGTCTGCCTGCATTGCACACTCAAACTCATTGTTACTAAGCCATTATACTAGCAAATACTGAGTGAACTTAGTGGCATCATAAAAGTGGCTGTTGGACTTCTGTATCGTCCCACTAGTGCAAAGATATTTGCAGCACCTCTGCCTGCATTGCACACTCAAACTCATTGTTACTAAGCCATTATACTAGCAAATACTGAGTGAACTTAGTGGCATCATAAAAGTGGCTGTTGGACTTCTGTATCGTCCCACTACTGCAAAGATATTTGCAGCACGTCTGCCTGCATTGCACACTCAAACTCATTGTTACTAAGCCATTATACTAGCAAACACTGAGTGAACTTAGTGGCATCCTAAACGTGGCTGTTGGACTTCTGTATCGTCCCACAAGTGCAAAGATATTTGCAGCACGTCTGCCTGCATTGCACACTCAAACTCATTGTTACTAAGCCATTATACTAGCAAACACTGAGTGAACTTAGTGGCATCCTAAACGTGGCTGTTGGACTTCTGTATCGTCCCAAAAGTGCAAAGATATTTGCAGCACGTCTGCCTGCATTGCACACTCAAACTCATTGTTACTAAGCCGTCATACTAGCAAACACGGAGTGAACTTAGTGGCATCATAAAAGTGGCTGTTGGACTTCTGTATCGTTCCACAAGTGCAAAGATATTTGCAGCACGTCTGCCTGCATTGCACACTCAAACTCATTGTTACTAAGCCATTATACTAGCAAACACTGAGTGAACTTAGTGGCATCATAAACGTGGCTGTTGGACTTCTGTATCGTCCCACTAGTGCAAAGATATTTGCAGCACGTCTGCCTGCATTGCACACTCAAACTCATTGTTACTAAGAAATTATACTAGCAAATACTGAGTGAACTTAGTGGCATCATAAAAGTGGCTGTTGGACTTCTGTATCATCCCACAAGTGCAAAGATATTTGCAGCACGTCTGCCTGCATTGCACACTCAAACTCATTGTTACTAAGCCATTATACTAGCAAACACTGAGTGAACTTAGTGGCATCAGAAAAGTGGCTGTTGGACTTCTGTATCATCCCACTAGTGCAAAGATATTTGCAGCACCTCTGCCTGCATTGCACACTCAAACTCATTTGTTACTAAGCCATTATACTAGCAAACACTGAGTGAACTTAGTGGCATCATAAAAGTGGCTGTTGGACTTCTGTATCGTCCCACTAGTGCAAAGATATTTGCGGCACGTCTGCCTGCATTGTACACTCAAATTATTGTTACTAAGCCATTATACTAGCAAACACTGAGTGAACTTAGTGGCATCCTAAACGTGGCTGTTGGACTTCTGTATCGTCCCACAAGTGCAAAGATATTTGCAGCACGTCTGCCTGCATTGCACACTCAAACTCATTGTTACTAAGCCATTATACTAGCAAACACTTAGTGAACTTAGTGGCATCATAAAAGTGGCTGTTGGACTTATTTATCGTCCCACTAGTGCAAAGATATTTGCAGCACGTCTGCCTGCATTGCACACTCAAATTCATTGTTACTAAGCCAATATACTATCAAACACTAAGTGAACTTAGTGGCATCCTAAACGTGGCTGTTGGACTTCTGTATCGTCCCACAAGTGCAAAGATATTTGCAGCACCTCTGCCTGTATTGCACACTCAAACTCATTGTTACTAAGCCATTATACTAGCAAACACTGAGTGAACTTAGTGGCATCATGAAAGTGGCTGTTGGACTTCTGTATCGTCCCACAAGTGCAAAGATATTTGCAGCACGTCTGCCTGCATTGCACACTCAAACTCATTGTTACTAAGCCATTATACTAGCAAACACTGAGTGAACTTAGTGGCATCATAAAATTGGCTGTTGGACTTCTGTATCGTCCCACTAGTGCAAAGATATTTGCAGCACGTCTGCCTGCATTGCACACTCAAACTCATTGTTACTAAGCCGTTATACTAGCAAACACGGAGTGAACTTAGTGGCATCATAAAAGTGGCTGTTGGACTTCTGTATCGTCCCACAAGTGCAAAGATATTTGCAGCACGTCTGCCTGCATTGCACACTCAAACTCATTGTTACTAAGCCATTATACTAGCAAACACTGAGTGAACTTAGTGGCATCCTAAACGTGGCTGTTGGACTTCTGTATCGTCCCATAAGTGCAAAGATATTTGCAGCACGTCTGCCTGCATTGCACACTCAAACTCATTGTTACTAAGCCGTTATACTAGCAAACACTGAGTGAACTTAGTGGCATCATAAAAGTGGCTGTTGGACTTCTGTATCGTCCCACAAGTGCAAAGATATTTGCAGCACGTCTGCCTGCTTTGCACACTCAAACTCATTGTTACTAAGCCATTATACTAGCAAACACTGAGTGAACTTAGTGGCATCATAAACGTGGCTGTTGGACTTCTGTATCGTCCCACTAGTGCAAAGATATTTGCAGCACGTCTGCCTGCATTGCACACTCAAACTCATTGTTACTAAGCCATTATACTAGCAAATACTGAGTGAACTTAGTGGCATCATAAAAGTGGCTGTTGGACTTCTGTATCGTCCCACTAGTGCAAAGATATTTGCAGCACCTCTGCCTGCATTGCACACTCAAACTCATTGTTACTAAGCCATTATACTAGCAAATACTGAGTGAACTTAGTGGCATCATAAAAGTGGCTGTTGGACTTCTGTATCGTCCCACTACTGCAAAGATATTTGCAGCACGTCTGCCTGCATTGCACACTCAAACTCATTGTTACTAAGCCATTATACTAGCAAACACTGAGTGAACTTAGTGGCATCCTAAACGTGGCTGTTGGACTTCTGTATCGTCCCACAAGTGCAAAGATATTTGCAGCACGTCTGCCTGCATTGCACACTCAAACTCATTGTTACTAAGCCATTATACTAGCAAACACTGAGTGAACTTAGTGGCATCCTAAACGTGGCTGTTGGACTTCTGTATCGTCCCAAAAGTGCAAAGATATTTGCAGCACGTCTGCCTGCATTGCACACTCAAACTCATTGTTACTAAGCCGTCATACTAGCAAACACGGAGTGAACTTAGTGGCATCATAAAAGTGGCTGTTGGACTTCTGTATCGTTCCACAAGTGCAAAGATATTTGCAGCACGTCTGCCTGCATTGCACACTCAACTCATTGTTACTAAGCCATTATACTAGCAAACACTGAGTGAACTTAGTGGCATCATAAACGTGGCTGTTAGACTTCTGTATCGTCCCACTAGTGCAAAGATATTTGCAGCACGTCTGCCTGCATTGCACACTCAAACTCATTGTTACTAAGAAATTATACTAGCAAATACTGAGTGAACTTAGTGGCATCATAAAAGTGGCTGTTGGACTTCTGTATCATCCCACTAGTGCAAAGATATTTGCAGCACCTCTGCCTGCATTGCACACTCAAACTCATTGTTACTAAGCTATTATACTAGCAAACACTGAGTGAACTTAGTGGCATCATAAAAGTGTCTGTTGGACTTCTGTATCGTCCCACAAGTGCAAAGATATTTGCAGCACGTCTGCCTGCATTGCACACTCAAACTCATTGTTACTAAGCCATTATACTAGCAAACACTGAGTGAACTTAGTGGCATCATAAACGTGGCTGTTGGACTTCTGTATCGTCCCACTAGTGCAAAGATATTTGCAGCACGTCTGCCTGCATTGCACACTCAAACTCATTGTTACTAAGCCATTATACTAGCAAATACTGAGTGAACTTAGTGGCATCATAAAAGTGGCTGTTGGACTTCTGTATCATCCCACTAGTGCAAAGATATTTGCAGCACCTCTGCCTGCATTGCACACTCAAACTCATTGTTACTAAGCCATTATACTAGTAAACACTGAGTGAACTTAGTGGCATCCTAAACGTGGCTGTTGGACTTCTGTATCGTCCCACTACTGCAAAGATATTTGCAGCACGTCTGCCTGCATTGCACACTCAAACTCATTGTTACTAAGCCATTATACTAGCAAACACTGAGTGAACTTAGTGGCATCCTAAACGTGGCTGTTGGACTTCTGTATCGTCCCACAAGTGCAAAGATATTTGCAGCACGTCTGCCTGCATTGCACACTCAAACTCATTGTTACTAAGCCATTATACTAGCAAACACTGAGTGAACTTAGTGGCATCCTAAACGTGGCTGTTGGACTTCTGTATCGTCCCAAAAGTGCAAAGATATTTGCAGCACGTCTGCCTGCATTGCACACTCAAACTCATTGTTACTAAGCCGTCATACTAGCAAACACGGAGTGAACTTAGTGGCATCATAAAAGTGGCTGTTGGACTTCTGTATCGTTCCACAAGTGCAAAGATATTTGCAGCACGTCTGCCTGCATTGCACACTCAAACTCATTGTTACTAAGCCATTATACTAGCAAACACTGAGTGAACTTAGTGGCATCATAAACGTGGCTGTTGGACTTCTGTATCGTCCCACTAGTGCAAAGATATTTGCAGCACGTCTGCCTGCATTGCACACTCAAACTCATTGTTACTAAGAAATTATACTAGCAAATACTGAGTGAACTTAGTGGCATCATAAAAGTGGCTGTTGGACTTCTGTATCATCCCACAAGTGCAAAGATATTTGCAGCACGTCTGCCTGCATTGCACACTCAAACTCATTGTTACTAAGCCATTATACTAGCAAACACTGAGTGAACTTAGTGGCATCAGAAAAGTGGCTGTTGGACTTCTGTATCATCCCACTAGTGCAAAGATATTTGCAGCACCTCTGCCTGCATTGCACACTCAAACTCATTTGTTACTAAGCCATTATACTAGCAAACACTGAGTGAACTTAGTGGCATCATAAAAGTGGCTGTTGGACTTCTGTATCGTCCCACTAGTGCAAAGATATTTGCGGCACGTCTGCCTGCATTGTACACTCAAATTATTGTTACTAAGCCATTATACTAGCAAACACTGAGTGAACTTAGTGGCATCCTAAACGTGGCTGTTGGACTTCTGTATCGTCCCACAAGTGCAAAGATATTTGCAGCACGTCTGCCTGCATTGCACACTCAAACTCATTGTTACTAAGCCATTATACTAGCAAACACTTAGTGAACTTAGTGGCATCATAAAAGTGGCTGTTGGACTTATTTATCGTCCCACTAGTGCAAAGATATTTGCAGCACGTCTGCCTGCATTGCACACTCAAATTCATTGTTACTAAGCCAATATACTATCAAACACTAAGTGAACTTAGTGGCATCCTAAACGTGGCTGTTGGACTTCTGTATCGTCCCACAAGTGCAAAGATATTTGCAGCACCTCTGCCTGTATTGCACACTCAAACTCATTGTTACTAAGCCATTATACTAGCAAACACTGAGTGAACTTAGTGGCATCATGAAAGTGGCTGTTGGACTTCTGTATCGTCCCACAAGTGCAAAGATATTTGCAGCACGTCTGCCTGCATTGCACACTCAAACTCATTGTTACTAAGCCATTATACTAGCAAACACTGAGTGAACTTAGTGGCATCATAAAATTGGCTGTTGGACTTCTGTATCGTCCCACTAGTGCAAAGATATTTGCAGCACGTCTGCCTGCATTGCACACTCAAACTCATTGTTACTAAGCCGTTATACTAGCAAACACGGAGTGAACTTAGTGGCATCATAAAAGTGGCTGTTGGACTTCTGTATCGTCCCACAAGTGCAAAGATATTTGCAGCACGTCTGCCTGCATTGCACACTCAAACTCATTGTTACTAAGCCATTATACTAGCAAACACTGAGTGAACTTAGTGGCATCCTAAACGTGGCTGTTGGACTTCTGTATCGTCCCATAAGTGCAAAGATATTTGCAGCACGTCTGCCTGCATTGCACACTCAAACTCATTGTTACTAAGCCGTTATACTAGCAAACACTGAGTGAACTTAGTGGCATCATAAAAGTGGCTGTTGGACTTCTGTATCGTCCCACAAGTGCAAAGATATTTGCAGCACGTCTGCCTGCTTTGCACACTCAAACTCATTGTTACTAAGCCATTATACTAGCAAACACTGAGTGAACTTAGTGGCATCATAAACGTGGCTGTTGGACTTCTGTATCGTCCCACTAGTGCAAAGATATTTGCAGCACGTCTGCCTGCATTGCACACTCAAACTCATTGTTACTAAGCCATTATACTAGCAAATACTGAGTGAACTTAGTGGCATCATAAAAGTGGCTGTTGGACTTCTGTATCGTCCCACTAGTGCAAAGATATTTGCAGCACCTCTGCCTGCATTGCACACTCAAACTCATTGTTACTAAGCCATTATACTAGCAAATACTGAGTGAACTTAGTGGCATCATAAAAGTGGCTGTTGGACTTCTGTATCGTCCCACTACTGCAAAGATATTTGCAGCACGTCTGCCTGCATTGCACACTCAAACTCATTGTTACTAAGCCATTATACTAGCAAACACTGAGTGAACTTAGTGGCATCCTAAACGTGGCTGTTGGACTTCTGTATCGTCCCACAAGTGCAAAGATATTTGCAGCACGTCTGCCTGCATTGCACACTCAAACTCATTGTTACTAAGCCATTATACTAGCAAACACTGAGTGAACTTAGTGGCATCCTAAACGTGGCTGTTGGACTTCTGTATCGTCCCAAAAGTGCAAAGATATTTGCAGCACGTCTGCCTGCATTGCACACTCAAACTCATTGTTACTAAGCCGTCATACTAGCAAACACGGAGTGAACTTAGTGGCATCATAAAAGTGGCTGTTGGACTTCTGTATCGTTCCACAAGTGCAAAGATATTTGCAGCACGTCTGCCTGCATTGCACACTCAACTCATTGTTACTAAGCCATTATACTAGCAAACACTGAGTGAACTTAGTGGCATCATAAACGTGGCTGTTAGACTTCTGTATCGTCCCACTAGTGCAAAGATATTTGCAGCACGTCTGCCTGCATTGCACACTCAAACTCATTGTTACTAAGAAATTATACTAGCAAATACTGAGTGAACTTAGTGGCATCATAAAAGTGGCTGTTGGACTTCTGTATCATCCCACTAGTGCAAAGATATTTGCAGCACCTCTGCCTGCATTGCACACTCAAACTCATTGTTACTAAGCTATTATACTAGTAAACACTGAGTGAACTTAGTGGCATCCTAAACGTGGCTGTTGGACTTCTGTATCGTCCCACTACTGCAAAGATATTTGCAGCACGTCTGCCTGCATTGCACACTCAAACTCATTGTTACTAAGCCATTATACTAGCAAACACTGAGTGAACTTAGTGGCATCCTAAACGTGGCTGTTGGACTTCTGTATCGTCCCACAAGTGCAAAGATATTTGCAGCACGTCTGCCTGCATTGCACACTCAAACTCATTGTTACTAAGCCATTATACTAGCAAACACTGAGTGAACTTAGTGGCATCCTAAACGTGGCTGTTGGACTTCTGTATCGTCCCAAAAGTGCAAAGATATTTGCAGCACGTCTGCCTGCATTGCACACTCAAACTCATTGTTACTAAGCCGTCATACTAGCAAACACGGAGTGAACTTAGTGGCATCATAAAAGTGGCTGTTGGACTTCTGTATCGTTCCACAAGTGCAAAGATATTTGCAGCACGTCTGCCTGCATTGCACACTCAAACTCATTGTTACTAAGCCATTATACTAGCAAACACTGAGTGAACTTAGTGGCATCATAAACGTGGCTGTTGGACTTCTGTATCGTCCCACTAGTGCAAAGATATTTGCAGCACGTCTGCCTGCATTGCACACTCAAACTCATTGTTACTAAGAAATTATACTAGCAAATACTGAGTGAACTTAGTGGCATCATAAAAGTGGCTGTTGGACTTCTGTATCATCCCACAAGTGCAAAGATATTTGCAGCACGTCTGCCTGCATTGCACACTCAAACTCATTGTTACTAAGCCATTATACTAGCAAACACTGAGTGAACTTAGTGGCATCAGAAAAGTGGCTGTTGGACTTCTGTATCATCCCACTAGTGCAAAGATATTTGCAGCACCTCTGCCTGCATTGCACACTCAAACTCATTTGTTACTAAGCCATTATACTAGCAAACACTGAGTGAACTTAGTGGCATCATAAAAGTGGCTGTTGGACTTCTGTATCGTCCCACTAGTGCAAAGATATTTGCGGCACGTCTGCCTGCATTGTACACTCAAATTATTGTTACTAAGCCATTATACTAGCAAACACTGAGTGAACTTAGTGGCATCCTAAACGTGGCTGTTGGACTTCTGTATCGTCCCACAAGTGCAAAGATATTTGCAGCACGTCTGCCTGCATTGCACACTCAAACTCATTGTTACTAAGCCATTATACTAGCAAACACTTAGTGAACTTAGTGGCATCATAAAAGTGGCTGTTGGACTTATTTATCGTCCCACTAGTGCAAAGATATTTGCAGCACGTCTGCCTGCATTGCACACTCAAATTCATTGTTACTAAGCCAATATACTATCAAACACTAAGTGAACTTAGTGGCATCCTAAACGTGGCTGTTGGACTTCTGTATCGTCCCACAAGTGCAAAGATATTTGCAGCACCTCTGCCTGTATTGCACACTCAAACTCATTGTTACTAAGCCATTATACTAGCAAACACTGAGTGAACTTAGTGGCATCATGAAAGTGGCTGTTGGACTTCTGTATCGTCCCACAAGTGCAAAGATATTTGCAGCACGTCTGCCTGCATTGCACACTCAAACTCATTGTTACTAAGCCATTATACTAGCAAACACTGAGTGAACTTAGTGGCATCATAAAATTGGCTGTTGGACTTCTGTATCGTCCCACTAGTGCAAAGATATTTGCAGCACGTCTGCCTGCATTGCACACTCAAACTCATTGTTACTAAGCCGTTATACTAGCAAACACGGAGTGAACTTAGTGGCATCATAAAAGTGGCTGTTGGACTTCTGTATCGTCCCACAAGTGCAAAGATATTTGCAGCACGTCTGCCTGCATTGCACACTCAAACTCATTGTTACTAAGCCATTATACTAGCAAACACTGAGTGAACTTAGTGGCATCCTAAACGTGGCTGTTGGACTTCTGTATCGTCCCATAAGTGCAAAGATATTTGCAGCACGTCTGCCTGCATTGCACACTCAAACTCATTGTTACTAAGCCGTTATACTAGCAAACACTGAGTGAACTTAGTGGCATCATAAAAGTGGCTGTTGGACTTCTGTATCGTCCCACAAGTGCAAAGATATTTGCAGCACGTCTGCCTGCTTTGCACACTCAAACTCATTGTTACTAAGCCATTATACTAGCAAACACTGAGTGAACTTAGTGGCATCATAAACGTGGCTGTTGGACTTCTGTATCGTCCCACTAGTGCAAAGATATTTGCAGCACGTCTGCCTGCATTGCACACTCAAACTCATTGTTACTAAGCCATTATACTAGCAAATACTGAGTGAACTTAGTGGCATCATAAAAGTGGCTGTTGGACTTCTGTATCGTCCCACTAGTGCAAAGATATTTGCAGCACCTCTGCCTGCATTGCACACTCAAACTCATTGTTACTAAGCCATTATACTAGCAAATACTGAGTGAACTTAGTGGCATCATAAAAGTGGCTGTTGGACTTCTGTATCGTCCCACTACTGCAAAGATATTTGCAGCACGTCTGCCTGCATTGCACACTCAAACTCATTGTTACTAAGCCATTATACTAGCAAACACTGAGTGAACTTAGTGGCATCCTAAACGTGGCTGTTGGACTTCTGTATCGTCCCACAAGTGCAAAGATATTTGCAGCACGTCTGCCTGCATTGCACACTCAAACTCATTGTTACTAAGCCATTATACTAGCAAACACTGAGTGAACTTAGTGGCATCCTAAACGTGGCTGTTGGACTTCTGTATCGTCCCAAAAGTGCAAAGATATTTGCAGCACGTCTGCCTGCATTGCACACTCAAACTCATTGTTACTAAGCCGTCATACTAGCAAACACGGAGTGAACTTAGTGGCATCATAAAAGTGGCTGTTGGACTTCTGTATCGTTCCACAAGTGCAAAGATATTTGCAGCACGTCTGCCTGCATTGCACACTCAACTCATTGTTACTAAGCCATTATACTAGCAAACACTGAGTGAACTTAGTGGCATCATAAACGTGGCTGTTAGACTTCTGTATCGTCCCACTAGTGCAAAGATATTTGCAGCACGTCTGCCTGCATTGCACACTCAAACTCATTGTTACTAAGAAATTATACTAGCAAATACTGAGTGAACTTAGTGGCATCATAAAAGTGGCTGTTGGACTTCTGTATCATCCCACTAGTGCAAAGATATTTGCAGCACCTCTGCCTGCATTGCACACTCAAACTCA